>NC_136428.1:4522500-5095000 GCF_052849685.1 Lactuca virosa | reverse complement strand
AATTGAATAAAAAAAGATATAAGGACTAAATCGATTATGAGGCTAATATGTAAGGACTTTATTGCAGTTTTCCTAAATTTTAATCTAATAGTTTTGGTCATTTCATAATTTTAAAATTAAACTATTGTTATTTTATAAATCAAATGATTTTGGTCATTTATTATATTTTAAAGTTATATTTTTGTCTATCATTTCCATACGTAATTGTTTGAATCAAAATTGTCTTTTGATATTTTTGGGGTCCACTTGATATGATATTATCGTGTCAGTACTATATATTGACTATTGATATTTGTAAAATATATTTTATATATGAATTCCAAATGAGTTAACATTCGCATTAAAATTATGTTTTGTTTACTTACTTAATTTTTTTTTGTAGTTTTTAAGTTTTAATAATTGCAAACGAGTTTTCGCTACGACAAACAACGTGACTTAAATACTAGTTTAAATTAAGGGAAATTAAGTAATTAACCTTTATAAACTGTTGGATTAAGGTGTCTAAACCAGTAATTCAGTTGGTATATTGTTGAATTAAAAACAAAATCCTTTTTAGGTTGCCCTCGTGACCAGTAATAACTAGAAATTATATTATGAGAGAGAAGTATAATTTATTAGATTATTATATGATTAATAAACCAATTGGAAATTATGGGAAAATGATTTGTTAATATATTATGTGATTAATATATTAATTGGAAACAAACAGTTGATTTGTTAATTTATTATGTGATTAATAAATTAATATGAGATCAATCTTAAATAATTGATTTGTAAATTTATATGGTTAATAAATTAATAAGAAATCAATCAGAATTGATTAATTAATAATCAGAATTAATATGGAATTAATTCGGGATTAGTTGGAATTAATTAAAGGTGCAATGGTGAATTGTAATTGTTCAATAGTTGAACAAAAGAAACAATTCTAGACTCTCCATGGTATGGACGGTTTTGGAGGGTTTCCTATGATTTCTGGAAACATTCTAGTTGCATAAAAGAAAAGGATTTGAATTAGGATTAAATCTATTATTTAATCAATATAAATCTTGTTTTGCCTGCAAGTTACCTAAACTATAAATAGGAACCCTTGGCTTGCAATTTTCATTCACCACATTAACAAAAGGCATAGGAACAAAATATCCTTCATATCTCCTCTCTCCACCTCATTCTAGGGTTTCTGGTTTGGATGTGAGCTATTAGAGGCATCATCTTTTTGGTGCTTGCTTTCCAAGGAACTTCAAGAGGACCTGATTTGATTATTTGCTATAATAATCAAAAGGTATGTAACTGTAATCTTTATGCTAATTTCCATTTTCATAGCCTTTCTCTAGTATTTCTTGATGTTCATACTTTATTGCTATCAATAGAGAAAACATAGATTATTTATAGGTTGCATGTGAACTTAAGGGTTTAAGTGTTTTACCGCCACATGATTTTTTTTATAACGTAGAAAACCCATCAGTGGTATTAGAGCATTAGGAAGGATCCTTTAGGATTTCTAGTTTCCTTAATTACAATTTTAAATGCCTTAAATTTTGAATAATTAAAACTTTGTAACCCTTACCCCTTTTTCGAAAATTAGAAGAGTTTTGAATTAAGATTAAATTTGAATTATTTTATTAATTGATTAATTGAAGACAATTATTTAATCTGAAATGATTTAAATTTGATTTATTTTATTAATTGTTAACTGAAGATAATTAATTAAATCCTTAGTGATTGAAATTAAAGGATAATTGGTAAATCGTTAATTGTTTAAATTTAATTAATTATTAAAAGTTTAATTCAAAAATTTATTTTAAACCCTAGTATTTTGAAAAGTTTTGAAATACACCTTATACTATATATGATTAAAATTAATATATTATATGTATAAGACAAGTTAGTCAAATCGCTAATACGCCTCATTTATGAAGCCATATTATAAGGGGGTATAAGGAAACGACTTATAAAATGACCGTCATTAGGTGTCCACTCTCACCCACTGCTCCCTTGTATGGTGGAAGGTTGTTAGCCGAACGGATTTGATACAACATAACCTTATTAAAAGTATGATACTATAAAGTACTAGAACCCACTTTAAAATCCCACTCTAGATACCTTAGGAAAAATATGAAGTGTATGTTAATCCATGAAAACACATATCACCCTTTATATGTCGTTAGTGGAGCATGTGTGGTTAACCGACACACTAATTTGGGATTATAAAGTTGATTGATGGACAAATCGAAAATTATCATTGTTGTAGGAGCGTGTGGTTTATCGGCACATCAATTTAAGATGATAAATGACCTTGAGGTTGTCAAGCGGGTTTGCATGGGTATTCACATCTCGTTTGTGATTCTTGGCATCCCAATTACAAAAGGTGAGAGCATAATCTGAGATTAAACATGCCACTGATAAGATTCAATGAATCTAAAAAAACTAGGAGTTTCATAAGATTGAAATTGGTAAAAGCCTTACCTACCCAAAATAGATTCAAATTTGATTACAACATCCCTCTTCAAAGTTCGAATCAAAAATATGGATGCTAACCTTAATTTAAATTTTCGGTTAATAATTAAGGATTAAATAAACTAAATTGAATTCTCTATTCTCTCAATATTAGATGTCAAATCAAGACAATGATGGTCTTCCTCATTCTTTGGGTAATGTTTTTCCTCAATCATCTGGAGATGGTTTTCCAATTTCAAGTCAAGGTGAAATTGTTTTCCGTCCCTTATAAAATGATGTAACTGGACATTATCTCTCTTAAAATCTTCCACCTCCTCCTCCTCTTCCTGTGACTCTCCCAACGTAACATTTTCCTCGAATTGAAAGATATGAAAATACTCAAGCCCTTTTGGCATGTAAATAGAAAGATGGAAATTACGTGTATGCGCATGTTTTGAAAATGAAATCGCACATTGAAAAATTGGAAAGAAAGGGTATCGTGTTCCCAAAAGAGCAAGCAATGATTTGGTTCTTCTTTATCTTCCTGAGTCATATGGTCAGTCCGTCAAGAACTTTCATATGAGGAATCTCGATGTGACCCTAATTGATCTGACCTATATGTTGACGGTTGTTAAAGCATAAATGCTTAAGAAAACAACTAAAGCAGAAATGTGTATAGGGTCTAATTCCAAGAATTCCATGGACATTGACAATGGTAACATTATTGATCTAGAAAATATTTCTCTTCCCAAGAAAATGGGACCGTCCAATATCAAAGCATTTGATCGTATAGAGAAATGCTTGTTTGGATCATTCCATGTGTTAAACATAAAGAATCCATTTGTTTCTACTGTCATTTGAAGGGACATTGGAAGCGAAGCTATCCGAAATACCTGAAAGATCTTAGAGATAGTAAAGTCACGTCATGTGACTTTACTTGAGGTACATCCATTATCTAACTCAATGAGTTCCTATTATTAGACTCTTAATACATAATGTGATGATCACATTTTGATGGTATCACATAATCTAAAAGAAAGAATGAAGCTTAAGCAAAGTGACCAAATTCTAATCGTGAGAAATGGACTTTGGTCATATGGTTCGATGGTCAGAAATATAGTTTGTCATTTTATACATTGTAAGGACAAGTTCTAATTTTCTTTTTAGCAATAAAATGAAGTTTTTGTTTACTTACTTGCCTTATCTTATTTCCTTGCAATGACATTAATGAACGTGTTGGTTATGTTTCTAATAATGGCAATATTAATCGTGGATTTAATTCTTATGACATATTCTATGATATCGTTTGTGGTATTTTCATAATGGCAATATTAATCATGGATTTAATTCTTATGAAACATTTCTTGACGAGCTAAAACCAATATTCAAAAGTTCGTGCATAATTGTTATGAAAACAAAAGAATGTATTGATTTCTAGAAGTTCATCTGATTTTTGAATACGTGTTAGAGCTAGTGGGAGAATAATTGTTATGCCTGGTGCTACATGTTGACAATATTATTCATAGGGAACAATGTCTCTACTCTCTAGTTTGAAAGTTGCAAAATTTAGGAACTGTTTCACTATAATAGATATTAGGGAGAGGGCACTCATACTTCGCTGCAAATCTAAAGGTTTAGATTGTATAGTTTAATAGAACTTAGTCAAAGGCATATATGAATAGCATGTTGAAATGTTTCAACATTGGAGATTCTATATATATGTAAATATTATAGAAAGGAATTGAACATATATTGGACCCTTGTAATAATGAGTCGAGTTCCATATGATTCGGATATACGATCGATTACATATGCTATAATATTCGATTATTCTATTTTTCAAATGCTTTTAGCATTGTGTAAAAAGGATTATAATTTCATGTGACTAGAGTTATTAAACAAACTGTCAAGAACATTTTGAGGTTTTATCGAAGATTGGTTGCTTGTGGACAGTTAGAAGTATGACATAATTTGGAAAGGACCATAGTGACACTTTTTGGATTGAGATGATTCTTGGTCAGAATTGATGGTCATATGGAAATATGGAAATGTTTCCATAATGGGAGATGTTTGCAAAATCTACATGTGAGTTGGAAACTTTAATGTAAAGAAGTGTTCAAGGAGTGTACCTTGAATTTGAGACTTCATAACCATGGAATTGTTCTGAGTAACAAGTTCCAGTGGAACATTATGTAATATCGAAGGTTGGTCTTTATGACTTTCGAACCTCGGCATCACAGAAGGACAATGCATGTAAATATGAAATTCCACTACATATCAGATAACGACAAGAATTTGGAATTGTGAAATAAGCATCACTGGAGTAATGTCCGGTCGATCTGTTCACAAAGCAAGGACCATCGAGAGGCATAGTAAGCTTGTTCTCAACATGGCATGACCGATGTTATTTAATTCAAGTGGTTAGTTGATTTCTCGAATCATTATACAATGAATAAATTCGTAATTTTAATGGTGATTAAATAATAAGGATGTATTTATTATCAATAGGTATGATGACATAGTTAATTAATTTATGATTGTGTTTCACTTTGCATGTTTTACTTCCCTGAGTAATTTTAATGTTATTCAAAATTCCACAGTCGTTCATACTTCTTGAAGTAAGTAGTGAATTAAGATTGTCATGAATTGATCGTAGACTGTCGATTGAGGTTAAGACATTGTAATTGGAATTTCTAAAATATTCATGAGTACTTTTGAAAAGAGAGATTTTAAGTATTGGATAAACCCACAGTTAGAGATTACTTCATGGATTTTAATCACAAGTAATTCTAAGATGATAATATCTTCTATTCTTAAAGAAAAGATATATAGTTCATAGTTTACAGATCAGTCATGCATTGGTTTGTTCAAACGTATCTCGTAACTGGATGTTATAAAGGGCTATTCAATGTGTCATTTGATATGTAAATTGTAGGACTATATAGACAATGTAATTCTTTCCTTTTCCTAAATAAGGAAAAGCGATATATATATATATATATATATATATATATATATATATATATATATATATATATATATATATATATATATATATAGGGGAAGGCTCATGCGAAAATACAATTAATTTGCGAAAATGAAAAGAACCAATCAGAAAATAACACATCATTAATCATATGTTTTAATATAAATCATATTCGAAAATAAAACTGTTATCTTCAAGGACATTTTCGTAATTCATATTAAATCCATTATAACTTCCATTCCACTCCACTTTTAACACATAACTTACACACACCTAAATTACATAATACGACTGGGAAGAAATTAAAACTTTTTTTTTCTTTTTTACTATAAAATCAAACTTTAACATATATTTTATTTCACAGAATTAGCTCAAAGACATTTGGTACCAAAATTTAACTTTTTTTTATTCACATCATCATTTTTATTTTTTTTGCAAAGTGAAAAGGCTACTTTAAGACCAAAATTTATATCAATCACGACTTCAATATTCTAACAAAATAAATTAGAAAGATTATGATGCACCAAAAATTAAAATTAAAATATAACAATCTCTTCATGTTAGTGTAAAGAAAATTCTGAATTTCACCATAGAAAACTGAAACGTAGATGAAACAATGACTTTCATATTTTCAATCTACAAAAACAATCGTTTTTTGTTTAAAAAGTTAAGATCCCATATCATCTTTCTCTCACTAACTTCCATCTCCTTTGGGTCACCGATCACCAAATACGACTTGCTACCATAAATTTCCTTCCTATCTCGTCTCCAAACATGCAACACGTCAAACCACCACCATCGCTCCATTCATCTTTAACCCAGAAGCCATCGTTGTTACGTCTGCAAACCTGCAACATTCCAATCCACATGTGCAAGGCTGCAAGTAGAGCTATTGATCACGTATATTTTTTGGGTTTCAAGTTAATCGGGTAATTTATGTTTGAATATGTAACTGATACCCAACGTGAATTACATATCAGTTATTAGGATTTTGGGTAGGCTCAGTTATTTAGACAGATACCTGAACAGAGCTAAGAAAAAATCAAACCATTTCAGCAAGGGAAACCTCTAAACATCAGGTACTCCAAGATGCATCTTACTTAGTTTATCCCTACTATTTTAAATCAAAAAGGAAAACTATATTCAATGGTATTGAAATCACATATTTAGACCATTAAATTCAATTTTGTAGTATAAATTAACTTACGCCTAAAGATAAAGATAACTTAACTTGAGCGCTTTAAATGACTATTAGTGATCCACATCATTGATTTTAAATTAACCTACTTGAAGCACTAGTAGCACATATAGATTATTATTTAATTAACAAAAATTGTTACAGAGCCTAATTCCACAAGTTCTTTCCAACATTCACTAATTTACAAACTAAAATGGTATATATCAATTTAGAAAGCAAAAGTTGAAGAGTTAAATGTCAATTTTAAAACCAAAGCCATGTCTATATAAATTACATTGCAACATTTAAAAATTTCAGGACAGAATTTTAAATTTTTTAAAGAAAACCATACAACTTAAGCTATTAACAAATTCTAAAAGCATTATAACATTGGTAACCAATTTGTAAGAAACTCATATGAGTTTGGAAGAAACTAAAATACCAAAGTGAGGTAAAAGAGACAAACATGACACCAAAAACTTACCATGAATGAGCATTGGCTGAAGCAATTGGAGTACATAGAATAATAGACCTTCAATTCTTCAATGTTCCATAATTAGTCCCTGGAGTAGTGAAGTACATCAGGTATTCGGGTATACTCGCTTCTAAACTTTCCTACCCGAAACCCAAATTATAATTACAACGGGTTAAGAGATTACCCAATATAGCTTACCCAAAACTCGATTAATACAACCCAGTCTACCCGAATCATAAATGGTTCAGCTGATTTATTCAGGTATTGGTTTTTTCAACACCCCTAGCTGCAAGTCCAACTCAGGAGGAAATTAAACATGTGTATCTATTTTCTCCACATTAGAGCCATAATTTCTTAATCTTTTTAAATGAAAAACATAAGTTGTTTATCAGCAGACACTTTTTCCTTACAGTTGTACATGTAAACTTCATTTCTTCATCTTTAAAGTTTTCAAGTTTTGTAAATGACTCAAAGGCACTTGAAAGACTACTTGTATCATCAACATAAAACAATCCCACCAACATCAACATACAACCATTGAAATGAATTCAAATAATTTGTTGGAACAAAAATACTAGGTTTCTCATTTCCAGAAAACACTCCAACAACTTCATACATTATTTTATCCTCTTCATGTAGACGTGTAATAGTTCACACTTACTTTTCATAGTTGTTCTTATAAATCACTAATTTTGAAAAAAAAGATGAAGATGTAAGAGTAGATCAGGAAAATAAATTTATGATACCGATTAACACAAAATCGAATCTTGTTAGTAGACTAACTCACTTGTGTCGTAGATAAGGGTGACAACTAATAATTTAAAAAGATTGAGATATCTTGAATGAAACCGATTTTGGGTTAGGGTTCTTGAGATACCACAATGATGGGTTTTATGCATAAGAACAATCTTATGTGCTCATACAAAACCTAATGCTTGGATCTAGATTTCTCTATTGTACATGCATTGAATCCAAGACTTGCAAACCCTAATCTAGCATACATAATTCAAAAATTAACTTAATACATCAGATCTAGATGTTTACCTCTTCAAAGATTGGCTTAGATCTTCTTTTCTTCTTCTCTTGAGCTTAGAGTCACAATTGTAACTCCTCTAATGGATCACAAACACCTCAAGCAAGAAGGCAAATATGAGGGAGGAGGGAGGATGCTAATTTTCGGCCCTAGGGTTTCTCTTGGAAGCAAGTGGCCGAAAATTGGAGCCTTGGGGTCTTATTTATAGTGCAAGCTGCTAGGGTTTCAGTCTAAACCCTAATGGATACCTTAGCCACCAAGTAGCCCAAGGAACCTTCTGGAATAAGGCCCTTGGACAAAAATATGATGATCCTTCATCATAATTTCGTTTCCCCTTAGTCCATTAGGTTTCCCAGCCCAAAACTCAACTATCACACATTTGACAGTTTATACCCCTTTATTTAATTAATCTCTTTTAGTCACCAAATTAATTCCTAATTAATTTATGACTAATACTAATTAAATAAATATGATTTCTCCTTTAATATATTATTCTTATAATATATTAATAAACCATAATATCCTCTCTCTCATATCAAATTACCTTGTCAAGTTGCTTTGGTGAAGGCAACCCAAAAGGACCATGCATAACCGGGTCAAGTACATACCAAATATAGTTACGGGCTTAGACACTAATCCAACAGTCTCCCACTTGGATAAGTCTAGTAACTATATCTCACATACGACTTCAGGATCTGGTTAGCAATCGTAGCTCTTATACGCTTCTGTCAACTCTGATCAAAATCATGTCCTTCAGATAAGGGATCATATAATCCTCTGTTCTAGATATCATGCTGACAATACTTATTATCCAGCATTTTGTTTCTCGATCTCTGATTTATTCGACATATAATTTAGTTGAACACATCAACTTCATTCTGACCGGGCCCGGCACATAAGTCAAACTAAATCATCGAGTGGCCAAGATATCGCTTTTATTTTCTTAGAATAAAAGGTACATAAAAACTTCGACTTATATGCTTTTATCATTTACTAGCTAAGTCACACACAATAATGCGTTTTATAACATCAAGTTACTGATGCGTTTTCGCATTATCAATGCATAATCAACTAGCAAACAACAACCATATCTCTAGGTTTAAAGATTATATGATATTATCATCTTGCGATCACTTATGATAACTTTCATGAAGTGATACTAGCAAGTGCGGGTTTATTCCAATGCTCAAAACAAATTTCATAAGCACTCATAAACTTCGTAGCAAACCTTTGCTATGTCTAAATCCTTTTAGACAATCTACAAACAAATTTATAACAATCTTCTTTCATATCTACTTCCAACATATGAGCGATTGTGGACTGTTCGAACAATCTTATTATTCAGGAAGTCAAAACATGCAAAATTGGAAATAACAGATAAATAATCAACACAAGATAGTAACTTTCTTATAAATAACACAGCTTTATTTAATCATCAAAATGTTGAATACAAAATTATCCATTACAAATTTCCTATCTATCTAATCTAAACTAATATCGTCCTTTAGTCCAACGCTCCTAGCGTGCTTCAAATGCTTAACCCTACTCAGTCCCTTCATAAGGGGATCTGCTAGGTTATCTTCTGACGATACCCTCTTCACAACGAGGAGTCCCTCTTCTACCCGATGTCTAATAAAATGGTATTTCCTGTCGATATGTCGAGATCTGCCATGATCTCTTGGTTCCTTGGTCAAGGCAACCGCTCCTTCATTATCACAGAAAATTTCCATGGGCTCCTTTATGGATGGCACAACTCCAAGGTCTCCAATGAAGTTCTTCAACCATATAGCCTCCTTAGACGCCTCGCTTGCCGCAATGTACTCTGATTCGCACGTTGAATCAGCCACGGTCTCTTGCTTGGAACTTTTCCAAGTCACTGCTCCTCCGTTCAGGGTAAAGACCCAGCCTGACTGCGATCGGTAATTATCCCGATCCATCTGAAAACTAGCGTCACTGTACCCTCGCACCCTTAAGTCATCACTCCCACCGAGGACTAGAAACCATTCCTTGGTCCTTCTTAGGTACTTAAGAATATTCTTGACAACAATCCAATGCGCCCTACCAGGGTTCCCTTGATATCTGCTGACCATGCTCAAAGCGAAGGCGACATCAGGGCGAGTACAGGTCATAGCATACATAATCGAGCCAACTGCGGAAGCGTAAGGTACTCGGCTCATATCAGCTATCTCTGCCTCTGTACTTGGGCTCTGACTCTTACTCAGTTTGGTATTGCATTGGATTGGTAACTCCCCTTTCTTGGAATTTTCCATACTAAAACGTTTTAGTACCTTTTCCAAGTATGTATCCTGACTGAGTCCTATCAGTCTCTTACTTCTGTCTCTCACTATCCTTATTCCCAGTATATATGCAGCTTCTCCGAGGTCCTTCATAGCGAAACACTTCCCAAGCCAGGATTTGACCTCCTGCAAGTTTGGAATGTCGTTTCCTATGAGTAGTATGTCATCGACATACAATATGAGGAAGCTCACTATACTCCCACTGGCCTTGACATACACACATGACTCATCTTCGTTTCGCAGAAAACCAAACTCTTTGACCTTCTCGTCAAAACAAAGATTCCATCTGCGATATGCCTGCTTTAATCCATAAATGGATTTCTCAAGCTTGCACACTCTATTTGGATGCTTCGCATCGACAAAACCCTCTGGCTTATTCATGTAAACGTCCACAGCCAACTTCCCATTTAGGAAAGCGGTTTTTACGTCCATCTGCCAGATTTCATAATCATGAAATGCAGCTATTGCGAGCATTACCCTAATAGACTTTATCTTGGCAACTGGCGAGAAGGTCTCATCAAAGTCAACTCCAGGAGTTTAAGTAAAGCCCTTCGCGACCAATCGCGCTTTATAAGTATGCACTTTCCCATCCATGTCTGTCTTCTTCTTGAAGACCCACTTGCACCCGACTGTCTTACGACCCGGTACATTGTCAACCAAATTCCAAACTTGGTTGTCATACATGGACTGAATCTCGCTGTCCATTGCCTCGTTCCATTTAGCAGACTCTGGGCCTGCCATGGCTTCCTTGTAGCTATTAGGTTCGTCCAGATTTACTAGTGTACTATCACTAATAAACGTATCCCCGTCAGTAGTAATATGGAAACCATAAAACAGGGGTGGAACAATAACTCTACTCGAACGTCTAAGAGGTAAGGACTGGTCAATTGTTTCAACAGGAGTTTCCTCCTCAGGTTGAACGCCAGTGTCAGAGGTTCCTTCATCTCCTGACTCTTGAAGCTCTTCAAGGTCAATCTGACTCCCACTGTCTCCTTGACTTATGAGTTCTCTTTCTCTAAAAACTCCTCTCCTAGCAACAAAGACAACATTGTCACTTGGTCTATAGAAGAGATAGCCAAAAGACTTATGTGGATAGCCGATGAAATAACACTTCTCACTACGAGGTTCTAGCTTGTCGTGAGTCTCTCGTCTTACGAAAGCTTCACAACCCCAAACCTTGATATGTGCTAACGAGGGAGCTTTCCCTGTCCACATCTCGTGAGGTGTCTTGGCAGCCTTCTTGGTGGGAACTAAGTTAAGGATATGGGCGGCAGTCTCTAAGGCATACCCCCAGAATGAGATTGGTAACGAAGCACGACTCATCATAGAACGAACCATGTCCAATAAGGTTCAATTACGTCTCTCAGCCACACCATTCAATTGTGGCGTTCTAGGAAGCGTCAATTGCGAAACTATTCCACATTCTTTTAGATAGTCGTGAAACTCAAGACTTAGGTACTCTCCTCCTCGATCAGATCGAAGCATCTTGATTTTCCTGCCCAGCTGATTCTCCACTTCATTCTTAAACTCTTTGAACTTTTCAAAGGTTTCTGACTTTTGCTTGATCAAGTAGATATATCCATATCTGCTATAATCGTCTGTAAAAGTCACGTAGAAGCGACAAGCGTCCCTTGTGGTGGATCTAAAGGGTCCACATACATCTGTATGTATGAGATCCAATACACCCTCACCCCTTTCACATGTACCAGTAAAGGGTGACTTGGTCATCTTCCCAAGTAAACAAGATTCACACACGTCATCGTCCCTAAGGTCGAATGACTCCAAGACTCCATCCTTTTGGAGTTGGGCTATGCGTTTCTTGTTGACATGGCCAAGGCGACAATGCCACAAGCATGCTTTGTACAAACTTGTGGACGAATCAATATTCAAAACATCATTTCCTAAATTATCTATAACTAACACAGATTCATAAATCCCATTACAAGGTAATGCATTGAAATAAAAGACACCATTCAAATAAGCATTAATAGAACCATTACTATTATCAAACAAATATCTGAAACCTTGTCTAAACAATCCATGAAAAGAAATTATGTTCCTTGCCATATCTGGCGAATAGCAACAATTATTTAAATCTAGCCCTAACCCATTACTCAACACTAAGGAATAAACTCCGATCTTGGTTACTGGTGAAGACTTCTTGTTTCCCATGATCAAGTTTATCCTTCCATGCTCCACTTCCCTACTTTTTCTTATCCCCTGCAAATCAGAACAAATGTGGTAACCACATCCAGTATCAAGGACCCATGAAGTAGCAAGTGATGAGTTATTAGATTTAATTAAATACATACCTGCAAAGGTGGGCTTTATCTTCCCATCCTTAATATCCTGCAGATATTTAGGGCAGCTTCGTTTCCAGTGGCCCTTCTGGTGGCAATAGAAGCACTCTTCTTCCTTGGGGTCAGAAGAGGGCTTAACAGAACCTGCTTTGGTCCCACTAGAAGAGGAACCATCTTGGGTCTTACCCTTATGGTGGCTCTTAGAAGGAGCCTTCCTCTTCTTTCCCTTTCCTTGGCCAATTGCCAACATAGGAGCAGCTACAGTAGAGGATGATCCAATAGATTTGTCCCTGAGGTTGCTCTCAGCTGTCCTCAGGAGCCCTTGAAGTTTACTCAGGGTGACCTCTTCTTTGTTCATATGATAGGTCATTCTGAACTGGTTGTAGCAGGAAGGCAAGGAGTGGAGGATGATGTCGATAGCCAAATCCTCATCAAACTTAACATTAAGTTTGAGAAGACGATCAACAGACCTTTGCATTCTTTGCAAATGAGCAGTTAGGGATTCTCCACTCCCCATCCTAGCGGTGATCATGTTGGTGATGATCTCATAGCGCTCTTGTCTCGCGCTCTGGTGGTACCTGTCCAGCAAATCTTGGTGCATCTCATATGGATACATGTCCTCATAGGACTTTTGGAGTTCGAGGTTCATGGTGGCCAACATGATGCAATGAACTTTCGTTGCATCACGCTCGTAGGCCTCAAAGGCGGCCATCTCTTCAGGAGTAGCTTCTTCTGGGTTGATCTTTTCTAGCTTCTCGTCGAGGACATATTCTTTGTCCTCATAGCGAGTTATCATGCGAATGTATCTCATCCACTCGTTGAAGTTCGAGCCATCAAATGTCACATTTTGACATAGGTTCATCAACGAGAATGACCCAGAAGTGTTGTTGTTTGCGTTTGCGTTAGACATCTGAAATAGAAAGGAACAAAGTTTGATTAGAAATGAATCCCCAATTAAACACCCAAATGAGAAATTAGGGCTAGGATCCAACAACATTATTTACAACTTAGATAAGGGATGCCGTAATCTAAAAGTAAATAATTTGAAGGTAAGTGAATGACGATTCACTAATTCTCACCATGAAAAACGAAAAGAAATTAAGTTTTAAATGTATTTGAAAATTCCTAGATTTCTTTTGAGATTCATTGAACGTTTCAGTGGCATGTTTAAAATCTCGATATGCACTTCAAATTTGCGAATGGGATGCCGAGGATCGCAAACAAGTTTGTGAATAACCATGCGAATCAACATGGTGCACTCAATGTCTTCATCACCTAATCAATGTGCTGGTTAGCCACACACGCTCCATTGATCTATGATAAAATATCGAGCCACCCTTTGTCACCAATGTCAATCCCAAATTAGTGTGCCGGTTAGCCACGCACGGTCCACTAACGTTTGACAAGGGTACAAAGTGTAATTCCATGGAATAGCATCATTTTCACATTTTACCCTAAAGTAACTAAGATTGGGAATTTATAAAACAATGTAGTTACTTTAATATTTCCATTATACTTATAATGAGGAATTAAGTGCCCTATGCTATCCGCTCGGCTAACGACCCTCCACCAGTCAAGCAAGCGGTAGGTGTGAGTGTACACCCATTAAGCGCCATTTTATAGGCAGCAACCTTATACCCACCTTATAGACTGGCTTCGTGAATGAGGCCTACTAACGATAAGACTAGCTTATTCTTATACATATATGTATATATATATATATATATATATATATATATATATATATATATATATATATATATATATATATATATATATATATATATATATATATATATTAATCTTGTAATAGATAGAGTATAAGATTGAATTTTAAACTTGTAAAATTCTAAGGGTTGAAATTTAAATTTTTCAAAATTAAACTTTTAATCAAAAATTAAATTTCAAAACTTGAGGGCAAGTTTTGAACTTTTCAAAACACAAGGGATCAAATAACAAATAATATAAATCAAACAATTAATTTAGTGATTATCTATATTTGACCTAATTCAATTTCGTGCAAGATAAGTTACCCAATTAATTCAAATAGTCAATTTTAATCATATAAGGAATTTATAATCTAATCAATTGGTAATTATCTTGTGTTTTGGCAAGGATAATCTTTCAATAACAATAAAATTCGAATTTTATCAGTTAAAAACATATAAGGCAATTATTCTTCACCAAAACAGCAAGAAATCCCGAGATATCCTCTGTCTGAGTCCCAAACTCGCCGAGTAGCAATCTGAACTCGCCGAGTAGGGCCAACTCGCCGAGTCCAGATACTGACTCACCGAGTTGGTTCGGGCACAGGCAAGAAAATCGTTTTTCAGCAAGAATTCGACAATTGCATCACATACAACATAAATCAATCAAGGCTCTGATACCACTGATGGGTTTTATGCATAAGAACAATCCTATGTGCTCATACAAAACCTAATGCTTGGATCTAGATTTCTCTATTGTACATGCATTGAATCCAAGACTTGCAAACCCTAATCTAGCATACATAATTCGAAAATTAACTTAATACATCAGATCTAGATGTTTACTTCTTCAAAGATTGGCTTAGATCTTCTTTTCTTCTTCTCTTGAGCTTAGAGTCACAATTGTAACTCCTCTAATGGATCACAAACACCTCAAGCAAGAAGGCAACTATGAGGGAGGAGGGAGGATGCTAATTTTCGGCCCTAGTGTTTCTCTTGGAAGCAAGTGGCCGAAAATTGGAGCCTTGGGGTCTTATTTATAGTGCAAGCTGCTAGGGTTTCAGTCTAAAACCCTAATGGATACCTTAGCCACCAAGTAGCCCAAGGAACCTTCTGGAATAAGGCCCTTGGACGAAAATATGATGATCCTTCATCATAATTTCGTTTTCCCTTAGTCCATTAGGTTTCCCAGCCCAAAATTCAACTATCACACATTTGACAGTTTATACCCCTTTATTTAATTAATCTCTTTTAGTCACCAAATTAATTCCTAATTAATTTATGACTAATACTAACTAAATAAATATGATTTCTGCTTTAATATATTATTCTTATAATATATTAATAAACCATAATATCCTCTCTCTCATATCAAATTACCTTGTCAAGTTGCTTTGGTGAAGGCAACCCAAAAGGACCATCCATAACCGGGTCAAGTACATACCAAATATAGTTACGGGCTTAGACACTAATCCAACACACAATCGTTGAGTTATTGAGAGAAGGAAAGAGAGGTACCATCAAGTAAAAAAACCTGGTGCATGTGTAATCAAAGTCTGTCATGTTCCTGTGTGTCACAAAACTGCTACCATTACCATCCACACCTTTGGATTTTCGGCGAAGGTTGGGTCGACAAACATCACCTTCTATTATCTTAAATGAAAGTCAATAAATCCTCCGAGACCTACAAAGAACCTTCAATATCAAAATCCAAATCCACGAAAGGGAAATCAATAACTACGAAAAAGATAAGAAGAAAAAAGTGAAATGGGTACCACATCAACCGGTGATTTGGTGAGAAAATGTGAAGCTTTAGATCCAAAATTAGATCGATTTCACCAAAATGGTTTATCTTTGTTTTGCCGATTGACCAGTCTGATCTTTTAGATTTTGTTTGCTTCCGCATTTTTCTTTCAATGTTACAATTGGTATTGAGTTCGCGGCAACAGGCAGAAGAAGCCGATGAAGAGGGTGGGTGGGAGGTCAGAGGGACAAATCACTGGAGAGAGAAGGAGATTGAATAGCAAAGATAGTGGAAACAAAGGATTATAACCGTCCATAAAACCAACATGTAAAATCTCAATTTTATCCTTCCGTGTAAACTTTTAAATTACCATAATATAACAATTAATTTTATTCTAATATTACACTTGTCTTCTCCTTATTGGTTATTTTTATTTTCACAAATTACTTATATTTTTACAAGAACCTACTAGAAAAGGAAGAATGAAGATATACACACTTAGTTTTGGGGACTTTTTCTCTCTGTTGTGTTCCAAAACAATGAACAGTACAATCTATATATATGAAGGCTTCAAAATAAATAGAATAAAACAAAACTAACTTCCTAAACTAATGGATAGACTTCCCAGTAAAAGCTAACCCACGTTTACCTAATTACATGACACCAAGTCATACTTTATATATATATATATATATATATATATATATATATATATATATATATATATATATATATATATATATATATATATATATATATGCGACCCTCAGTGATTTGAGTTGATCTATGAAAACCAGGCGCCTGGTATGGACTAAATTGATGCGTTCGATTTTGTAGTCTAAATTGACCACAAATCGGGAAATCGGAAAACAAATAAATGAGCATGAGGTTGATCATTTAATCCATGACTCTGTTCATACGATATCTTGAAGAAAGAAGGAATAACTGATCACGTATCTTAGGGCCAATATTTGATTTGAATTAGAGTTCGGCGGTGGCTTTGGAAAGCACTATTTTCTAGTTAATTCAAGGTCTATAATTGCAATTATAGTTATAGACTTATCCAAGTGGGAGATTGTTGGATTAATGTGTCTAAGCTAGAAACTAAATTGGTATATTCTTTAATTCGAAGAAAAGTCTTTTTTGGGTTGACCTCGTGACCAGAAATAGCTAGAAATGATTTTATCATAGAGAAGTATATTTTATTAAACTATTATGTGATTAACAAACTAATTGCAAATTATGGGAAAATGATTTGTTAATATATTATGTGATTAATATATTAATTGCAAACAGACAGTTGATTTGTTAATTTATTATGTGATTAATAAATTAATATGAGATCAATCGTTAAATAATTGATTTGCTAATTTATATGGTTAATAAATTAATAAGAAATCAATAAGAATTGATTAATTATTAATCACAATTAATCTGGAATTAATTCAGAATTAATTGGAATTAATTAAGGGTGCAATGGGTGAATTGTAATTGTTCAATAGTTGACAAAAAGAAAAATTCTACAACCCTCCATGGTACATACGGTTTTGAAGGGTTTCCTAGGGTTTCTGGAAGCCTTCCTCATTGCAAAAAATGAAAGGATTTAAATTATGATTAAATCTATTATTTAATCAATTCAAATCTTGCTTTGCCTGCAAGTTACCTAAACTATAAATAGGACCCCTTGACTTGCAATTTTCATTCACCGCATTACCAAAAGGCATAGGAATAAAATTACCTTCATATCTCCTCTCTCCTCCTCATTCTAGGGTTTTTTGTTTTGGGTGTGAGCCATTAGAGGCATCATCTTTTTGGCGCTTGCTTTCCAAGGAACTTCAAGAGGAATTGATTTAATTATTTGCTATAATAATCAAAAGGTCTATAACCCTAATCTTTAAGTTAATTTCAATTTTCATAGGCTCTCTTTAGGGTTTCTTGATGTTCATAGGTTATTGCTATCAATAGATACAACATAGATCATTTCTAGGTTGCATGTGAACTTAAGGGTTTAAATGTTTTTCCGCCACATGAATTTTTTTTATAACCTAGAAAACCCATCATAAACGAGCATTTTAAGAAAAATAACCAATAGTTTTTTTGGTAAAATGACCACATGGTTCAGAACATAGCAATCCGGAGTGGTGGTCTCCGTTTCGGAGCTCCACAGAGCTCTCATATATATATATATATATATATATATATATATATATGTGTGTGTGTGTGTGTGTGTGTGTATGTGTGTGTCTATGTGTCTGTGTCCACAATTGCTTAGAACCTTACCTTTAACCAAGTAATTAGTAATTATCTCTTATAACTGGTTCAAAATGAGTTTCTCAGAGAGGCGGCACGAAGAAAGATTTAACAACCTACCTGTTTACCTTCACAACCTTAGGCAAACCAACCCGCATAGTTACACTCACATCAAAACTGATTTGATGGATCGTTCTGAAGCTTGTTTTGTGGCTATTAGGTGGGTGGTATATTTGTTTTTTGCACTTTTCTATTGTTTTGTTTATAATTGATAATGTTTCTACATTTAAATTAGTTTGTTTTTGTTCCCAAATAATACAGGTCCATTTATTTATAGGCTGCTTCTTGCCTGTCATCCTCATAGGTAGTGTCCCTCTTATATGGAACTACCTAAAAACAATGTTTGTAGCGGTTGCTATTGACGGGAACAACCAGACCCTCCCTATAGCATTTGGTTTGGCCGTGGAAAATAATATCTACTGTTGTACCTAGTTTTTGATGAGGTTAAGAGAAGCTCTGATATAGGTTAGGGAAGTATCGTTTATAACAAATATAGACGATGTCGTTAGTTCTTGTATAGAGCATGTATTCGCTGATTCTTATTAGGATTATACTTCTAAAAGTGTGTTAATGTGTAACATCCGGATCCCGAGATAATTCAAAATTCAAAATTCTAAGTATTTAGGGTTCCCACATCGTGAGGGGAAGTGCCACGTCGTGGAGTTTCACGAAATATCGTAATCTCATTTAAGGCCGCCACGACGTGGTAGCCTATGGCCACTGAGTGGCATCAGTTTAATGAGAAACCCTAATATTCAGGGTTTGTGCCCTATTTAAGGGAATGTGATGGCTGGGGTTGCTCACCCTCAGCCTCCAAGAAAACCCTAACCTCCGTTTTTACTCTCTAAGCTTTTTGTGTTGATTTTTGGCGATTAGAAGAAAAAGGTGACTTCTAGACTTGGATTCAGCAATCAACTCTTATCATCATCTTGTTTTGCATCTTCTAGACTCTTGTAAGTCCCCAAATTCCAAGCTTTTTGGTTTATTGTGCATATATCTAGGTTTCTATGCCTTATTCTTCATGTTGGGACATATCGGAATGTTGGGATTTCATAAAGTTGCCAACTTTATGAATCCCCATACTTCCTTTGTGGTTAGGAGTGTTGGATCTGGAGTTTTATAGAGTTTTGAACCCTTGCATGAGATATTGGCCCCTTTTTCTCTATTTTGATCTTATATGAGTCCAAGACATGCATTAGACATGCATGTCTGGAAAGTATGGATTTTTATGTGATTATATCATGCTAGAAACGTTATGGAATGGGAATCTAGTAAGCCTTCAAGGAAAAGTGCTTACTGGGTTAAGTCAAGTCACGTTTTTGACCTATTTAGACCTATAACTGAGATCTTTATATCCTATAGGGTCTAAAGGGATAAAGTTGGAAACTTTATCCACTTGGAACTTAGAAAAGAACCAGATCTGAATTTTGGAGCCCTTGATATTGGAAAGAAAATTGACTTAATGGTTTAAGCTACCCATACCAGTCCTCACGGAGTGGTTCAGGTTGCCATGACGTGGAGACTCGGTAAAGACCCGACCCATTTGTTTTGTCGTTTGATGGCTACGGTGTGGCCAAGAAGGGCCACGACGTGGCGACCTGCTATTGCTAACTTTGACCCTGACTTTTGACCAATTTTGATCTAGGGGGATTTTGGATATTTTGGGGAGTAGTTTGAGACTAGGTCATTGTTTATGTATAGGTGACCTGTAGAGTCAACAGTTGAAGCTGTGATATGTTCAACTATCTTTTCGGACTGTGAGGTGAGTTTTCCCTCGATGTACTTGTGAGTCGAAGGCACCAATGCTGGCCCAGTAGATTGTGTACTCTTGTTTGGAATGTTGCTATACTATAGTGAACAACTAAGGTCTGCATGTTTATCTAGTTATTGTTATATTTTTATTTTTCTTACATGTCGACATGGTGTGGTTGGGTTGAGACTGTATTTCTTTCTGCTACCAGTCAATACACTCGGGCAATCCAACCTAAAGGTTGTGGGCCGTTGGCAATTCAAAAAAAGTTTGTGGGTCGGAAGGGGGAAATCCAACCATGAGGTTGTGGGCCGGGGAAATCCGAACTAGAGGTTATGGGTCGGGGGTAATCCAACCATGAGGTCGTGGACCCAGTATGTATTATTTGTATATGTTTTGTTGTGTGGTAATTTGGGGGAGCTTGCTAAGCTTTGGCTTACGGTTGAAGTTTATTGTTTCAGGTACTTTAGATGATCAGGGAAAAGCAAAGGCGTGATTGTACACAGCCTTCGGTGTTATGTTTTGGAGATTTGATTACACTATGATTCGGGGATATTTGTATTTGATACTTGATTTTGACTTGGGTGTTGTTTGAAAAAAATGATTTCCTTAATTAAAAGCGAAAAGAAAAATTATCGTGATTTTTGGGATGTTACAAGTTGGTACCATAGCCTTGGATTGAGTGAATTGGATGAGCATTAGTGTGAATCCAGACTCAAACTATGGATCTGCAAAAGAAAATTTTTCAAAATAACTTCCAAAATAGTTTTCAAAATTTGTTTTAAGATTATTTTCCAAATTGTTTACAAGGATGGCCAAGAAGGATGGGATGTGTACGATCAGCCGGAGCAAGAAAGTGTACCCCAAGATATCCACACTGTTATTTGTTGATGATGTTTATGATAGAACTGCATGCTAGTTTTAGGGTAGGGATATTCAGGAATTGCATAATAGAATTGTCTGAATTATGATGCCTTATTCCTATAGAGTTTTTCTGCTCGAAGGTTGCTTGCTTGTTGCTTATAGGACTCTTTCGGGTGTGAATTAACTACAAATTGAATATGTTAAGTCACGTGTTGCATGGGTTAAATAATCTTAGAGTGAAGGATTTGGTCCTATTACTCAACTCTTGTTTGAGTCCAACCATTGTAGGGTTGAATCTTTTAAACTAAGATTATTTAGGTTATGTTGCATGTTATTATATTTATGAAGTAGTTAACTGGCACCAATAGGGGTCTTTTGGTAGCTGATGGAATGGGTGTGGCGAGGATCCTAGGATAACCTAGGGAGTGTGTAGTACTCATGGTGCGCTATTTAGCGGGTGTTGGAAGTATCATTATGGGTGAGTGTGTGTACCAGGCTAGCTAAGGAATGTTTATCCACTCTCAGGAGAGTGAGGGTAGAATATATTTGTATCCTAGTTGTTGGGATTGTTTTCAGGTAGTTTGTGATGATCCATTGAGACAAATGCGGGTAGGTGTGGAAGGTAGTATGGGCCTGTACTACTGAAAGCATAGGACCCCTACACGTAGCAAGGAAGTCACAAACCTTGAGGGCTTAGTCTCTATGTGATGGTTGAAGTGGTATTAAATTGTGGCATTTCTAATATAATTTGGTTCATTTTCAGTATAGTGTTCATGAGAGGATCTCGTTCAGGATCTGGAGCAGGTGGGCAGGATAGGCCGAGGTTGACTGATGATCAGATGTGGGAGATGATTGGCATTGAGGTTTCACAGATATTGCAAGAAGAGTTGCATGACATCATGGATCAGATCACTGGCAGACTATTTGTTAAGTTCGAGGAGTGAACTGAAGCCTTACAGTATGTGGGAGGGACTGTTGAGGTGACTACTAGGGGAGATCTTGATGTGGGCACGCGACTCGGAAAGAGAAAGAGGGCTATTTCTGTTGGATTAGGTTTCTAAGCCCATAACTATAATTGGTATGTACTTGACCCGATAGTAGCATGGTCCTTTTGGGTTGTTTTCACCATAGCAACTTGATAGAATGGATTATGAGAAAGAAGTTGATAAATGATTTATTAATATATTATAAGAATAATATTTTAATTGAGAAATCATATTATTTAATTAGTATTGATCAGAAATTAATTTGGAATTAATTTGGTGATCAAAAGAGACTGATTAAATGTATGGGGACTGATATTGCAATTAACTGTTTGTTGCAAGTTGGGCTGTGGACTCCTAATAGAAGGGGTGTGAAAATTCTATGGGAAGCCCATAAGAGAATTCGTCCACGGGGCCTTCTAGAAGGGTTCAATAGATTGCTTAAGGCCTAATCAGTCAAATTAGGGTTTCACCTAAAACCCTACCAGCCACAAGTATAAATAGACCCCTTGGCATGAGGATTTCGGCCACTTGATCCCTAGAGGAAACCCTAGCCGAAAATCCTAGCCTCCAACTCTCTCTTATTCATCCAATTCTAGTGGTGTTTGTGACTCCATTAGAGGTGCAACAATTGAGGCACTAAGCTCTTGAAGGTCAAGATCAATGAAAGGATACTTGTTATTACTAGTTAAAAAGAAAGGTATTCTTCTAACTTATGTTTATTCATTAAATCCGAAAATTGTATGCTAGATTAGGGTTTATGCTTTGGATAATTAAATTGCATGTATAATTTGAGAAAAACCTAGATCCAAAGCATTAGGGTTGTATGTACACCATAAGAATGTTGTAGTACTCAAAACCCATCAATGGTATCAGAGCTTAGGGTGTTTTTCTGTTATATTTGATGCATTGATGAATTGTTCAAAGCAAAAGGAAAATTGATTTTGGTTCTCCCTGATGAAAACGACGCGTTCATATTGGTCTACGACGTGTTGGCCCTCCACGACGTGTAATGCCATTACACGACGTGGAGACCAGTCAGATGCCAGATTTTCGAATTTTTGAATTAAATTAGATTTGGATAATTACCATAAGTTTTTTTGTTAATTAAAATTTGAATTTTATGATATGGTAATTGATATCCTAATCTAATTGAAAGATAATTGTCAAATTTTAAGATAATTATGATATTTTATGATAAATTGATTTTTTGTAAAATTTGATTTGAATTTTCTTACCAAATAAAAGGATTATGATCAAATTTGAGATAATGTTTAAAATTAAATTGTTAGTTTAAATTATTTAAAATTTGATCTAGAAAGTTTTGAAAAGTTTCATAACTTGCCCTCAAGTTTTGGAATTTAAAATTTGATTAAAAGAATTTTTTAATTTTTAAATATTACTTTCTAAAACCCTAGTGTTTTAAAAGTTTAAAATACAACCCTTATACTATTATAATATTAAAAGCTTAATACTTATATATATGTATAAGATAAGTCAGTCTTACCGTTAGTAGGCCTTATTCACGAAGCCGATCTCTAAGGGGGGTATAAGGAAACTGCCTATAAAATGGCGGTTGAATGGGTGTCCACTCTCACCCACCGCTTCCTTGATTGGTGGAGGGTCGTTAGCCGAACGGGTAGGATAGGACATTAATTCCTCATTAATAATTATAGTGAAAGTTATAAAGTAACTAAATGTTTTTATAAATTCTCAATCTTAGTTACTTTAGGAAAAATGTGAAAATGATGCTATTCCATGAAATTGCACTTTGCATGTTGTTGAAGTCGTTAGTGGAGCGTGTGTGGTTAACCGGCACGCTAATTTGGACTAACAAGGGTGGCGAAGGGTAACTCAAGAATTATCATAGATCAATGGAGCATGTGTGGTTAACCAGTACATTGATTAGGTGGTAAATGACTCGAGAGTGCTAAGCTAATTTGCATGGTTATGCACACCTTGTTTGTGTTCCTCGGTATCCTAGTCACAAACTTGAAGGGCATAATCGAGATTAAACATGCCATTGAAAAGTTCAATGAATCTCAAAAGCATCTAGGAATTTCATTTCATTTAAAACCTAAGTGTTCATTTCGTTTTTCATGGTGAAAATTGGTAAATCATCATTTACCTACCTTCATATAATTTGCGATTGGATTACGGCATCCCTCTTCCGAATTGTGAATTATAGTGTTGGGTCCTAGCCTTAATATTTCATTTAGGTGTTATATTAAGGTTTGCTTATCTAATATAAACTTTGTTCCTTTTATTTTCAGATGTCTGGCTCAAACAACGCTTCTGGCTCAAACTCCAACTCCTCCGGCTCCTTTTCTCTTATGAACATTTGTGGGAGGGTCACCTTCGATGGGTCTAATTTTAATGATTGGATTCGCAACATTCGCATGGCCCTTCGATACGAGGAAAAAGAATACGTCCTCGACGAAAATCTCAAAGAGATAGACGAAACCAAAGCTTCTGAAGAAGAAATAGTTGAGTATAAGGCTCACGAAAAATACGCGACAAAGGTGTCTTGTATAATGATAGCCACTATGACTCCCGAGATCCAGCGGTTCTACAAGGACTACTGGCCTTACGAGATGTGCCAAGACCTGATGGAAAAGTACCATCAAAATACGCGTCAAGAAAGGTACGAGATTGTCGGCTCGTTGATAACAACCAAGATAAAAGATGGAGAGTCCATCACGAGTCACTTGCAAAGAATGCAAAGATATGTGGATCGTTTGCTTAAGCTGAATGTCAGCTTTGATGAAGAGTTGGCGATTGATATCAGTATCCACTCTTTGCCTCCTTGTTATGATCAGTTCAAGATGACTTATAATTTGAACAAGGAGGAAGTCACCTTGAGCAAACTTCAAGGTTTGTTGAGAACTGCTGAAAATGGATTGAAAGGCAAAGGTGTCGTATCCACTCCTACTGCTGCTGCCCCAGTCCTGTCTATTGGACATGGGAAGGGGAAAAAGAGGAAAGTAGGGGTGAACATTTGGATCGGTGGACCGGACCGTTTTTTTGGACCCCCGGGCCGGTTCTCGGTTCTAGGAATCCATCAAAACCGGTCCGGTTTTTTTCCCGGTCCGGTCCGGTTTTTACCGGGTTTAGAACCGGTTGGACCCGATTTTAAACTTTTTTTTTGTAAACTTTAAACAACCATAACTCATTCGTTTTAGGTCGGATTGACACGCAGTTTTTTCCAACGTTTAATTTACAGTTTGTAGATGAAGTTAGACTATAATTTTGTTGATTTTGGTATTATATTCAATGAGTTACAGTCTTTCAAAGTTGAGCTATCAAAGCTAAAAAATTTCAGCTTTTCAGCAACATTTTTAAAATTTTGTAATCTATGAAAAAGTTTAAACAACCATAACTCAGTCGTTTTAAGTCGGATTGATATGCGGTTTTTTGCAATGTTTAATTTACAGTTTGTAAATGAATTTAGACTATAATTTTGTTGATTTTGGTATTATATTCAATGAGTTACAGTCTTTTAAACAACCATAACTCATTCGTTTCAAGTCGGATTGACCTGCGGTTTTTTCCAACATTTAGTTTACAGTTTGTAGATGAATTTAGACTATAATTTTGTTGATTTTGGTACTATATTCAGTGAGTTACAATCCTTCAAAGTTGAGCTATCAAAGCTGAAATATTTCAACTTTTTAACTATTATTTTAGACTATAATTATGAACTTGATTTAGTTATTATTTTTAACTATTATTTTAGACTATAATTCTGAATTTTATGTATCTTTGACAGATAAATCATATAAAAGGGATCTTGGTGAACTTAATTTATATGTTAGTTGCTTTTATTTAGAAAATTAATTTTGTAAGTTATAATATTATAACATCAAGGTAGATTAGTTATGCATGAAACGAAAATGTAATCATTTTTACAAGTTGTATCGTATCAAAACCAATAACGTATTCGTTTTAACGAGTTCTATCAAACCCAAAAACTTATTTTAACGACTTGTACTCTATGCAATTAAAGTTGTACCGGTGCAAACGGGTCCAAGAACCGGAAAACCCGGACCTGGACCCGGACCCAGACACGGACACGGACACGACCCTCATTTGATCTCGAAAACAGAGAAGAAAGCAGCATCCCGCTCAATGCAAGTAGGGAGAACCCGTTCTTTATCTTGTTTCATCAGCAAATGTGGCTGTAGCACCCGCTTCCTGGTATGTATTTTATTTTAGTAATTTTGCATTTTTTGCGTGGGACTCGGCGAGTTGAAGGCCCAACTCGTCGAGTAGAAGCGGGATGAGACGCGGGATTTAAGTGATGGACTCGTCGAGTCGAGTCCCAGACTCGACGAGTAGACTCTGTCTGGACAAAACCCTAAACTGAGGGTTTGCACCCTATTTAAACAACCTTATACAGCCTCCATCGTCCCTTATGCTCCCAGAAACCCTCTATAGAAAACCCTAGCCGTTGTTGAAGCAATCTAAGTTATTTTGGTGGATCTTGGTGTTGGTGGTCTTAAGAAGGAAGGAGAAGAGCCTGAGGAAACAAGAGGAGACCAGAGGGGTTCGAGTTTGTGCTTCATTTTCAGTCCTTAGAAGGTATAAAGTTGCTAACTTGCTTGTTCATTTGCTAGATCCCATTTTGTGGAGATTTAGGGCTTTTATAAGCCATTTTAGGTAGCCAACCATGAATGCAAGCATGGTTGGGGACAAGGCTTCGGATCTAGGTCCTTTGAGGGGTCACAAGGCAGAAAGTGGGTGCTTTTCCACCCAAGGAAGACTCCATGCAACCCAAGAGCTTGTTTTAGGACCTTTTGGACTCAAAGTCCCATGCATGCACGTAAAGTTTGTAACTTTACGTGCTAGGACGATTGTAGGAGCCTAGATCTATCTTTTGGTCATGATTTGTACATCAGAAATCGAGGATTTAGGGTGTGGACGTGACCAACTCGGCGAGTCCGTTCTTGGGACTCGACGAGTCCAAGGCTTTGAGTCCCATATCTGTTGAGGGTCAAAAGAACTCAGTTGGGTGTTAGTAGGGTTGTAGCAGGACAGAAAGAGTGACCCAACGCATTGGACTTCATTTTAGACCTGGAATTCATGGGACTCGACGAGTGCTAGAACAGACTCGGCGAGTCCAAGGCAATCTCCCAACCCTTGAAGATGAACTCGACGAGTTGTTCATACAACTCGGCGAGTCGAGGACAGGACGTGTTCTTAGGATGAAGACGGGCTCGACGAGTGTTCATACCGCTCAGTGAGTCGGATGAAGGTTCATCTGAGGTTGTGTTAGAAGGAGAACTCGTCGAGTCATCGCTAAACTCGACGAGTAGGGACGTGGAAGAGGACAGTTGAAAGGGTAGGGACTCGACGAGTTGACAACCCAACTCGGCGAGTCGGGTCAATTGGAAGTTGACTTTGATGTTGAATTTGACTTTGACTTTGACTTGGACTTGGTCTGGGGTAAAATAGTCATTTTGCCCTAAAGGGTAGATACCAGATTCTGATTAAGTGTTTTGTGGGGAATATAGCCGGAGGATTTCCGGAGCAGCAGCAGTCAGAGATTCCCCCGCACAGATTATCAGCAGCTACTCGTTTGAGGTGAGTTTCCTTCCAGTAGGAACGGGTATAAGGCACCAAGGCCGGCCCGTATAGACGATATGTTAGTATCGGAGTGTGGGCAGAGCCCGTATCTCATAGTTGAACTTGATTATGATATATGCTTGTACGTTAGAATTGTTTATACTCGTTGTCTGTGAGATACTTGTATGTTATGGTTTAGTAGCTGAGTGTGGGCGAGGCCCGTATCTTAGAGATACTGGAGTGTGGCGGGGCCCGTATCTCCCAGATAGTGGAGTGTGGTAGGGGCCCGTATCTCCCAGCTAGCAGCGTGTAGGCGGGGCCCGTATCGCCATGAGTGTGGGCGGGGCCCGTATCTCCTAGCTGTTCCTTATATGTGTATGGTATGTGGTATTATGGGGAGCTCACTAAGCTTTGTGCTTACGGTTTTCAGTTTTGTTTCAGGCACCTCTTCTTCGAAGGGGAAGGAGTCGGCGCGGTAGCTGCACATCATACACACACCCCAGATTCCGCACTATGAGTTTCCTTGGGATTGTGCTCTAACATTATCACTATTTACGATTTGGATTATCAGACATTATACATAGTTTTATGAGATGTTATGATTTGACAATGTTTTTCCTCCGAATGTTTTAATTTAAGCGATTTATAAAAATGAAATTTTTGGGCGTGAAAATTGGGTTGTTACAAGTTGGTATCAGATCCCTGGTTTGAGGGATTCGGACGCACTTTCGGGAGTGTCTGAACTCAAATCGAGGGACTAAAAGATTTTTACAAAAGAAAATGTTTTTTTTTCTAAAAGTTAAGATAAAGAGTTTTGAAAAAGAACAAAGTGTGTGATGTTCGTGACCGGCCGAGCTTAAATAAGTATTCCCCAAAGTACCCATACAAGTTTATGTTATGATTATCAGTTTCAGTTTCAGTAGAACAGCATGCTAGTTTAGGGCTAAAGATCTAGGAAGGATGCTTTATGCGCCTGTTATATGCGTACCAGCTTATTGAGAACTGCATGCTAGTACAGATTAGTCAGTATGATAGCCAGAGTAGTATATACTTGATTATGTGTACTCAATGCCCGAATGCTGCTTGCTTTGTGCTTTTAGGAGTTCTAGTTGTCTTTCACTAACTAGTAAATGAATATGTTAAGTTACATGTTGCAAGGACTAAATGATTTCAGAAGGTTGGGTCTAGCTCTGTTTCGCAGCTCTTGTTTGTGTCCAACCATTGTAGGGTAGGATCCCTCATTCGAAGAATTATCTAGTCTGAGTAATATGTAATAGTATTCGCGAGCTAGTTAGGAGGAGAAAGCAGGGACTTCTTATGCAGCTGATGGCGGAGAGTGGGTTGGCGATTACCTAGGGCAAGCCTAGGACGAGATTAGCATGAGATCAGCAGTAGTAGTAGAAGGGACTTGGTGGAGTCGAGGAGGTTCTTGAGGAAAGTACGGATAGATGTGGAAGGTAGTATGGGCCCGTACTACTGAAAGCAGAGGATCCGTACTTGAATCGAGGAAGGCTGAGGCAAGACCAGGGAACTTGTGACGGGTGAGATCCCTCTAGATGTATAAGTATCACTGACGGTTGTCGTTATGTATTGAGAATGGTGGTACTACGTTCCAGGCCAGCAGTTGGCAGTTCAGGAGAGAGATCGGGTTCGGGCTCAGGTTCCGAACCAGTGGATGAGAGGCTACGCGAGTTTATCGCATCCGAGATCACTAGAGGCATCCTTGATGCGACCCCGGTCATCTTTGGGTCGATCAAGGAAGGGATTGTCGAGCTGATGGAGGATTGCCTCCGGGCATTCAGGAGCGACATGGCGACCAGCCAGTCGGGATCATGCACACTGTCCTTTAAGGACTTCAGGGGCAGTGGTGCGCTGGATTTCCATGGGGCGAAGGACCCCATTGTGGCCAGACGGTGGATTGCAGACATTGAGTCTGCACAGTTGACTAGCTTCTGCCCTGAGGGGTCGAAGGTGAGATATGCATCATGATGTTTGAGAGACAGAGCCAGAGATTGGTGGGAGTCGGTCGGTGACTCCCTGGGAGCCTCAGCTATTGAGGCTATGACATGGCCGGACTTCGTGACCAGATTCCGGGCTGAGTTCGCACCCGCTGTGGAGCTCCAGCGACTAGCCCGGGAGTTTCTCGATATGAGGCAGACGACTGAGTCTGTGGCGGAGATCACCGCCAAGTTTCGAGAGAGGGCTTTATTGGTGCCTTAGTATGCGGGAGATGAGGATATGAGGAGGACCCGCTACCACGACATGCTAGGGGCGACATTCATGAGCATGTCAGCTTCTCCGCTTGTCACACCCTAGATTCTATGATTTCCAGGGCGAGGGAGAGAGAGATTGACGTGGAGCACATTGTTAAGAGGAAAGCTGAGGAGGGATTGGTGACTGGGGCTTCGGGGAAGAAGCCCAAGGGGCTAGATGGGAGGCCGAAAGGCCAGCCGGGACAGGGCCGCTGCAAGAAATGCGGCAGGTCTCATGAGGGAGCGTGCAGGATGGGATTGTCTGGCAGCTACAAGTACGGCAAGACGGGGCATATCAGCCGGGATTATACCGCCCCTGCACCCACTATTCAGACATCTGAGTTGTTGTGTTTCCACTGCAACTAGAGGGGCCACAAGAAGGCCAGTTGCCCCCAGTTGACAGCAGCAGCAGCGCCAGTGAACGCGCCAGCTCCAGCGACCCTGCGGATTACGGATGGCCGGCAGGGCAAGGCAGAGGCTCCAGTGGTGAGGAGCCGGGCTTTCCAGTTGACGACAGAGGAGGCACGCGCTGCACCCAACGTGGTGACGGGTATGATTCTTTCCCTCTGATTTATTTATATGATGTATATGATATTGATATGTGCTCTGTTTAGGATCGTTCCATGTGAACGGTATCCCAGTTCAGGTATTGTTTGATTTGGGTGCTACCCGTTCGTTTGTTTCTCTTGTGCTCAACAAGAAGTTTCTCGAGTCTTCAGGCATGTTGGATTGCCCTCTAGAGGTAGAGATTGCCGATGATCGATCGGTGCGAGCATCAGTGGTATTCCGAGATTGTGTGCTGAGATTATTCGAGGAGCGCTACCTGGTAGACCTGGTTCCCATACCTTTACGGGGGAACAAGGTTATTATCGGCATGGATTGGCTAAGCCCCAATGGGGCGGTGATCGACTGCGCGCAGCAGTTGGTGCGGATCAGGACCCCAAGTGGGGGAGAAATGGTGATTCCGGGCGAGAGGCCACATCGAGGACCAGCTTTGTGTTCGGCAGCAAGGGCTAGGCGTTACCTTCAGCAGGGTTGCGCAGGATATGTCGCCTATGTCATGGATACCCGGGAGGTGGGTAGGGCGACGGTGAGTGACGTCCCGGTGGTGCGAGACTACACAGATGTGTTTCCGGAGGAGCTTCCTGGGATTCCCCCGGAGCGTCAGGTGGAGTTCAGGATCGATTTGGTTCCTGGTGCGGCCCCGATTACCAAGGCGCCGTACCGGTTGGCTCCTCCCGAGATGCAGGAGTTGTCTACACAGCTGCAGGAGCTGCTAGACAAGAGATTTATCAGGCCGAGTAGTTCGCCTTGGGGAGCCCCGATCCTGTTTGTCAAGAAGAAGGATGGGTCGCACCGTATGTGCATAGACTACCGGGAGCTGAATAAGGTAACGGTGAAGAACCGTTACCCACTCCCGAGGATTGACGACCTCTTTGACCAGCTGCAGGGAGCATCTTGGTTTTCCAAGATTGATTTGCGCTCAGGTTACCATCAGATGAGGGTCAGAGAGGAGGATGTGCAGAAGACAGTGTTTCAGACTCGCTATGGTCATTACGAGTTCGTGGTGATGCCCTTCGGGCTCACCAATGCTCCTGCCGCGTTCATGGATCTCATGAACCGCATATGTAGACCGATGCTGGATCGGTCCGTGATAGTATTTATCGACGACATCTTGGTCTATTCCAAGATGCAGGAGCAGCATGAGGAGCATCTGCGAGAGGTTTTGGATACTCTGAGGAGGGAGAGCTTGTACGCCAAGTTCTCCAAGTATGAGTTCTGGTTGCGCGAGGTGCAGTTTCTTGGGCACCTTGTCAATCAGAACAGGATTCTGGTCGACCCGGCCAAGGTAGAGGCCGTAATGAGATGGGAGGTTCTGAAATCTCCATCTGAGATTCGGAGTTTCCTGGGATTAGCCGGCTACTATCGGAGATTCATCCAGGATTTCTCCAAGATAGTCGTGCCCTTGACTCGGCTTACGAAGAAGGCCGTAGTCTTCCGTTGGGGGCCTGAGCAGCAGGCCGCATTCGAGACCCTGACGCAGAGATTGTGTGAGGCGCCGATCTTGGCCCTGCCAGAGGGCGTAGAGGATTTTGTGGTATACTGTGACGCGTCTATTTCGGGTTTAGGCGCGGTTTTGATGCAGAGAGGGCACATTATTGCCTACTCTTCGAGGCAGCTGAAGCCTCACGAGGCGAATTACCCGACGCATGATTTGGAGCTGGGGGCTGTTGTATTCGCCCTCAAGATTTGGCGTCATTACCTCTATGGGGTTCGTTGTACCATTTACACGGACCACAAGAGCCTGAGGTATCTCATGGATCAGCCAAATCTAAACATGAGGCAGCGTCGGTGGTTGGACGTGGTGAAGGATTATGATTGCGAAATCGTCTACCACCCAGGGAAGGCCAACGTGGTGGCCGATGCGCTTAGCCGCAAGGAGGCACCGATCAGAGATATCTGCATGCGGATGACAGTAGTGACCCCGTTATTGGAGCAGATCCGAGAGGCCCAGCAGGAGGCTATGAAGGAGGAACATCGGAAGAGTGAGCGTATAGTGGGTCAGGTTTCCTCCTTCGACTATGACAGCAGGGGATTATTGACATTACACCACAGGGTGTGGGTTCCATACCTCGGAGGCGTGCGCCAGGTTTTGATGGAGGAGGCGCACAAATCCCGATTCTCCATTCATCCCGGGGCGACGAAGATGTATAGGGATCTTCGTCTTGATTATTGGTGGCCCTGCATGAAGCGAGATGTAGCATGGTATGTGGAGCGGTGCTTGACCTGCAGGAAGGTCAAGGCCGAGCACCAGAGGCCACACGGCAAGATGCAGCTGTTGGATATTCCCCTGTGGAAGTGGGAAGATATTACTATGGATTTCATCACCAAGCTTCCCAGGACCGCGCGGGGGAGTGGATTCCATATGGGTCATCGTGGATCGGTTGACCAAGAGTGCCCATTTTATACCGATCCAGGAGAGCATATCGGCCGAGAAGCTGGCCGATATTTATATTCGAGAGGTGGTGGCTCGTCACAGGGTGCCGGTCTCCGTGATTTCTGATAGGGATGTTCGGTTCACTTCCAGGTTTTGGAAGAAATTCCACGACGAGTTGGGTACTCGTCTGCATTTCAGCACCGCCTTTCACCCGCAGACGGATGGCCAGAGTGAGCGGACCATCCAGACTCTGGAAGATATGATGCGGGCGTGTGTGTTAGATTTTGGTGGTAGTTAGGATACTTACCTTCCGTTGGCTGAGTTCTCCTACAACAACAGCTACCACGCGAGTATTGACCGTCCTCCATTTGAGATGTTATACGGGAGGAAGTGCAGGACCCCGATATGCTGGGGCGAGGTTGGCCAGAGGGTCATGGGGAGCACCGAGGTGGTGCTCAAGACGACAGAAAGAATTCAGCAGGTCAGGAGCAGACTTCAGACTGCACTGAGACGGCATAAAAGTTATGCCGATAAGCGTCGTTAAGACCTGGAGTTCCAGGTCGGGGATATGGTTCTCCTGAAGGTGTCGCCATGGAAGGGCGTCATCCGATTCAGGAAACGGGGCAAGTTGGGTCCCAGGTATATTGGACCCTTCAGGGTTATAGCCCGGGTGGGCAAGGTGGCATATAGGTTGGATCTGCCAGCCGAACTCAGTCAGATTCATAACACTTTTCACGTCTCCCAGTTACGGAAATGTTTGGCGGACGACTCGACAGTGGTACCATTAGAGGATATTCAGGTCGATGATAGCCGGAATTACATTGAGCGGCCTGTAGCGATTCTCGACCGGAAGTCGAAGGATCTGAGGAACAAGAGGGTGGAGCTCTTGAAGGTGCAATGGCAGCACCGAAAAGGCTCGGAATGGACCTGGGAGCTAGTGGATGAGATGATGGAGCATTACCCGGAGCTATTCCAGGATCGAGCAGCAGACTTCGAGGACGAAGTCTAAAATAAGTGGGGGAGATTTGAAGCACCCGCTTCCTGGTATGTATTTTATTTTAGTAATTTTGCATTTTTGGCCTGGGACTCGGCGAGTTGAAGGTCTAACTCGTCGAGTAGAAGCGGGATGAGACGCGGGATTTAAGTGATGGACTCGTCGAGTCGAGTCCCAGACTCGACGAGTAGACTCTGTCTGGACAAAACCCTAAACTGAGGGTTTGCACCCTATTTAAACAACCTTATACAACCTCCATCGTCCCTTATGCTCCCAGAAACCCTCTATAGAAAACCCTAGCCGTTGTTGAAGCAATCTAAGTCATTTTGGTGGATCTTGGTGTTGGTGGTCTTAAGAAGGAAGGAGAAGAGCTTGAGGAAACAAGAGGAGACCAGAGGGGTTCGAGTTTGTGCTTCATTTTCAGTCCTTAGAAGGTATAAAGTTGCTAACTTGCTTGTTCATTTGCTAGATCCCATTTTGTGGAGATTTAGGGCTTTTATAAGCCATTTTAGGTAGCCAACCATGAATGCAAGCATGGTTGGGGACAAGGCTTCGGATCTAGGTCCTTTGAGGGGTCACAAGGCAGAAAGTGGGTGCTTTTCCACCCAAGGAAGACTCCATGCAACCCAAGAGCTTGTTTTAGGACCTTTTGGACTCAAAGTCCCATGCATGCACGTAAAGTTTGTAACTTTACGTGCTAGGACGATTGTAGGAGCCTAGATCTATCTTTTGGTCATGAGTTGTACATTAGAAATCGAGGATTTAGGGTGTGGACGTGACCAACTCGGCGAGTCCGTTCTTGGGACGCGACGAGTCCAAGGCTTTGAGTCCCATATCTGTTGAGGGTCAAAAGAACTCAGTTGGGTGTTAGTAAGGTTGTAGCAGGACAGAAAGAGTGACCCAATGCATTGGACTTCATTTTAGACCTGGAATTCATGGGACTCGACGAGTGCTAGAACAGACTCGGCGAGTCCAAGGCAATCTCCCAACCCTTGAAGATGAACTCGACGAGTTATTCATACAACTCGACGAGTCGAGGACAGGACGTGTTCTTAGGATGAAGACGGGCTCGATGAGTGTTCATACCGCTCGGCGAGTCGGATGAAGGTTCATCTGAGGTTGTGTTAGAAGGAGAACTCATCGAGTCATCGCTAAACTCGACGAGTAGGGACGTGGAAGAGGACAGTTGAAGGGGTAGGGACTCGATGAGTTGACGACCCAACTTGGCGAGTCGGGTCAATTGGAAGTTGACTTTGACGTTGACTTTGACTTGGACTTGGTCTGGGGTAAAATAGTCATTTTACCCTAAAGGGTAGATACCAGATTCTGATTAAGTGTTTTGTGGGGAATATAGCCGGAGGATTTCCGGAGCGGCAGCAGTCAGATATTCCCCCGCACAGATTATCAGCAGCTACTCGTTTGAGGTGAGTTTCCTTCCAGTAGGAACAGGTATAAGGCACCAAGGCCGGCCCGTATAGACGATATGTTAGTATCGGAGTGTGGGCAGAACCCGTATCTCATAGTTGAACTTGATTATGATATATGCTTGTACGTTAGAATTGTTTATACTCGTTGTCTGTGTGATACTTGTATGTTATGGTTTAGTAGCTGAGTGTGGGCGAGGCCTGTATCTCAGAGATAGTGGAGTGTGGGCGGGGCCCGTATCTCCCAGATAGTGGAGTGTGGGCGGGGCCCGTATCTCCCAGCTAGCGGCGTGTAGGCGGGGCCCGTATCGCCATGAGTGTGGGTGGGGCCCGTATCTCCTAGCTGTTCCTTATATGTGTATGGTATGTGGTATTATGGGGAGCTCACTAAGCTTTGTGCTTATGGTTTTCAGTTTTGTTTCAGGCACCTCTTCTTCGAAGGGGAAGGAGCCGGCGCGGTAGCTGCACATCATACACACACCCCAGATTCCGCACTATGAGTTTCCTTGGGATTGTGCTCTGACATTATCACTATTTACGATTTGGATTTTCAGACATTATACATAGTTTTATGAGATGTTATGATTTGACAATGTTTTTCCTCCGAATGTTTTAATTTAAGCGATTTATAAAAATGAAATTTTTGGGCGTGAAAATTGGGCTGTTACAGTGGCAAACGGTGGTCTTATCCTCTTTTACTTATACAAACAAGATATACCCTAAAGTAAAGGTGAGTCAATAAAGTCAATAAGCAAAAATCTTTATGAAAGCAAGTCCCATCGAGTGGAGTCAAGGCATGCCTTAAGGTAGTAAACACCAAGTCACTGCACTAGATGTTCTGGCTACATTGCATCAATATTTAAGCCCGATCATTTCCATGCAGAACCTGTAAAAAGTCAAGCCCCGAGGATTCTAGTTTTACACCCACATACAAGCATGTAGGTATCACCTTGATGGTTGACCCCAGCAGAGGTAGAGTCACCTGTCGAAAAAAGAGTATTTCTACGACCGATGGCTAACCATAAAAACGAAAGAATGGCAAAGAGGATCAAAACCACAAAATGGAAGGTTTTCGTCGTCCCCAGGGAAGATGGCTTTAGCTGGGTCTTGTAGACGGGAAGACTTCCTTATTCATTATAAATATCCCACGTCTTGCTTTACGCGATTGCTTGCTATTCGGTAGAAGAATTGTTACCTACGCTTTTCTTTGTCTTACGACTTGACTGTGTTTAACAACTCATCTCATTAATAAGCATTTTGTTAAACTAAATAGACTTCTGAACCGGAAGACTAAGCGAATTCTCCTTACTATTGTTTGACTACAGCCGCTTCTACACCTTCATTTAGCAAATCCGATCTTTATTCGTTCTTCTTCTATTTCATTATTAGAATTTAATTATTTCATGATGCTTCAATCCATTTTTTATATAAAGTAACTACGACCACCTACTGCTACCCCAATCTACGATACCTTCTCATCTCCTTCGATTGGCTCCGTGTGGGGCATCCTGTTGAGAGACATTAGCTAATATAGCCTGCCCCTTTTTGCGCAATACCTCTTTCTTTGTATGTGGTCTCCTGCCATTTTTCCAGCACAGTAGTTGCATAAGCAGTCATGTTCAGGGGACGGAGTTCAAGGCGAGTAGCCCTTATTTCTCTATTCAATCCACGGCCTACCTCGAGACACCTGTGTCACAACGGCTGATTTTTTGAGTGAGGGAAGCCAGAGCATTGGTCAAGAGAGAGAAAGAAGAAGAACTATAGATCGAGAAAGTCACATTAGCTACACCAGACCAGACAGACTTTCTTTTTTTTTTACTATTTTTTGACTGACCGGATCGGTCACTCCTCAACCAACTAAGACATTTCTGAGCAGTTCCCCTCACCCCCTATCACTTAAAGGCAGAGCTAACCCAACATTCTACTGCACCGACAAACTGGAAAAACAGCTATTGCTATCGATACCATATTAAACCAAAAGCAAATGAACTCAAGGAGCACCTCTGAGAGTGAGACATTGTATTGTGTCTATGTAGCGATTGGACAGAAACGCTCAACTGTGGCACAATTAGTTCAAATTCTTTCAGAAGCAAATGCTATGGAATATTCCATTCTTGTAGCAGCCACCGCTTCGGATCCTGCTCCTCTGCAATTTCTGGCCCCATATTCTGGCTGTGCCATGGGGGAATATTTATGCGATAATGGAATGCACGCATTAATAATCTATGATGATCTTAGTAAACAGGCAGTGGCATATCGACAAATGTCATTATTGTTACGCCGACCACCATGCCGTGAGGCTTTCCCAGGGGATGTTTTCTATTTACATTCCTATCTCTTAGAAAGAGCCACTAAACGATCGGACCAGACAAGCGCAGGTAGCTTGACCACCTTACCCGTCATTGAAACACAAGATGGAGACGTATCAACCTATATTCCTACTAATGTGATCCCCATTACTGATGGACAAATCTGTTCGGAAACAGAGCTCTTTTATCGCGGAATTAGACCTGCTATTAACGTCGGCTTATCTGTCATTCGCGTTGGGTCTGCCGCTCAGTTGAAAACTATGAAACAAGTCTGCGGTAGTTCAAAATTGGAATTGGCACAATATCGCGAAGTGGCCGCCCTTGCTCAATTTGGGTCAGACCTGGATGCTGTGACTCAGGCATTACTCAATAGAGGTGCAAGGCTTACATAAGTACCGAAACAACCACAATATGCACCACTTCCAATTGAAAAACAAATTTTAGTCATTTATGCAGCTGTCAATGGATTCTGTGATCGAATACCACTAGACAGAATTTCTCAATATGAGAGAGCCATTTTAAAGAGTATAAAAACAGAATTACTACAATCCCTTTTAGAAAAAGGTGACTTAACTAACGAAATAAAAATGGAACCAGATACATTCTTAAAGGAATGCGCTTTGGGTTACACAATATAAAAGAAAAAAAAATATATAAATTATGTATGTCAGTGGATTGAAGAATTCAAGCTCGAAGACCAAGAGAAGCGGGCTTTTTTTCGCCGAAAGAGGGGCCTGTTGACACAATCTCATTTCTTTCACCCTTGTTTTCCGTTGGTCAACAACCAACAAAAGAGGGAGAGAGAGATCTCGTTAGTCCTGGTATGATTGCCGCGGGTTGTCGTTGGCCCGACGAACTTTGGGAGGGAAGGGAAAGGTCAAGCTGGCGGAGACCCAAGCTGAGAGTAACTGCCCGAGAAGGTCAGTGAGGTTCCAACTGTAGTGAAATGAAGGATCTTTCTTAAAATGAACTATGGTTGGAAGAAGACAGGCAGGAGTGAGCCGAACGAGAGCAAAGCAAGTTCCAGTGGTGGGCTGTCGGTCTGTTCCCAAAGAAGGGTAGCAATGCTAGATTAAGAAGGGGTAAAGCCATAACTCTGCCCTAAGCATTGAGCTTAAAACAAGCCACGAAAAAGACTTTTCGGGTAGCCTTCCATGCCAAGCCAGCACATGGATCGGATTGGTACTCGAAGGGCTTCCCCTTCCTCGGCCCCTTTCTTCTGTCTTTGACTGACCACAAAAAAGACAACAAATAAACGGAGACGTGTCACCAAAGCAACACTTTCAGGATTAATTACAGGCCATGGTGATCTTCGATCTCCACCATGGGCTTGACTTGAGGCATCGGGGACTCACCACAACCTCATGCCCATTCATAGCAGCACACGTTCCTTCCATCGTCTGATGTCCTCCTGAGACTTCTGAGCCTCCTAGGATACTGTCGTAAGCCGTAGCCACCAGATTAATATGTGGAAATGGCAAGTACACACTGTGCACCACGATCTTGACGTTGCGGATGACGTCCGACACCTTAATCCTCACATAGTTCATCGTCATCGGCGCCGAGGTCAAACCTCCACCGGCACCAGAGGTTGTGATAAGCAGCGATTTGCCTCGTTCCAATGTCGGCGGAGCAGTCCCCACCGGAAGCTTCTCCAGATCCGCGATCGACAAGAAATGGTTCGGCACAATGTGGAACCTGACATTGCTGATATGATATAAGAGTGAGAACCGGAGAAGATCGAAAGGTCGTCAACGACGAAGACTGTCATATTGTATTGTTAAGAGTCACAAGCTCGGCGTACTTCACCTTCATAGCGAGGGCTAGGATGCTGAAGCCATTGTTACGGAGCCGGATCATGGCATCTCTGAGCATCAGGCGCATGATAGCGGGCTGCACCGAGCCGGAAGTCTGGATATGTTGACCAGAATGATGATCTGGATGGAACGGGAATGAGAGCGAGGTCATCCTCTCCACGTCGCAAGAAAACGTAGAGAGCGGAGAGATGAAACCTTGAAGGCCATGAATAACCACCATGCCGTTGTTGAAGAGATCGGTTGCGTGATCTCCATCCCTCCGATAAAGACCTTAGCACTGGCAGTTGTGCTGGTCTTTCTATTGACCGAATCAGAGGTGAGGGTGATGCAACGGCCTGGACTCAAGGTCTCTCCTGCCTCTCGGGCGAGGGATGAGAGTAGTGTTATTTAGTTTGATGAGGGGCGAGGGATTTGCGTGATCTCCACACTTTGACACATGATATTCCGTAACGAGTAGATACTTCCGCAGGAGCATAATCTATTTTCTGGTTAAATACATTACTAGATGTTTTTCCATAATTTCCGCATTCAGTTCTAGCTATTTCTGCACCTTCTGATCGACCTGAACAACATATACGGATCCCCTCCACCCCTTTTTTCATTACTAATCGAATATCCTTCACTATTTGACTAAAAATGGAGCGAAATGATCTTGTTTTGTTCCTCGGTTGAAAAGAGATATCTTGAGCAATCGGAGAAGCACTTTGATAAACAGATTTGATCTTGACCAGCTCAATTATTGTATTAGTCTTTGTTCTATTAGACAACAAAGATCGCATTTTTTTCACTTCGTTCAAATAAAAGTTGTACCCGTACGGAATTTTTCTGTTTCTCAGTATGATCTCTATCATCATCTCTATTCCCTTTATCAATTCTCCTATCCCACCTAGGTCTATGAGTTTCTCTAGCAATTCCATTACCTTATCCTTAGCCGTGAGGTTCCAACATTTTTTCCTGAATTTTCGTAGGAGTTGTTCCCGGGCATACTCAAAAAAAGGTTCTTATACACTCCAACCCCGTCCCTTGGAAAGAAAAAGGTAGCACCGAAGAAAGGAAAGAGCGAGATGGTGGTTTTTGTTGTTCCCGCGAAGTGAGAGTTTCCCTTCATACGGCTCGAATCATTCTTAGATGCCCCGAGAGGCATCCTTTCCTTGTTTGTTGGGTTGGTTCACGCACGCGCAAACGAGCACTGGCCGCAACATCAGGAAACTATGACCAATAGAGTCAGACACTTAGCTACATCCGCACGCAAAAGGAATGTGGTTCTGGTTGAGGCTTTCTTTTCCTTATTAGTAAAGGGGGCTAGGGACGTTCGCGGAGTCCGTGCCTTCCGTACCACCAAAAGGCCGTTCTTGGGCGGATCCCGCTCCTAAACATAAGGGATAGGGGTCCTGGGTCTGGGCCTACCATATAAAAAGGGTCGTAGAAAAAGAACCCGGCCACCTATTTCATTCGGCGTTCCGGGGCAGGGGCCCGACCGATTCGACCTACTTTTGCTTTTGGATAACAAGAAGGCGAGCTTCTCTGCTTTCATCAAATCAAAAGCCCAGTCAGCCACCAACTCGGTGCAGGTCACGTGACCTACAGCTCGGCCTTCGGTTTTTGAGGCTTCCTCTACCCACATATCTATGTGTCCGCAGCACTTCCATATGGAGAAAGATAGGCTTACCATGTTCCATCAATAGCACCTAACCTATACCGATTTTGGCGGACCGTGCTCCACCCCGGTGAACTCATGCGGTTCTGACGTGCCCAGAGGCCAGAGGCGAATCCGTTCACAGTCCGTAGGACCAACACCATTCGAAGGTGGGCGGCCCACCCCGCCTAGAACAGTTATGTTTGACTGGGCTTACACACATTCGCTCACTTACGCTGTCCCCCCTCAGCTCACCCTAGCCCCCGGCCTTTTGCTCTTCTAACGTAAGCTCCAAGGCTTCACACCAAGTCTTCACTAACATAATATGCATGCTTAAGTAGGGTCAGGCAGAACCGTTGTTGCCTGATGGGAACTTCCCCCATATTGCTATCAATGTCTTCATGTCACACGACCTCTTAACATTACACCACTGAATCCCCAATCCTTTGCTTGCTGTGCAGTGACAGTACCAATATCCACTAATCGTTGTTTCCAGATACGGTTGCCGGTTGACATATCTTCTAATTTGTCGATACGAGAAGCAAATTGTTGTGTGGAGGAATCAATATCTCGACATAAGCCAAGAGGCAGATCTTGTGCCACTCCACCTGGTCGTATGAAACTGGCATGCATCCTGGCTCCCAAGACTCTTTCATAGAATTCCAACAATTTTTTCCCGCTCCTCAAAAGCCCATAGGAACGGAGTTGATGCTCCCACATCCATAGCATGAGTAGTTAAATCAAGTGAATGATTTGAAATTTGAGTTATTTCACGAAATAACACTCGTATATATTGAGCTCGTACTGGTACCTCGCAATTCAAAAGTCTCTCTACGGCTGAAGAATAAGCGTGTTCTTGGGCCATCGTAGAAACATAGATAGGGTCGACGACGGAACGAAGAACAAAACTTTACGACTGCTTTTTCGTACACGTTCACTTGCATCACATACACAAGTGCTATCTGAACCATGCAATAAGGTCACCCATAACACGACTCTCCCATTTGAGTTATCTTAGCCCCCAACCATGCTATTCAATCATCTTAGAAAAATGGCAGCGTAAGGTAACAACTAGTATTGAAAGCTGGTCGCCTTTGAAAGCATTCGCTGGTAACCAAAGCGTCTCGTTCCCGCAACCACTTTGGTACTTTGTTTATAGATTTTTTAGGTTATGCAATAGAAGGGGGCTTGCGCTTGAATTGAAGTAGCGCCTTTGGAATATGAGTAGGGCTCCTAGGTGGTGCGTTCGTGGAGGCAACCCAAAGGAAGAGCAAAAAGAAGGTTGGGTGCTTGTAGGGCAAGGCCACCCGGCCTCGAATAGGAGGGGGCTTAGCTCTGGATCCTCCCTGCTTGCAAAAATGAATGGATCAGAAGAGGGCTGGATTCTTTATTTTTGGGCCGGGCGGGAGGTGAAGGCAATAAGAGAAGATTGCCCTCCCGGTAAGGAAGAGGGGGAAAAGGCGTTGTCATCTATCTCGACCAGTTTTCCAAGGCGTTGGAAATCCAGACCGGCTCAGAGAATCACTGGTGCTATTTAGCCCTTCGTTTCGACAACAAAGAAGTCATCTTTGACGATTTCCCATTCCTTCCCTGCCGAGCCGCCTCTCTTCGCCATTCGGTGCCTCTGCCTTCCCTTTCTATAACATAGCCAAGCACCCTCCTTTACAATCACTAAGAAAAAAGAAATACCAATCAAAGCCCTATCGTCTCAGTACGTCTCTGTGATTTTTCCGACCCCAGGGGACTTTACTCGACCCATTACCCAGTCTCCCGCACTGCTCAAGTAAGTGTGCGACTCCGTATGAGGACCTCATTCCCTTCTGCCCACTCTCCGTTCACACGGTTCTCAAAGCAGAGGAGGAAGGGTGGGCATCAGGTACCACGATCCCTCTGTCCCACACATCTATCCAGAAGCAAGTGTAGTTCACCGGTTCCACCGAATGCTCCTATCTGTCGGCAAAGATCGTGTGAGTGTGCAGTTATGGTAAATTCCTAGAGAAGCTCTACGGCACCCACGATTCCCAGTAGTAAGTCGTCGGCTATGCCCCGATTGTTACGACTTCACCCCAGTCGAAGACCCCACCGTGGTATGCGCCAATAAGACCACCAAAAGCCTTTGTGGCACTAGTGGTACACAGAAGTCATGGGTGATCATTGGTCCGATGCTTCGGGCGAAACCTATTCCCAGGGTGTGACGGGCGGTGTGTACAAGGCCCGGGTACATATTCACCGCGGCATGCTGATCCGCGATTACTAGCGATTCCAACTTCATGTTCCCAAGTTGCAGAGAACAATCCGAACTGAGGCAATCTTTCCGGATTCGCTCGGCCTTACAGCCTTGCTTCCCATTGTAATTGACATTGTAGCACGTGTGTGGCCCAACCCATAAAGGCCATGCGGACTTGACGTCATCCCCACCTTCCTCCAGTATATCACTGGCAGTCCTTCGTGAGTGCGGCACGCACCTTTTTGTAGTAATAATTCAAGTAAGAAGTTGATTACCCGAAACAACAAATGATGAGTAATCAATATGGTGATTAAATAAAATGTTTTATTTATACTCAAAGGTTTGAGGCCATATAGGATTAGTATTATTCTTGTGTTTCATTTTGCATGTTTTGACTTCCAGAATAATAAGATTATTCAAACCCTCCACAGTCGCTCATTCTTTGGAAGTAGGAATGAAAGAAGACTGTCATGAATCTGACTGTAGATTGTCTAGAGTGTTTTAGACATAGCAAAAGTTTGTTGCAGGGTTCATGAGTACTGCTATAAGATTAGAGTATTCGAATAAACCCACACTCACTTGGATCACTTCATGGATTTTATCACGAGTGATTGGTGAGACGATAATATCTTATATTCTTGAAACCGAGATGTGTGAGTTGTATCTTGCGATTCGGTTACACATTGATAATATGTAAACGCACCAGTAACTTGTTGTTATAAAACGTATTGTTGTGTGTGATTCGGTGAGTGAGTGCAAACGAGCATTGAGTCGAAGTTTATCCGTTCCTTTTACCCAAAGTGGGATAAAAGCGATATCTGTGGGGGCCTCGATGATTTAGTGATGACACCCTAAGCGCTTGGCCAATCCGGGACTAAGTTGATGTGTTCAATTGTAGTATGTTGTCAGTCGTCATAAATCAGAAGTCGGGAAACAATATATAGACAGAGAGAATGATTTAAATCCATTTCTCAGTCTATACGATATCAAGAATGGAGGAATATTTGATCCCTTATCTAAAGGACACGCTTCTGATATGATCAGAGTTGACAACGGCTTTTAAAAGCTACGATTGCGGATCAGGATCTAAAGTCATACGCATAATAGTTATTAGACTTATCCAAGTGGGAGACTGTTGGATTAGTGTCTAAGTCCATAACTATTTTGGTATGTACTTGAGCCGATGGTGCATGGTCCTTTTGGGTTGCCTTCACCTTAGCAACTTGATAGGATGAATTATGGAGAGAGAGGATTAATTATGATTTATTAATATATTATGAGAATAATATATTAAAGGAGAAATCATATTGTTTAATTAATATTAGTCAAGAATTAATGAGAATTAATTTTGTGGCTAAAAAGATATTAATTAAACTTAGGGGACTAGAACTATCAATTGTGTGATAGTTGAATATTGGGCTAATGGACTCCATATTAGAGTAATGGACGAATTCCATGGGGAAACCCATTAGAAATCGTCCAAGGCCTCTAAGGAGGGAGTCCATGGGCTGCTTAGGGCTTAAGCAGTCAAATTAGGGTTTCCTTGTTAGATAACCCTAATAGCCTCACTATTTAAGGACCCCTAGGGCACCAAAAACGTGGCTAACTGATTCCTTAGGGTTTCTAGACGGTTTTTGGGTGACTCTCTTCTTCTCCTTCTTCATCCTCTTGCTCTTGGAGTTTGTGAGCCATTAGAGGTGTGATATTTGTGACACTAAGCTTTCTAAAGCCAATTACAAGGAGGAATAGATTGTTATTACTACATAACAATCAAAGGTAATTTCTAAACCCTTAATTTAGTACATAGCATGATAAGATCTAGGGTTTATGGCTTTGGATGATTATTGCATGTTCATTAGACAAACTAGATTCAAAGCTTTAGGTTTGCATGTACACCATAGGAATGACGTAGTGCTTAAAACCCATCAAGATATTATCGTCTCATGATCACTCGTGATAAAATCCATGAAGTGGTTCAAATGAGTGTGGGTTTAATCCAATACTCGAATCTCATTCCATGAGCACTCATGAATGTTGTAGAAACTCTTGCTATGTACAACACCTTAGCCATCTACAAGCCAACTTCATGACAGTCTTGATTCATATATACCTCCAACATATGACTGACTGTGGAGAATTTGAATAACCTAGTTATTCGGGAAGTCAAAACATGCAAAGTGAAACATAAGAATAATACTAATCCTATATGGCCCCAAGCACCTTTGAGAGTAAATAAAACACCTTTTATTTAAACACCATATTGATTATTCATTATTTATTGTATAATGTTTCGAATAATCAACTTTATACTTGAATCTGAAACAATAGTCATGCCATGCTCCAAACATGCACACTATGTTTGTCCAAAGAATAGCTATGCCATACACCAAGAATGCATACTATGTTTGTCTATGATCCTTACTTTGTGGAATAGATCAATTGAACATAGCTCCAATGATTTTCATTTCACAATCCCAAATCATTATCATAAATGTAAGAATTCTAAATTCCTGCCATTTACCGAAATCTGTTAGATTCTAAACTTATATGCATTGATCCTCTTGTAATGACTATGCACAAAGTCACAAAGACTTGGCAACAGACATTACAAAGTACTCCAATGGAGATCACTTCCATGGAAACGAAGTCTCAAATTCAAAGTACATTGCTTTGAACATCCTTCTTGCATTAAGTTTTCTAATCTTACACAGATTGAATAACTTCCACCTATGGATACATTTCCATATTCCCAGTTTGACTATCACTTCTGAACAAGAGTTTCCTCTTTTCAGAATATGTCAATACGGTCCTTTCCAAAAATTTACATCATACTTCCAACTGTCCCTCAGCAACCAATCTTTGGTAAACCTTAGATTGTCCTCGACAATTTCTTAATCAATTTTAGTCATATCCATTTCCAAATCTTTTCCCCTCTTAATTCCCTAGGCATTTGGAAAATTTAGAAAGGATAAATATTATAGCACATGTAATCGATACTATATCTGAAGCATATGGGACACGATTCATGATGTCTCACATAAAGACATGATCCCAGACCAGTCTTTTGCTACAATATTTTTAATTTTTCATGTTTTCATAATTCGACTATGAAGAGGGATGCTGTTATCATAATCGAATTTTGAGAACGCAATATATATAGAATTTCCTTAAGTTGAACCATTCCAACATAAAATTCATATATATATCCTTGACTAAAGATGATTAAAATCTCAATCTAAGCTTTTAGAATTGAAATGAAGTATAATTTCCACTCCCTTAATTATAGCAAAACAACTTTTCAAATCTTGCAGAGTCACGAATTGAGACTTTTGTTTCTATAATTACGACTTTACATAATAATCATGCTCCCACAAACATGATAATTATTAGCATAACACTTATGCTCCCACTAGCTTTGACATGTATCCAGAAATTAGTTCGACTTCTAGAAATCAATACTTTTGTTGAAAAATGTTTTTGTATGTGATCATCATTGAAATAAGACGAACTGTTTTTTATGTTATCTAACAAATATTATCAATTATTTCAGGTTGCATTAATGCGTGATCAAACGGAATATACGAAAACACGTGAATGACAGAAAACGCATAGACGAGAAAATTTAGTTGTGCGACTAAACAGTTTCAACAATATATATATATATATATATATATATATATATATATATATATATATGTACATTATATGTATATTGTATATATATATATATATATATATATATATATATATATATATGTATGTATATTATATATATATATATATATATATATATATATACAATATGTATATATATATATAATATACATACATATATATATATATATATATATATATATATATATATATATATATATATAATGGAAAGAAATGAACAAAGCAAAAAGAACCCAACACCATGTGTGCTACCAACTATTACATCCACCAAGCTATTTCTTTTTCATAAACAAACACAAGTGGAAGAGTTGTTTGATTCATTTTTGCATATATATATATGTATGTATACGTGAGTTTTGAGTGAGAGTTTAAGTGTTTTGTGTTTCCTTGTAATATATCTCTTATTACTCTCTCATCTCCAGAAGAATAAACACATAGCCAACCTCAAAATACTCTCCAAACACCCTCCAAATACCCTCCTTAAACCTCCTCCAAAAACCCTTTCAAATCACCACAACCATCATCACCTTGCTGTTTTTCGACATCAGAATTTGCAAGTTAAGAAAAAATTCACCGAGCACAACTCAACAAGATAATACGGGAGAGATTTGCACCGCAAATTATTCAGGACCTTACCTACATCCATGAATTTTCCTCGATTTTTTTGACCACTGCAAACCCCAGAGAGACGCGAGAGAGAATTGGCTATCCAGAGAGATTTACTACGAAAATCTATATTCATAACCACCCAAAGCTCTTTCAACATCACCCTCTTTGTTACCTTATACCACCAAAACTACAACCTTATTCCACCTTCTACCACCCTCCAAATACCCACTTCAACCTCATCAAATCACCTTAAAAAACTCATACCCACATACAAAAAACATTACCCGTGTATTTTGTATCGTTTTGTAAACAATTCATTGTTACATAAAAAGAACTTATTGTTACTTACCGGATTGAACTTTGAACAAATAGAGACACAGTCTATTAAGATCCAGTCCAATTCTAAACCAGTTCAGTCAATTTATTGACAAACCAACTTTATATATATTTATATATTTATATATTTTATTACAGCTTTACGTCATTTAAATACTGTCATTTATTTCATTTATAGCTTTCAGTCATTTATAGCTTTCCAGTTTATATTTATTCCGCACTTCTTATTTTTTTTTCGCATCTTATCTCCTTAAATATATATATATATATATATATATATATATATATATATATATATATATATATATATATATATATATATATATATATATATATATATTTGTCACCCAGTAACTGGTATCCGAGCCTTTATTCGTGGTAATCAGATCGTATATTTTTAACAATTGGTATCAGAGCTTGTGTGATTTACCTTGAAATTTTTGTCGAAAACTTTTGGTTAGCGTTTATAAACCTTCCATAAGCTTTTCTTTAAAAATTTCATTTTAATATCATTTGTTCAAAATCCTTAAAAAAAATTATTAAAAAAATTTAAAAAAATTTAAAAAAAAAAAAATCTTAAACAAAAAAATTCAGAGCTTGTGTGATTTACTTTGAAATTTTTGTCGAAAACTTTTGGTTAGCGTTTATAAACCTTCCATAAGTTTTTCTTTAAAAATTTCATTTTAATATCACTTGTTCAAAATCCTTTCAAAAACAAAAATTTTATTATGTCTTCTGCTAATTATTCCAACATGAACTCTGTTTCTATTTCTAACAGCTTGGGATCTGGTTCACGGGCGCCCATACTTATTCCTGAAGAGTATAATTCGTGGGTTGGCCGTATGAATCTTCATCTTAACACCATAAGTGAAGATGTCTGGAATTGTGTAGAAGGAACATATGTTACACCAGAAAATATGGCTACTCTTGCTACAAATCAAGCCACTCTTGCTGAAACCGAAAAAAGGCTGCAACTCCAAGCCAAAAAGGAACTTGTGTCTGGAATTCCCCACAGTATTCTAAGTCAAATGGATGACATAATACTGTTGACTGCAAATCAAATCTGGGAAAATTTAAAAAATCGTTTTTGTGGAAATCAAAGAATTATTGGAAACAAAAGAACATCTGTTTTAAATGAATTCGATAATTTCAAGATGCTTTCATCAGAAACCATCCATGATGCTCATGATAGGTTCAATTTTATCATGGTAAAAATGAATAATTTGGGCATCAAAAAGACACAACACGAGATAAATCTCAAGTTTCTAAACAATCTTTACGAAAGCTGGAAGATGGTTAAAATCATCATTCAGGGAAATCCAGCCATTCATACTGAAACTTTATACAATTTGTATGGAGAACTTCAATCGTATGAATCCTCGATTGACCCACCAACCACTACAGCTTTTGGAGGACCACTTGCTCTCGTTTCCACATCTTCTCAAAACCAAACATCTTTTAATGAACAAAACTTCAATCATTTTAATCATACATCTTTTCAAAACCAACCCTTTTTGAACAATTCTTTTGATCAATCTGATTTAAATGATGAAGCAGACTACCAACAACTGTGTGCTTTGGTAGCAAACACAAACCTCCAGAGATTTATTCCAAATCACAGTCAATCGAATTTTAAACCAAATTTTCAAAACCGACCATCATTTGGACAAAATAATTCTGGATTTCAACCAAGACCTCAACCTGTTCAAAACAACTCAGGTTTTCAACCAAGACCTTATTTTGGACAAAATTTTCAAAGACCTTCCTTCCAAAACAATTCAAACCAAGGTTTTCAAAACCAGGGATTTCAAAACAATCCCAACTCAAGTCATCATAACAATAACCAAAACAACAGTTTTCAAAACCAAAACAGAGGATTCCAAAATCAAGGTTACACTAATCAAAACAATGGCTTTCAAAACAACCAAAATTTTGGATTCCAACAGAACCCTTCCCAATCTTCCCAACAAATCCAAACTCAAGCTCCTGAAAGACTTCCAATTAAAAGTCAAAAGGATGACAGTGATGAAGAAGTGATCATTTGTCACAACTGCAAAGGAACTAATCACTATGCCAGAGAATGCCGAGCCAAAAACAAAACCAAAGTCAAAGACTCAGCATACTACGCTCAAAAAGCCGATGAATTAAAGAAACAGGAAACTCAAGATAAGCAAAGAGCATTGATGGCAATCCATGAACCAAACGTGGAATACTGGCCAACTTCTGAAGACGAAGCTGACAATGAACCAACAGAATCAAACTTCTGTTTCGTAGTTGGTGTTGATAGACCTTCAAGAGCTCCAAACGTCATAGAACAGGTATGGTCTATGATCTCTGAACTTGGTCTTTCGAAATCAATTTTTGAGTCCCATATAACCAAGATTGAGAAAAGTCTAGAAGCTGATCTCAAAAAATATCATGACACAATGATCAATTCCGATATCTGCAAATCTGAGTTACAAACCTTGCAACTCAAATTTGGAGAATCAACAAGGATAAAGAACAAATTGGAAAGAGACGTTGAAAGAAAATCAGAAGATTATAATCACGTCTTGGAACAATTAAATCAAACCCTAATTCAGAAAAAGGATTTGGAACAAAAAAATCAGTCAGTGATTTCCTCTGAAACAAAAGATGTTTTAGAAAAGGAAATCCTTCAGTTGAAACAAAACTTTCAAGAATCAACTGAAAAATACAAAACTTTAAATGAAAAACTGACTGATTCTTTAAACCAAACCAATTTTCTTGAATCTGAAAACAAAAGATTGATATGGAATATGAATTCTATCAAAATTGCTAGAAAACTAAGTGATGATGTTTTCACCAAAGCAAACACCTTAGGAACTGGCAAAATTGATACGAATTACAGACCAGGAATTGGAAGAGAATCCTTTGAAAATGAACTAGCTAAACAAGAAAACATGACAATTTGTGAAAACTCTGAATCCACTCTTCCAGATCTTTTCACATCTGCTAATGAGGAAGATTCAGATGACGAAACAGTTATCAACTGTAGCCCAGATGACACTGCTTTCACTGTTTCCAAAAAGTCTATCAAAAGAGTTGTAAAATCTGAAACAAACTCTGCTAGTTCTTCAACTCACCAAATCAAACATACCAATGAAACCACCAAAACCCCACTTAACAAACCAAAAGTTTTTGAAAACAAACCAAAGAAACCAGTTCAACCTTACCTCATACCTCAAAAACAGGTTTCCAAACAAAAACCAAAACCTTTTCAAAAACCTTTTGAAAACCGCTTTCAAGAGATCACCTTTAACCATTCAAGGAACTTTCAAAAACGACCAAATCAGAAAGTTTCAAAACATCATCTTCAAAAAGCCTTTCATAACCGCCAATCACATCCCAAATATGAAGAGAACTTTTCAAAAAAAAATTCACATCTAGGATATCATTCACCAAATCACAGATTTTATCAACCAACGAATTTTCATAAACAAATCACTTTTTGGGAAAATTTGATAAATAAAATCAAACCTCAACCATTCCATCCTTATAAACCAAACTCTTATAGCAATATGAAGTCAAATGCTACAAGAAGTTCGGTAAACAAAAAACCCAAAATAAAAACAACTAACAAACCAGGACCCATTCAGATTTGGGTACCTAAATCTTCTGTCTAAATTGCAGGTATCTAATGCTGGAGAACCCAAGGATGATACATGGTATATTGATAGTGGCTGCTCCAAGCATATGACAGGAAACCGAAACTACCTTCGTGACTTCAAACCAACCCAAACCAATCAAGACGTTACCTTCGGCAACAACATGACGGCAAAAATCAAGGGTTATGGAAACATAACAAATGGTAACTTCACCATAAAGAAAGTTGCCTATGTCGATGACCTGAAACACAACCTCATCAGTGTTTCTCAACTATGTGATAACAATCTTGAAGTCCTATTCACCAAACAAACAAGCTTGATCATGGACGCCAAAACCAAAGAAATCATTGTTGATTCTTACCGTGCCGGAAATATGTATCCACTTGACATGGATCTTATCTATGGTAAACCCGATATATGTCTGCTATCAAAAGCCCCAGCAGATATCAGTTGGTTATGGCACCGCCGCCTTTCCCATCTAAACTTTGGGTACATCAACAAACTGATCGGCGATGATCTTGTTAGAGGACTGCCACTTCTGAAGCTTGATAATGAAACTCTGTGTGCTGCATGTGAAAAGGGAAAACTTTCCAAATCCACTCATAAAAGCATCTCAGAATCTAGTGTATCCGAACCACTAGAATTGCTGCACATAGACCTTTGTGGGCCTGCCAAAACCCAAACCATACAAGGGAAGAAGTACATTCTTGTTGTCGTTGATGGCTTCTCGCGCTTTACTTGGGTCTTTTTCTTAAGACTAAAATCAGAAGCACCTGAAGAGATGATCAACTTCATCAAACAAATCGAACTGAAGCTCAAACGACCTGTTCGAAGAATCCGAAGTGATAATGGTTTAGAGTTCAAAAACAAGACTCTAGATTCATTTCTCAAAGACAAAGGAATTGAACATAACTTCTCAGCCCCATACACTCCACAACAGAACGGAGTTGTCGAAAGAAGGAACAGAACTCTATGTGAAGCTGCAAGATCAATGCTTATCTTCGCTGATCTGCCACAATACTTCTGGGCAGAAGCAATAGCCACAGCTTGCTACACTCAAAATCGATCCTTAATCCATAAACATCTTCATAAAACACTATATGAAGTCATTAACAACCGAAAACCAAACATCAAATTTTTCCATATTTTTGGTTGTAGATGCTTCATAAAGAACAATAAAGACCACCTCTCAAAATTTGAATCAAGGTCGGACGAAGGAATTTTCCTTGGTTACTCATTTTCTTCAGCTGCTTATCGAGTACTGAACAAACGTACCAGAGTAATTGAAGAAAGTACCGATGTTCATTTCGATGAATTTTATGTCAGGAAATTGGATAGTGAACATTTTGGTTCAAAAATGATCGATAATATTTTTCAAAATCCAATTCAACAAACACCTTCTCCTGACAGAGATATTGAAATCGATCTTGATTTACTTTTTGAACAACCCAAAACCGCTTACAATTCTGAACTTCTAACTACTTCTATTGATTCTACAGGAACAACCACTGAAGGAACTCCACAAACAAACCGAAATGATGCAGATCAATTCGAGGGGGAACCACCTACACATACTTCTTCATTGGAACAAACACCAAATCCTCCTTTAAATACCCCATCCCCAAATATCCAAAACAATCCCGATGCATCATTTATGAGGAAACCTTCAAACCTATTCGAAGATGAAACTCCCGGAGAAGAACAATGGGATACTGAAATTCCAATTATTATAGCGGAAGAGAATCGCTTAATAAAATGGACCAGAAACCACCCAACTGACCAAATCATCAGAGATCCAAACTCAGGCATCCAAACTAGAGCCGCAACTTCTAATGATTGTTTATTTGGAGCCTTCTTATCCATGACTGAACCCAAAACCATACATTCTGCTCTCAAAGATCCAGACTGGGTAAAAGCTATGCAAGAAGAGCTAGAAGAATTTGAAAGAAATGACGTATGGAATCTTGTCCCTACCCCACCCGATGTTTCTGTTATAGGTTCAAGATGGGTATTCAGAAACAAAACTGACGATCAAGGAATCGTTTGTCGAAACAAGGCACGTCTCGTAGTCAAAGGATATTCACAACAAGAAGGAATCGACTACGATGAAACATATGCTCCAGTTGCCAGAATTGAAGCAATTCGCATCTTTCTTGCATATGCTGCACATAAGAACTTCAAAGTATTCCAAATGGATGTTAAATGTGCATTCCTACATGGAGAGTTAGATCGCGATGTATACATCCAACAACCACCAGGTTTCGAAGATCCCAAATTTCCTGATCACAGCTTCAAATTGCAGAAAGCTGTCTATGGCTTGAAACAAGCACCCCGAGCCTGGTATGCCACATTGACAACCTTTCTCGAAGAATCAGGTTTTAAAAGAGGTTCAATCGATCAAACCCTCTTTCGTAAAATCTATAATAAACATCTTTTAATCGTACAAATATATGTTGATGACATTATTTTCGGTTCTACTGATGAATCTTTGAGTATTAAGTTTGCAGATCTAATGAAGAGCAAATTTGAAATGAGAATGATTGGGGAGATGACTACTTTTCTCGGACTTCAAATCAAACAGTCAACTGATGGCATTTTCATCAACCAAGAGAATTATGTCAAAAACCTACTCATTCGCTTTTCAATGGACAAATCCAATACCGCAAAAACCCCAATGGCTTTTGGATACAAAATCGATGCAGACTTAAATGGCAAACATGTTGATCAGAAAAGATATCGTGGAATGATCGGATCACTCTTATACCTCACTGCCAGCAGACCTGACATCATGTTTTCTACATGTGTCTGAGCCAGATACCAAGCAAATCCTATGGAATCCCATGTAGTTGCTGTGAAACGCATCTTCAAATACCTAAAAGGCACTCCCAAACTTGGCCTTTGGTAACCAGCTAAATCCGATTTTCAGCTGAACGCTTTCACCGACTCAGACTATGGAGGATGCAAGTTAGATAGAAAGAGTACATCTGGTAGCTGTCAATTCCTAGGAGGTAGACTAGTGAGTTGGACTTCAAAGAAACAGACTTGTGTATCCACATCAACAGCAGAAGCTGAATACGTCGCTGCCGCCAGCTGTTGTTCGCAAGTCATATGGATGCAAACTCAACTGCGAGACTATGGCTTCAAAATTTCACAAATTCCCATATTTTGTGACTCAACCAGTGCAATTGCCATTTCTCACAATCCCGTTCACCATTCCATGACAAAGCACATCGACATTCGATATCATTTCATCAAAGACAACATTCAGAAGGGTCATATCGAATTGCACTTCATCAACAGCGAAGATCAAATTGCCGATGTCTTCACTAAGGCTCTCGATGAAACAAAGTTTCAATACTTCCTAGGCCGTCTAGGAATGTTAAATCCAGATAACATCTATCCTTAAACTTTTACTTTTTGTTTGTACAAAAGTGTGTTTACTTTCATTCAAAAGGAAAATTCAAAAACAATTGAAAATTGCTTTCCTTTTAAAAAAAATACCAAAAACATTCAAATAACCAATATTTCCAAAAACATTCAGAAAAACAAATCTTCAAAAAAAAAATTAATAAAAGACTTGTCATAATAAGCTTTTATAGAACCTTGTGATTAATCTTCTCTTGACTTAATTTTCAGATGCTTATGCTCGATGAAGATTTTAAGTCATATTGATTCTCAATTGGAGTGAAGGTTCAAATATCCTACTTTTCATAATGTATATAACTTTATTTCCTTCGATTTTATTTCATTATTGACGATTTTAAACAATCAAGGGACATAAGGTTAGGAGGTTCAGATGAAAACAAAAACCCATGTGAGAATTTGTGCCTCGTCGATCTAAATCATTGTGGAAATCATTTCTTGTGAGCTTAGGTGTGTTACTATTGCTTATAAGGTATACCCAATTATACCTTGTCACGGTCTCATTTTTGCTTAGATATCAAAATGACCAGGGACGATACATTCATTTCTTACATACTAGACAAACTGTCTTTTATGCCACCTATCCCTACCTAGATAAAAGCCAACCAAAAATGAAGACTTGCGATCCCATGATCCATCAAGCAAACAACGACATATCCTTACAAGAAAACTAAAGGAGAAACAAATATCTATCAACATCCAATCCTCAAAGACAAATCAACAAGAAAACAAATGGATTCAATAAAGATATACCAAACAAAACAAAAAAAAATATTCTATATTTGGTATTTTCAAACAAACTTTCAACCAAATGGTTATTTCAAAACAAAAATCATAAAATCTCGCGATTTGTTTTAACCATTTTTTCACAAAAGAATATATCTCAATCACTCAAGTCAAATACTCTTAAAAACGTCTCAAATGTAGCAAATTCTCAATGCTAAAACAAAATATCTTTTTACAATAAATCGGTATTAATCAACAAACATGATACTATCAAAGAAGAAGCTGCAACAACAATGGATTTCCCGGGATACTGTAGCCTTCATCACTGAAGAATCGTAGTTGCAAACTGCACTATGAAAATTGCTAAACCCTTCTACATGTATTTCCCGACGGAGAGAGAGTGAACTTTAATGGCATGAATGAAGAAACCCGCTGAGTAATGCCGAAACCAGTCTTATGTGATTGATTATCTAATAATGCGACTAAGTGACTTTACAGGAAAAGCATAGCTGAACACCTCCGATATGAGTGTGAGTCGTCAGAGAGAGATATCACTCATTTTTAGTGATCATTAACTTGTTCTGCTGCCAGAACAACCAAACACCCAAGTGAAGTGTGAGCTATACCTATGAGCGTTCATCTGAATCGACCTGTTAGACCACTTGTCGTCATTAATAATGCTATAAAATCTAAGGAAATTTCTTTAGATACATATATGACTACCCTATGATAACCGAACCCGAGACTTTAATTCAGAAACAAATTTCTGAAAATCTTTTACATAAGATATGTTAAACCAAGTCACAAACTTTCAAAAAGATTACAATGGTTTTATATATATCTTCTCATTGACAAAAATTTTATCCCAAATCTTCAAGATTAAAACTGTTAATGTGATTATATCTATCCTTATTTCATCAATGATCACATAGGGGGAAATTGTTGAAAAATGTTTTTGTATGTGATCATCACTGAAATAAGACGAACTGTTTTTTATGTTATCTAACAAATATTATCAGTTATTTCAGGTTGCATTAATGCGTGATCAAAAGGAATATACGAAAACACGTGAATGACAGAAAACGCATAGACGAGAAAATTTAGTTGTGCGACTAAACAGTTTCAACAATATATATATATATATATATATATATATATATATATATATATATATATATATATATGTACATTATATATATGTATATTGTATATATATATATATATGTATGTATATTATATATATATATATATATATATACATATTGTATATTGTATATATATATATATATATATATATATATATATATATATATAATGGAAAGAAATGAACAAAGCAAAAAGAACCCAACACCATGTGTGCTACCAACTATTACATCCACCAAGCTATTTCTTTTTCATAAACAAACACAAGTGGAAGAGTTGTTTGATTCATTTTTGCATATATATATGTATGTATACGTGAGTTTTGAGTGAGAGTTTAAGTGTTTTGTGTTTCCTTGTAATATATCTCTTATTACTCTCTCATCTCCAGAAGAATAAACACATAGCCAACCTCAAAATACTCTCCAAACACCCTACAAATACCCTCCTTAAACCTCCTCCAAAAACCCTTTCAAATCACCACAACCATCATCACCTTGCTGTTTTTCGACATCAGAATTTGCAAGTTAAGAAAAAAATTCACCGAGCACAACTCAACAAGATAATACGGGAGAGATTTGCACCGCAAATTATTCAGGACCTTACCTACATCCAGGAATTTTCCTCGATTTTTTTGACCACTACAAACCCCAGAGAGACGCGAGAGAGGATTGGCTATCCAGAGAGACTTACTACGAAAATCTATATTCATAACCACCCAAAGCTCTTTCAACATCACCCTCTTTGTTACCTTATACCACCAAAACTACAACCTTATTCCACCTTCTACCACCCTCCAAATACCCACTTCAACCTCATCAAATCACCTTAAAAAAACCCATACCCACATACTAAAAACATTACCCGTGTATTTTGTATCATTTTGTAAACAATTCATTGTTACATAAAAAGAACTTATTGTTACTTACCGGATTGAACTTTGAACAAATAGAGACACAGTCTATTAAGATCCAGTCCAATTCTAAACCAGTTCAGTCAATTTATTGACAAACCAACTTTATATATATTTATATATTTATATATTTTATTACAGCTTTACGTCATTTAAATACTGTCATTTATTTCATTTATAGCTTTCAGTCATTTATAGCTTTCCAGTTTATATTTATTCCGCACTTCTTATTTTTTTTTCGCATCTTATCTCCTTAAATATATATATATATATATATATATATATATATATATATATATATATATATATATATATATATATATATATATATATATATATATATATATATATATATATATATATTGTCACCCAGTAACTGGTATCCGAGCCTTTATTCGTGGTAATCAGATCGTATATTTTCAACAACTTTATTGACTTTCTTACCAAAGTTCAGATTTCTGATACGAGATGCTTTGATAATACTTTATCAAAATCATACACCTTTCCTTAGATAGCACACATGTGTGTCGAAACAATTTTAGAACTATGAAAAGGGATGTCGTAATCATAGTCTCAATTGTCTAGATCTTTTCCATTTCTCACAAGTCTATGTTAGTGTGCCGGTTACCCACACACGCTCCACTAGCGACTTTGAGAATGCAAATATCACAATTACTATCTACTTAAAATCTACTTAGTGAAAGCGTTTCCTCACCATCATTTTCATGAATCGGAGAGAAACCTTATGACACTTAGATTTTATGGTGTATGTGTTCTTATCCATGTGAATTTGTCAAAGCCATAATCACAAGACAAGGTTAGCGACAAATCCAAACTCATATGGACCGAACTTGTGTAATATTAAAATACAACAAGACCCCTAAAAGTAAAAGGAGAAATAAAGAAAGTAAAGTAGTTCTTACTCTTTTTTGCATTCCTTATTTCTTAAAACCTCGATCTTCAAAGAAAACTGACTCCTCCTACTCCTTCTTCTCCTTTAGGATAGGATCGTTGTTGGTCCTTCTTTCACTAATGATCTAATGATCTCACCATTTTCTAGTAGTTCTCACTCCTACCTCGCAGAGCGGAATACCGGGAAAGAATTCACCCTTTCGCTTGTGTGAGCAACGGCGCCTAGCGCCCAGAACAAGCACCTTTAGTGTTCCCGACCGCCTGCCTTTCGGCCTTAGCGTTCCAAACAACCAGTAGTGTGACCGATATGTGTTCAAAACAACCGATGACGGTAGCGACGACTCGTGGGCCCCCTAACGCCAAACAAAAAAAAGGACTAGTGCTATAACGACGAGTGGTGTGGTCCTAACAACCTAATATGGTAACGACAACTCGTAGTGGTCCTAACTACTAGCAACAACCACTACAGCAAGTGCCACAACGACGATAATGCTAGACCGTAATATATAGGCTTGCGAAGCAACCACTCCCTTGGTAACCTTGCTCCGCAACCATCGATTCGGGCTTACCAAACCAAAGACAACTAGTGTTCCCAAAGACGGAAGAACGACATGCGACAGAACAAGACGGTAAAGCAACCACTCGTTGTCGTTTAGTTGTCCGTCACTCGTAGTCTCTGCGTCATAGGTGGTTGTTTGGAAGGTTTTGACAACATAACAGACAGCTAGGCAGTTACTACGCAACACACATTGGGGTGGTGCAACAATGGAACGACTAGTAGTCTACGACTAGTGGTGTTACGGAACAACTACCCGACGAGTGGTAATAACGAAAACTACAGTAGGTTTGATAGTAGCGTTAGGAAGACTGGTTCTCGTAGTTGTATTGCCCTAACGCAACGACTCAAACAACTACGAGTGCTCCCAAGACGATGAGACGCATGCGCTATACCGTCGAGTATTGCTTGCGAAGCAACCGCAACTCGTTGTAGGTCCTCTCCTTACATTACAGTCGAGTAGCTTTCACTCCTTCGCTTGCAATGTGCGGTTGGTTTACCTAACGCATGGCTTCCCCAACGCCAATAGACGCATGAGTTCTCCTAGACCAGAACCCATGCCTTTAAACAAACCGCATGATGCGTTCTGGAGTTGCCGTAGTTCTGTTACCGCCTTGTCGTCTTGGGTTGGGAAGGAAGAGAAAACCACTTGCAACACTTGAGGATAGTGTTTTAAACTGTAAAACAACACAAGTTGTTTGTGAAGAAATCAAAATGCTCTTTCGGTCAGGCAAGGTTAGAGTATTTCGGGCATGTGGTGAGCAGTGAAGGGGTATCAGCAGATAAAAGCAAGATTGACAGCATGTTAATCTGGCCACAACCCACTACTGTCAAGGGGTTAAGAGGCTTTATGGGTTTAACAGGCTATTACCGAAAATTTTGAAAGGGGTATGGGGTTATCAGCAAGCCACTGACCAATTTACTGAATTGAATAAAGATAGCTTCACCTGGAATGAAGAAGCAGCAAGGGCTTTCAGTCGTGTTCTGATGCACACCAAGTCTTTGTCACAATTTCTGAGTGAATTTGTGCTCATTCTTGTGCACCTCTGCTTGGATATGATCTACCATGTGACATATGCTACTTTTGTCTTGCTGCAATGGAGTGATTACTGCTCACGTGCATGGGCATCTACTGATTCACTTGATGACTGATGCTCGGCCACTGCTGCTGCTACTACAGAGTATTCTTCTCCTTGGTTCCGGGATGTAGTTACATGCTCATGATACTACTGTAGTCGACTTAATAGTGATGTGCTTTTAATAGACTTTTGGCTACCTTGCTCTCCCAAAGGAGCTTTCTAGCTACTGATCTCCTCGACCATCTTCCTTCTGGTATAAAGGAAAGAGCTTCCCGAGAGCCCCTATGCGACCTTCCACTTGCAGAGAGTCCTGCCGATGTAGCTCTTGTTCTTCTTCCTTATCAAGGTCTTCCCTTTCCTCTGATCAACAATTAAAGTGTCATTCAAGTCATCACCTTAGTGAAAGCACTAAGTAAGCAAACTACCTTAATGAAATATGAAAGCGGCTGAAAAGAAAGCCATTTTTCGATAGTTATTCAAGGTGAAGTAAATCCCCTATATCTGATAGCTGTAACAGGCCTTCTTCTTACAGAGAAATGCCTCTATTGCGAATCTCTCTCATAAGAAAGAAGAGAGCTAGCATAAGCAGAGCTACCAGCTATACTACCAGAAGAGTAGTTACTATCAGTCCTAAAGAGCCAGTATCCGTCCTTCACTCTTAACTTAAGGAAAGGATAGACCTTAGCGCTTCCTCTTGATCATAGTAATGCGGGAAGTCTGGCTAAAGGAAGATAGCATATAATAAAGAGATGAAAAAAAGAAAAATGAAGGCGTCAACGAGGGACTTCTATCAAGTCATTATCTGATAGCTTTCACAGGGCTTCTTGCTAAAGAGAAATTTACATAGAGAGCGACTGATTCCAGGCTTAGTATCTTCGGTTTCATCTTATAGGCTGACTTGCATCACCCTAATAGGATTCCTTGCTTGCATCATATCGTACAAATACGGCATTAGAGAGCCCTTTCTCTTCCTTTATTCACCACAGCAAGAAATTCCAACTATGCTGCCTTCTAACGAGAGGACTGGAATCCGAGCTCCTAGGCAAAAGCTTGAAGCTTGAACACAGAAAGAGAAGAGATTAACGGGATGCTTTATAGTCGAGGTTGCGCCTAATGCTTAATCTAACTATTAGGTACTATATTAGAGAAAGACTCAATCTGCCCAATACTATACGCTAGGAAGAACTTGATTAGGGTAGTAGCCCAGCTCTTGAAGGGGGAAACACATAAAGTAAGTGAAGTTGCAAGCCTAAGCCAACAAGGTACGAACGAAGTGACAGGACCTTTTAGAGAGAGGGGCGGCTTTCTTGTGGTAGTCATTGCGAACATCTCTCCTCTTCGCTTAGCGTGCACAGTTTGCTTACGCCTTAGGCACATCTATCTTTCTTAGTTTCACGCTGGCCTAATGAATTGAATATGAATAAAAGTCAGTCTTTTAGTAAGCGTATATAAGCAGCTGTTTAGTGTATAAGCAATTCTTTAGTGGTCGCACCGGTACGATGGAGGTTGGTTGAAGATGATGTTACGCGGCGTTCAGAACCAGTCTTGAAGTGAATGAATTAGAAAGAACGAAGAAGTAAGGAAATGAGACGACTCTTTCTTGAACTAGTAAAAAAATAAATTGAAAATTACTACAGTAGCGCACCTCTGTATCGACTTAAGGTAAGTGAATGATGATTCACTAATTTTCCACCATGAAAAACGAAAAAGAGATTAGGTTTTAAATGTATTGAAAAACTCCTAGATCCTTTGAGATTCATTGAACTTTTCAATGGCATGTTTAAATCTCGATATGCCCCTCGATTTGTGACTCGGATGCCGATGATCACAAAACAGGGTGTGAATAACCATGCAAATATACATGGTGCCCCCAATGTTACAGTCACCTATTCGATGTGTCGGTTAACCACACACGCTCCACCGAACTATGACAAACATTGAGTCACCCTTTGCTACCTTTGCTTAGAACCATTTAGTGTGCCGGTTAACCACACACGCTCCAATAACGTCTTCGCAAGGGTACAAAGTGTAATTTCATGGAATTACATCAGTTCACTTTTACCTAAAGTAACTAGGATTGGGAATTTTTTTAAAACATTTAGTTACTTTATACTTCATTATACTATTAATGGAATGGGTTTGCCCTATCCTACCCGTTCGGCTAACGACCCTCCACCAATCAAGGAAGCGGTGGGTGAGAGTGGACACCCATTAAACGGTCATTTTATAGGTCATAACCTTAAACCCCCTTATAGATCGGCTTCGTGAATGAGGCCTACTAACGGTAAGACTAGCAGTTTAAGTTATACATATATAATATTAGACCTTTAATGTTATATATAGTATAAGGGTGTATTTTACACTTTTAAAATACTAGGTGGTCTAATTTAATAAATTACAACTTTAATTTAATTAAATGTAAACCATATCACTATGGATTTATTAACTCTCTTTTAATTATACACTTAATTAATTTAATAAAACCATAAGGGTGCAATTTGAACCTTTTCAGAAATTAGGGTTTTAGAATTTAAAATTTCAAAAAATTAAACTTTTAATCAAACAATTTTAAATTCCAAAACTTGACGGCAAGTCTTGAAACATTTCAAAACATTAGGGTTTAGAATTTAAATATTTCAAAATTAATCTTTTAATCAAAAAATTTAAATTCCAAAACTTGAGGGCAAGTTTTGAAACTTTTCAAAATATTATCAAGAATATTGTAGATCAACAATTCAAATAAGACAATTAACAATTAGTTATGGTTATCTAATTTTGACCTAGTCCAATTACTTGCAAGATAATTCACCAAATAACTTAAATAATTAAACATTATCTTATAAGGCAACAAATATTTGTTTAATTGGCATTTATCTACTACTTTGGCAAGGATAATCACCTAATATCATAAACAAATCTGAATCTTATCAATAAAAAGTCGAGTTCATCCACTGACTCGCCGAGTTAGTCAGGCAGAGAGCAAGAAAAAACGATTTTCAGGCAATAAACGATCAAATATGCATCAAATTCATTAACAAACAACCCTAGGCTCTGATACCACTGATGGGTTTTAAGCACTACGTCATTCCTATGGTGTACATGCAAACCTAAAGCTTTGAATCTAGTTTGTCTAATGAACATGCAATAATCATCCAAAGCCATAAACCCTAGATCTTATCATGCTATGTACTAAATTAAGGGTTTAGAAATTACCTTTGATTGTTATGTAGTAATAACAATCTATTCCTCCTTGTAATTGGCTTTAGAAAGCTTAGTGTCACAAATATCACACCTCTAATGGCTCACAAACTCCAAGAGCAAGAGGATGAAGAAGGAGAAGAAGAGAGTCACCCAAAAACCATCTAGAAACCCTAAGGAATCAGTTAGCCACGTTTTTGGTGCCCTAGGGGTCCTTAAATAGTGAGGCTATTAGGGTTATCTAACAAGGAAACCCTAATTTGACTGCTTAAGCCCTAAGCAGCCCATGGACTCCCTCCTTAGAGGCCTTGGACGATTTCTAATGGGTTTCCCCATGGAATTCGTCCATTCCTCTAATATGGAGTCCATTAGCCCAATATTCAACTATCACACAATTGATAGTTCTAGTCCCCTAAGTTTAATTAATATCTTTTTAGCCACAAAATTAATTCTCATTAATTCTTGACTAATATTAATTAAACAATATGATTTCTCCTTTAATATATTATTCTCATAATATATTAATAAATCATAATTAATCCTCTCTCTCCATAATTCATCCTATCAAGTTGCTAAGGTGAAGGCAACCCAAAAGGACCATGCACCATCGGCTCAAGTACATACCAAAATAGTTATGGACTTAGACACTAATCCAACATATCTTATATTCTTCAAACCTAGAGATATGACTTGTTGACTATGAGTTGGTTATACATTGACTGCACGAAAACACATCAGTAACTTGATGTTATAAAACGTGCCTTTGTGTATGATTCAACAAGTACTAGGAAAAGCATATGAGTCGAATTTTATCCATTCCTTTTACCCTTGGAGGGATAAAAGCGATATATGTGGGCCCCTCGATGATTTAGTGATGACACCCCTAAGTGCTTGGCCAAGCCTGTACTGATTTCATTTATTCAATTAGTTAGTCGTCATAGATTCGAAATCGAGAAACAACAATTGGACAGAGAGAATGATTATAATCCATGTCTCAATCCATATGATATCTAGAATGGAGGAATATATGATCCCTTATCTAATGGACACGTCATTTGACTAGGTCAGAGTTCAGCAACGGCTTTAAGAGCTACGATTGCTGGTCGGGATCTTGGAGTCATATGCAATAATATTTTTAGACTTATCCAAGTGGGAGACTGTTGGATTAGATGTCTAAGCCCATAACTATTATTGGTATGTATTCGACCCGAGAGTAGCATGGTCCATTTGGGTTGCACTTCACCGAAACAATTTATATGGATAGTCTTTTGAGAATAGTATGTTTATGATTTATATTAATATATTATAAGTTCTAATATATTAATATGGAATCATATTATTTAATTAGTATTGATCAAGAATTAATTTAGAATTAATTTGGTGATCAAAAGGAACTAATTAAATATGGACTCTTATATTTATATAGAGTGGGCCAATGCTTATTTAGAATGGGCTAGGCTTGCATGGAAAGTCCATGGATAGTCCATGGAGCTTTAACCAATGGATCTTATGGAAATGAAAGGTCATGGGTATTAGGGTTTACATGAATGTAACCCTAACCCACTACACTATATAAATGGGTCCTTGGCACATGAAATGGCGCTAGTGTGTGTGTAAACAAGAATGGGTCAATTTTTAGTGTGCTAACTATTCTCTCAAGCTTTCCAAGGTGTTTTTGGTGATTTGTGATTCCACTTGAGGCTTCCACACTATTGGGGATAAGCTCTTAAAGTTCAAGACTTCAAGCCACATCAAAAGGTATGTCATCCAACTAGGCTTTTGTAGTATAGTTGCTTCATATTATGCAAGTTAGGATGAAACCTTGGAATATTAAATGTTTGCATGTATAATAGAGAAAACATAGATCCAAGGTTTATAGGGTTGCATGTACACCATAGGAGTGTTAGAATGCTCAAAACCCATCATAAGGAGCCCAGACCAGTCCCCACGGCATGGCTCAAATTACCACATCGTGGCGACTAGGTCAAGACTCGTTTGTTTTTTCATTTGATTGCCACGGCGTGACCAAGAAGGTCCACGACATGGCAACCTGCTGTAGTTCACTTTGACCTTTACTTTTTGATGGTTGACTTTGACCTAAGGGCATTTTGGGTGTTTTGAGCAGTAGTTTGAGATTAGGTCATTGTTTGTGTATAGGTGCCCTATATAGTTAGCAATTGGAGTTCTGATCTATTCAGGTATCTTTTCGAACTATAAGGTTAGTTCTCCCTCACTGTACTTGTGGGTCGAAGGCACCAATGCCGACCCAATAGCTAGTGTACTCTGGTTTGGAATGGTTTTATACTGTAGTGAAATGTTAAGATCTACATGTTTATCTGGTTACTGTTATTTTTTTATTTCTTTTACATGTCCACATGGTGTGGTTGGGTTGAGACTGTACTGCTTTATGTTGCCAGTCAACAAACCCGGGGAATCCAACCGAAAGGTTGTGGGCTGGTGGCAATCCAACCGTGAGGTTGTGGGCCAGAAGGGGGCAATCCAACCATAAGGTTGTGGGCTGAGGCAATCCAACCGAAAGGTTGTGGGCTGGGGGTAATCGAACCGTGAGATTGTAGACCCAATATGTATTATTTGTATATGTTTTGGTGTGTGGTACTTTGGCGGACCTCAATAAGATTTGTATTACAATTTAAGTTTATTGTTTCAGATACTTTAGATGACTGGGGAAAAGCAAAGGCGTGATCGTACACATCATTTGGTGTAATGTTTTGGAGATTTGATTACACTATGATTTGGGGATATTTGTATTTGATACTTGATTTTGACTTGGGTATTGTTTGAAAACAATGATTTCCATAATTAAAAGTGACAAAAATATCGTAATTTTTGGGATGTTACATCAAGTATATGCGCACAAGAGGCGTCTCTGGCAGAACATTGCAACATTTGTTCTGGATGACATCCAACTCATATATTGTGTCTGATTTTGAAGAAAACTTTCATCGGCTGACCCCTGATGCTCGTGAAGTGCTTGCCAACATCGGTCATGCGAAATGGGCAAAAGCTTATTTCCCTAACATCCATTGGAATGTAGTTAACATTGATGTTCCCCAATTTTTTTGGTGTTATCGGTAAATCAACGCAATCTATCGATAATAACACTTACCGAGGCCATTCATGACAACATTCAATGGACTTTTATTGAACGTAGTTTAATGGTAGATAAAATATCGGGGGCAAGATTAAATTGTTTAATTACTTGTACAAGAACCTTATTTGATCATATTTACTTTTCAGAGAGGTTGACTAACGTGTCCACCCCATATGCTGAAATGCTGCTTCATAAAAGGATGCAAAAGTATGTTCGGTGGCAAGAAACAAAGATCCCTCTAGAGATCCTGTCTCTGCTCTCGTCCGACATTTATCGAGCTTTTGATTTTAAAAAATCCTTTGTGATTGATCTGAATCGTCATACAAGTTCATGTAGGAAATTGCGCAATCTAGGTATAGTGTGCGGTTATGCTATTGTGGCATCACGTCATTCGAACATCCATGAATTACCTAATTTGGTTAAGATATATTATAGCGCTGATGTGTTTTAGACTTCCTACCAGACACAAACCGTGTACCCTATTCCCCCTTCATCATAATGGGAAATATCAGACCCTTTGATGTCTGTTTTATTGCCAATGTAATTGTAATTAAATTGCAGTGTGTAATGGAAAATATTATTATTCCCTAATATTTGTTACATATTACAAAGATAGAAAAAACGTAATTTACAAGTATCATAATAATAATAATAACAAATAAGCAAACATTACATATTACATAGATTAAGTAATAAGCGTTACAGAAACTTAGTTGATGAACATAAAGCTTACAACTTGTACACAACAATTCCAAAAGAGAAAATCCAACTACAAAATAACGCTATCTTCAAGTGCATATTTTGGGTTTCAAGTTTCTTCTTCGATCAAAATAAGTTACTAATTATCACCGAATTATTGTCTTTTTCTTTGTCAACCCAACAGATAAACCCAGACTATGGTCCCTGAAGATTTAAGATCAAACACATGAAATATATTGTGTAAATTAATATTAACTCAAGGAAAAATAATGAAAGGATAACCCACGTTCCTCTTTAGGACATGCATAAATAGCCATTCAGGGTTATTTCTAGTCGTTGATGTCCTTATAATACCTTGAGAGCCACAATAACAATATGTCATTTCTTTTGATTATGAGAAATGATTTTTATTAGTAAATTTAACAAGGTAAAGAGTTTGGACGCTTGAATTCCTTTATATAATGGCATTTACTACGGTCATAGATTCCTGACATTATTCCGGAAACACATTTCAGAGCCACATTCTGGAATTGCTATTTCGGACCCTAAATTTGGAACAGTAATTTTCATAGATTCCTGACATATGTGTAGTCATTCCGAACAGTAAAAGTCGTAGATTCCTAAAAGTATGTGTAGTCATTCGAAACAGTAAATGTCATAGATTGCTGACAGTATTTCGGACCCTCATTCCGGAGCCACATTGTGGACTGGCTATTTCGGACCCTTGTTTCGAGCATTGCTTTTGTACTTTAAAATGCACCTAGAATACATCCTCATAGGCTTTGACCCTGTATTCATAGCCTACACTTTGTGTTGTCATTTGAAACAGTAATTGTCATAGATTTTCAACATATGTGTAGTCATTCCCAACAATAAAAGTCATAGATTAGTGACAGTATGTGTACTCATTTCGAAAAATAAATATCATAGATTCCTGATAGTATTTCGGACCCTCATTTTGGAACCCATTCTGGAGCCACTTTCCGGAATGGCTGTTTTGAACACTTGTTCCGGACATTGCTTTTCGACCTTAAAATGCACCTAGCATCCATCCTCAACATAGAAAAGAATTTGGAATGAGTTCATCTCACAATGGTGTTTGGCATTGTGAAGAAGAAGATTGTTATTTTTGTTCACATAATAACTCATTTCCGGATGGCCCAGATTTCCCACTCCCGGATAAAATGACTGATAACGTTTTCCAAGCTATGAAGGCTTCTGAAGAAGCAAACGAAAGGGACTCTGAAAGAAGTCGCACACTAAATCAACGTGCAGACGATCTAGAGGAACAAGTAAATGAAAAATAAAAATGGGTTTCTGAAGCTATGAAAGAAGTGAAACAAGCTAAGTGGATTGAAAATGCAAATGCAGAGATCAATAATCTTCGTGTAGAACGGGACCGTCTAACAGATGTTGTTAGAATTAGAGGAGATTTTATTGACCAAGAACAAAATATGTATCACTTACAATTTCCTAAAGTTTGGAAACCAATCTAAGTATGTATTATGATTTATAACACTCTGTGCAATAATGTTAATGAAAAAAAAGGATAGTTGTCATTTTAGATAATCATACCGTTCCTTTTACAAAATTCAGTTTCACAAGAAATTACAATACCCATATTTAAAATTAGATTAAATTTCTAGCAGATAACTGGGAACTTGCATCCGATGCAAACTAGTTGTGTCTACATGATTTTCAAACAATTCCATGTAGGTATCAATTAGTTTGAAACCATTATCAGTCAATTCGACTCGATCTTCTATTGTTGGAGTTGTCCTACATGTTTCTTCGATGATGTCCATTATGGTCACAAACTATCGTATATCTTCATACATGGTAATGAGGAGCATTTTCATGTTATACAATGCTACTTTTCTCCGTTCCTCATTCGGTGAAGGCGGTAATGGGATTTCCAGTATTACCATTTGTTGTTTCGCATGTTGATAATCACAAATCATTTCTAATGTAGTCGTATCAACAAGACGTCGTTGCTCGTCTTCAATACATGGTATAACTTACTCTATAGGCAACTCATCCTCATCGATCGAGTCACAGGATGTTGAAGACTGAAAATAGAAGATACCTAAATTATATTAATATACTATTTTAAAACCAATGTGAAAAAAGTATTTAATAAGAATAAAAAAACACTTGGTGAAACATATCCATAGGAAAAAAAACATAACTACAACTAGTCTATCATAACAGGTTTGTCTGCACTTGCTCCGGTGCCATCTTTCGGAGTTTTATCTACTTTCAATTTAAGTTTGAACACCCTTTCTGATTTCTTTCTTAATTTTATAGGTGTCTTTGCTGGTTTATTTTTTATCTTATTTTGAAACTCAACATTTTCGTTTTTTATCTGGAAAAACAAATTTTCAAAAGCATTTTAATACATTACCGTAAAAACAAATTAAAATTATAAAATTATTGTTTTTCGATTTTACCGTTATCGGACCCAATTCTGAAAGCTCCTGTAAATGGAATACAACTCTGTCATCCGTAAAACCCACTTTTTTTTACAACATCCGCGCAAACTTTTCTTTGGACTAACATGAGTTATTAAACATTACTTCGAAAAAATTTATAAGTATAGTTATTCCTGATTGATATTTCGTAACATCATTCTAGGTAGTTCATCGGGTTCCGAACCACGTTCATCGTGTTCCGGACCTACATTACCATTCCGGAACCCCTACAATACCTAATTCCAAACTAAAACAAGTGATCTGAAATACATTACAAAGTACTTACTTGATAACGAGAAAAGCATAAAAAAAAGATAATCTGGATTAAATCATAATATTCCAGATTCATTCCTCGTATTCCAAATCATTCTGAAATACGTAAATCATTTATAAAATCAAATGCAAAGTAACTTAAAGTTAAGATCGTGCTTCGGATCTGCAATTCTGGAACGCGTATTCCATATTTTTTTTGTATGTGACCCATATATATATATATATATATATATATATATATATATATATAATTAGGCTACAGTATAGAGGTTGAGCCAGTTTTCGGGTCTGGAATGACCCATTCTAGACCAAATGGTTGGTTTTCAAAAAAAAAATGATTGGTTATATATTTTTTATTTAAAAACCCCCCAAAAAATAGTTAGATTAGTCAATTCCCCTTAAATTAACTAAAAACAATATTTCTACATATAACCTCCTATTATTAATTTTTAAAGATAACAATATTTAGATAAAACCTAGCACTTTAGATATCGTTGTTCACTTGAAATATGCCCATTGTGACTATACGATATAGCTTTTCTCTAAAACATATTTGGGATTGTTTTTATTCAAAATTTAGTCATTAAAGTCTGATTAAATGTATAAAAATTTTGTTTTTATAAAATTTTTGTTTTTTGATTTTATTTGTTTAAGCATATTTTTTCTTATTTCATAAACTCATATATATATATATATATATATATATATATATATATATATATATATATATATATATCCAATTTGGTTAATCAAAGATCTCTAATGATCACCTTGTGAGAGGTTTACCTAAGATGAAGTTCTTCAAGGATAAAGTTTGTGTTGCATATGGAAAAGGAAAACATACCAAGTCTTCTTTTAAACCCAAGTTGTATTCATTTATTCAGTTCCATTTCATCTTCTACACATGGATCTTTTTTGCCCTATTCCAGTTTAATCTACCGCTGACAAAAGATAATCATTAGTTATTGTTGATGAGTTTTCAAGGTTTACTTGGGTTATGTTTTTACGCAACAAAACTGATGTTGCTGATGAGATCATCTCCGTAATCAAACAAACTGAAGTTCTATATGATCTCAAAGTCAAGAAACTAAGAAGTGATCATGGTATTGAATTTCGAAATGAAACTCTAGAAAGTTTTTGCAAAGAGAAACGAATTTTTCAAAACTTCTCACCTGTTAGAACCCCTGAACAAAATGGAGTCATTGAACATCAAAATCGTACTCTCATAGAAGCAGGAAGAACAATGGTTGTTGACGATGGTCTTTCTCTCCCATTCTAGGTTGGAGCTGTTAATATTGCCTGTTATACTCAGAATCATTCAATAATTGTGAAGCGGCAGCAAAACTTCATACGAGCTAATTAAAGCTCTCAAAGTTTCTGTAACATCGTGATTTTTCACCCAATTTTTTTTATTTTCAAAACATTTATTTAACAGAATATGTTATCAGAAGTCTTATTTAAAGTTTAAAGGAAACATCACCAATGTTACTTTTATTTTCAAAAACATCATTCATCACAATATAATTCATAAACCAAATAAAAAACAAGTTCTCAAAAACAAGTGTTAAGAAAACTGCACGACATGTCCAAACGGTATCAATCTTAAGACATAAACTAGAATGTAACTACCCAAATTCCACATCCTCACCAAGCCGTCAAACTATGCTACCCATACCAATGCAAGGCAACAACAAGCAAAGAAACAAGTGTCAGCAAAATGCTAAATGAGTCAACCATAAGTACAGTGTTAGGAAAACACACATAGCATATCATCACATACTCTCATGCATCACATACCACACATACATCACATACATCACACACACCATATGCATCACATACATTGCATGTTCTTCACTAGAGAATTACTATGGTCTACCGTTATTATTTATCTTTTAATATTAGATAATAAATAATTATTCCTAGCCCTAGGTCCATAACTAACCCTCCAGGATGGTTCCCCACACATGGGTCCATCACTAACCCATAAGGAAGACTCTCCACACAAGGGTCCATCACTAACCCGTAAGGTAGATACCCCGCACGTAGGTTCATCACTAACCTGAAGGCAAAACCCGTTCACTACTAACGTGACTGCTCGATCCAATACACCAAGTGAGGCGCGAATTTCACTCGTAACATTGCTCCCGGTTTGTTGTGTTCGCTACTTCGACATTGCACATACAAGTATGTATGTTTTCGTTTGAGAGTGGTAATTTTCATTGTTCCCATCACTAGAACTTCCCACTCAAACATGATATTTGATCTGGTGCCGTCACTACGCCCATATCACTCCAGTTTTTGAACACTTTAGTGTCCATGAACCATGTCCCGAGTGGTGGTCTAGAAAAACCAATCGGTTTCACTACTGGCTTAAGCTCTTTTCCTTTAGGTATCTTCCAACCTATAAAGCCCTCACAAGTATCCGGATAGGGTACACGCACCTAAGTCTAGGTTGCTACCCTTTACGCCCCACTAAGTGTATTCCCTTTTTTAATAAATAGATTATTAATTCATCACATAAGGATTACACTATAAACCTCCTTAAGTAATCATGCTCAATTTTAATTAATAATATTAGAGGGAATATTACTTCCATACTTCACATTATGTAAACATGCAAAAAGGTATCACAAGTTAAGGCATTTTACATCTTTTATATAATCATGCTCATATCATCACTTCATCATTAAGGCATAGTATATCACTAACATGCATTGTCGTAAATATCATAGACAAATATTACCAATAAATTATTGCATGCATATATTGACACAAAATCAACACAAATCTCTCCTTCTGTCATGGACCTATCACACCCTCACATCAAAATAGCAACCAAAAAGTATAGCATGAAGGTAACATCATTCAAATCAAAATAACATTCACACTTGGGGTACATGAAACCTAAACAACCTAGGTTCATTCCAATTCCTCTAAGATGTGGAATCCCTAACAAGTACTTTAAATAACCACAAATATTGACTCACCTTTTTCAAAAACGTGTCCTCTCTACACTTCAACTCTTGTAGAAACTAAGATATGAAATATTCCCCTATTAAAGCACAAATAAATGGATTACTAGAAGTTTACATGAACAAATAATAACAATTTACTACCCAAACATGCAAATATTATTTTAGGTCAAATTCCTAGATTTTGACCTGATATAGCAACTTGTTCAAGGTCACTTTAGCCCCACTTATACCTGAATAAGTAGCAATATTCTTTATATATTACAGTATATTACACTTTTAGATTTTCAGAAGCTGCTCGCACAAGTCCATACGAGTTTTCTAGAATTTTCTATGAATTTTACAAGAAAACATGTTCGTGCAGCTAATTTCCGACCCGCCAGTGAAAAAGACGATTTTCACGTTGGTTAGGGACAATATCAGGTCTTGGAAAAAATCTTGGAAAAATTAGACTCAAAACTCAAACTTTCATATTTTATGGATCATCAATCTGACTTCTGATGATTTTTCTATATTTTTTCAAAACAGGGAAAGATTGGTAATTTTGCTGAATTTCCCACCTTTGAATTTCAAGGACTTTTTGACCACTTAACCCATTAAGCCATAACCAAAAACACCCAAAATGATAAAATTTGAGTTCTTAACAGTAGAAACTTGTCAATAAACATTAATAGAATTTCCCTCCTCACACCAAGGTTCACATTAGTAATCAACAAAGAAAACAAGGTGTCCAAAACATGGAGTAATACATGAACATGAATTAAGAATTCTTGAGGGTGTTCATAACCAAGTTTTGAAAGAAATTAGTCATCATAAACACACAATAGAAGTGAAATTATACCATTTGAACTTTCCAAGGTTTCTAGAAATAAGAAGGTGAGATTATGAACATCAATTTGGAAGAGAATTGACAGCAACAATCTTCAATTGACAAGGAGGTTGATATATAAACACAACAAAAGAGATTAGAAGAGAATTTTACCACCAATTGGGCTGATTACGCAGCCTCTAACCTTTCTAGGATTGATGATGGCAGCCCCCTTCTTCCCCCTCTCTTCTCGTCTCGATGCATCCCTCTCCCTCCTAATCATTCGTTTTTCCCCAACACCGATCGACATCTTTTCTTTCTTCCTTGCCTCTGATCGTGGATTACTAAGGTTGCATATAGAACAATTTTTGGTAGCCTCTTACGTCGACACATAGAAGAAATGGACGTCCCCTCCATAAAAGTCCATAAGCACGTCCAATAAATCCTTGAGTTTTTTTTATTGAAATGTAAGCCCCTCAATTCCCATAGGTAAATTTGAAACACTCCTAAACCTAATAAATTAACAAATTAAGTTTATTTTATTGTCACCTTAGCCCCTGAACTCCATATACACTAATAAAAGGAATTATATTTACTCTAATAATTCTGTAAATCAATTTAATTGAATTATATCCCTCTTATTTATTGATTACTTCATTTAGATATTAATTTAATATCATTTTTTTAATTATTCATTTTTAATACTCGCGGAATCAAAATAGCTTTATTATAATTAATTCTCGAGTAACAGAAGGTTAATATCGTCAACAGAAGGATTTTCGGGTCGTTACAGTTTCAAACAAAAGTAGGCAAAGGCATTTTCCTCGGAGATTCATCCGTTTCAAATGCTTTCAGGGTGTTCAATTTGGGAAAACAGATTGTTGAAGAATCGATTCATGTAAAGTTTGAATAGGATTCTTACTCCAAAGATTATATTGAACATTTTGGATCAATTTTAGAGGAGCTCATCTTCTCCTCATCTCCTGTATCACAAAATTTTATTGATTATGTTATAGATGTTCCATTTGTCTCTACAACTAATGATTGCTCTTCTACTCCGAGTCCTGATTATGATGATCTCATTGACGATGATTCCCCTGACCCTAAAGTTGAAGTTTCTGAAGTTTACACCGATAATCTAGCTACTTCTTTTGATCAAACTTTTCTCCATGATGTTCGTGATCATCCTCTCTCACAAGTCATTGGAGATCCTACTACTGGTGTTTATACTCGTCGTCAAGCATCCTCAAATTTCTGCATGTTTTTTTAATTTTGTTTCTTTCATTGAAACTAAAAAGGTAAATGATGCCTTAGATGATGTTGAATGGATTAGAGCTATACAATATGAATTGCATGAATTCAAAAAGAACAATGTCTGGACTCTCGCTCCTCGTCCACAAGAAAAAAAACAATTGTTGGTACACGCTACGTGTTTTGAAACAAGATGGATGAAGATGGAATCATTACTAGAAACAAGGCTAGAATTGTTTCTCAGGGTTTTACTCGACTAGAAGGAATGCATTGTGATGAAACGTTTTCCCCTGTTGTACATCTTAAAGCCATCAAGATCTTTTTGGATTATGCATCTTTTATGAATTTTAAAGTGATTAAATGGATTTTAAAACTACATTTTTGCATGGGGATCTCGAGGAAGAAGTTTTTTTTTTGAACGGCCACCTGGTTTTGAATGCAAAGAATTCTCTGATCATGTGTATAGGCTGGATAGAGTGGTTTATGGTCTAAAGCAAGCTCCCAGGGCCTGATACGATACCCTAACAGTTTATCTTCTTCAAAATGGGTACAAAGGAGGAGTTAGGAACTGATATCATTCTTGCTCAAGTATACGTCGATGATACTATATTCGGTTCTACAAATGAGGTTCTGAGCAAAGATTTTGCTGATGATGTGTCTAATTAATTTGATATGAGCATGATTGGTGAACTGAAATTGTTCTTAGGTCTTCAAGGAAAGTAGTTTCCTAAATGGATCTTCATTAGTCAAAGTAAATATGTTTCAGACATGCTAAAAAATTTCTCATTCTTTGACTGCAAACCTGCAAAGACTCCTATGTCGACTTCCTTAAGGATTTTCGTTTAGTCATATACAACGGATGTTATTCCTACCCTGTATAGAGAAATGATTGGATTGTTGCTCTATTTCACAACTAGTCGCCCTAACATTATGTTTGCTACCATCATGTGTGCTTGTTTTCAAGCTAAACCAAAGGAGTCATATATTATCACTGTGAAGCGTATTTTTTGATATCTCAAGCATACTCCAAATCTTAGCCTTTGGTATCCTTGTGATTCTGATTTCAAATGAGTTGGTTTCAGTAATTATGACTATGCAGGTTGTTCTCTAGATCAAAAAAGTACATTTGGTGGCTGTCAGCACTTGGGAAGTAGATTGATAATTTGGTTCAGTAAGAAACAATCATCTATATTATGTTCTACTACTGAAGCTGAGTATGTTGTGGTAGATGTTGTGCTCAAATTCTTTGGATTCAGAATCAGATCCTCGATTATGAATTCAGGATTTTCAAGACCCCCATTTTTTGTGACAACACAAGTGCTATTCTCATCACTCAAAATCATGTGCATCACTCCAATACCAAGCACATGGAGATCAGGCACCATTTTATCAGGGACAACGTTCAAAAAGGAAAGATAGAGTTGATGTATATTCCCAGTGATGATCAACTCACTGATACTTAGACTAAGCCGCTAGATTAGCAAAATATCATTTTGTTAATTGGTGAAATGGTCATGATTTCCATGTACTAAGGTTTTTGTTCCTTTTAAGTTTATGTACCTTGTCTTAATTTTTTTTAATTTGCTTAATTTATCTTTTTCTATTGATCTCTAATGTGTTTTTACTCTCAAGCGCAAGTCTCAAGATCATGCATCTTTCACCTTCAAATCCTTCTTTGCTACTTTCTCATCTGCAGATCTTATCATTGAGCTTGGTTGCATGACTGACCTCAAATGACCATGCATCTTCACATCAGTAGGTGTAACTTTTAGTTCGAAGGTGATATTTGGCGACTTTAGCAGTAAGCATATTACTGTCGACTCGAGATAAGGAAGAACTGTCATGTAGATAGCTCTTATAGGTCATCTTCTTGCTTCTTCAGGACCCAACACCTATTTCCATGAAGTCGGGTGAAGATAATGTGGGTGTCACATCTATTTTTCATAGAAGATACCTACTTCTCCACCATCTAACATTAGAGATTCAAGTACTCATTATTTTCATAATGTTTCTTGACTCTTTTCACATGATTCATAAAATATTATCCCTTTGAGTATACGCTTGTTGATTTTCATAACTCAAAGGCTACAAAAACTACAACCTTTTAAGTCGTTGGTTACAAATATTGTGTTCCTCTAGATCTCTCTTCAAGGTGGTGAATGTGTAGCTTGGAATCCATCATAATAATGACCTCTTCAAAGAATAAGAACATTTCTGCTTTCATCACTTGTGTTTGTTATTATATTTTAATGAGTTTGAGTCTGTGAAATGCTTGCTAACGTGTCTCTCTTTTATAGAAAGGTCTTGTATGGAATGTATCTTGAAAAGAGGAACTACTTTTATGAGCATTCAATTCAAAAGATACGCCGAATCTGGATTTTATGATCTTACTGAAAAAGTTGCATGTTTCTCTTTTTGACTGTTTCCTTTTTGACGGATTCCTTTTTATTTTATTTATGTTTTATATCGTCTCAACGGAATTAATGGAGAATCTATTGATTCAAGACTGAAAACTTGACACTAAAATGTCCCTAGAAGCATTCTGTTGAGTATGTCCAAATCTATCTAAGTATATCATCAGTAAGACCATTTGCGAAGATGACATTGAGTCACCCATTCATGATGATGATTTGGCATTGTCCATATCTTCAGGGTGTAACTACCTACTTATTTTCAAGAAAAACTATGTTATAAGCCTTGGGTGTTTTTCTCTTTAAATATTGTCTTTTCTCCATACCATGTCCCTGGAAACATGTTGCCGTATGTATTAACTCCAGTGATCTGCTGAATTACTACGTAATTACCCATAGGCTTATGATGATTGCATTGTCATCAACATAAGAGTTACTTGTCTGGTCCTTCAATGACAAAATGTTATTCATATCCTTGACCTCCTAGATTGAGGTATGCCATGGTGCCATTATGAATTGATGATATATTGATTCCAAAAATTTTACTATCCTCTTCCTTGATGTTAATGATTGGTTGTAAAACCAACAGTTATATATCTTTCCCCCATGTTAATGATCTTGCTATAAAACTGATAGTAAGTGAAACCTAATTATCATTGATTTTAAGGGATTTCCATATTAAACCATACGGTAAGGGAGTTTCAACAACCCAGTGTCTAGAAACATGTTGTATTACCCCCATACAGTGTGTGAGACATAACAAACAAATTGATGTCTAAGAACCGATGTAATAAAACATACAGTGTGTGAGTATCAAACTTTGACATGTCAAAGAACCTATGTATTACACCATATGGTGAACGAGACATATAGTATCCCACCTTTTTCCATTATGTAAATGTGGTCTTACTAATTATGTCTCAAGGTGCTCTACAACTTGTTCTCAGAAACGTTGGGCAATAATAACTTTTGGATTAACATGGAAGAGTCAGTTATTGGGATTTGAAACTTACGGTGAATCTTTATTTGGAATGATTGTTGATTACATCATGGATTATCCTTCCATACACTATAAAAGGAAAATACTTTCTTACTCAAGGGTTTACAATCATCATCACTCAAATATTTTTCTATTAGCAAAAACACCTCGAAGAACCCTATGTCAACAATCATGTCTTCATCACTTTTTGTCTACGTTCTAGCTAATGGCATTTGCAAAGCTTACAACTGTCACACCCCCAAACCGGAACAACAAAAACGTTCGGGGGTGGATGACGTCATCAACAGTATCAAAACAATTGTATAATAGTAATCAAAGCAACAAAAACATTATATAAATAATATGAAGTTTACATTGTATTCGATTCACATATGATTGACTCTAAAAGTAAATAGCAAAACAAAGACTTGAAGCTATTATTCTCCGTCTTTTCGAAACCTGTGTGTGTACCTGTCTACTAGTTTCCTGAGAATACAAGTGATTTTGAAAGTGTATCAACATTTAAGTTAGTGACTTCATAAGCATTTTGTTTTAGAAAATAAGTTCTTTGATCCTTGAAAATATTCGTATGTTCTTCAAGAAAATCCTATATTTTCTTAATGAGTAATATGACCGTACCTATTCCTTCTACGATCACTTAGTGAATACAAATTATATATATAATCCAGATCGAATAGACAGTTGAATGTGTGGATCTGCCCTAAGCCCACAACCAAACAAGGAACAGGAAGTAAGGCGGAAGTCACACATTCCACTGCCTATCGGATCTTCATTATATATAACCCTAATGTATTCATCAAATAATCACAGAATTAACAATAATGACCCTCTTAGATATGATGAATGTGTTTCCTTCAGAAAATCCTATATTTTCTTAGTAAAAATGGTGACCACAATAGTTCCTTCTACGACCACTTAGTTTATACTAGCTAAATATAATCTAATATCGAACGAATAGTTGAATGTGTGAATCTGCCCTAAGCCCACAACCAAACAAGGAATAGGAAGTAAGGCGGAAATCACACATTCCACTGCCTATCAGATATTATTTATATATATCCCTGATGTATAAGCTAATGAAATCATAAAATTAACAATTAAAGGTCCTTTATGTTATACTCGTTTGTAAATAAGTGTTGAACCTTTTGTAAATATGTTCCTAGTTCCACCTGTTCTACTGTAAAGTGTTGTTTTGTTAAATAATGATGTTTATCCAGGAAAATCCTATATTTTCCATAAAACCGAATTGTAGTCTTAAACTTTCCAACACAGAAAAATCACAAGTATAATTACCATACTTAGTTTAATGATACCTAGTTTTATTTATAAGTAAAACTAGCTGAAGATGTGTAGGCTACTATATCTGAACCATCCCGGGGCATAGTGTCGCTAGATCACTGAATCTATTAGTGTAGGCTACTATATCTGAACCTGTCATGGTAAGCTCCCACAGCTCTTGCTCCGGTTTTTGTACTTCGCCCCTCGAGCAGTACTCCTCTAGCATTATTGTTTTTAGGCTCTCCCAGCCCATTAAGTTGGCTACTGTGAGTGTTAGTGACTTGACATGGCCATTCCACCATGTAAGGGCACTGTCTAAGAAGGTGCACGCAGCAAACTTCACTTTACTCCCTTCTGGGTATGCGCATATTTCAAAAATCGACTCTGTTTTCTCGAACCATTGCATTAGAGAAATGATTCCCCCGCTTCTACTAAAGGATTTGGGTTTGTAACTCATGAAGTCTTTATATGTACACTCCCTAGGGTGTTTGTGGCTATTTCCGTGGTTAGATGGGTTCGCACCACTTCTCGTCCCATTGGTACCACTTGCGTGGATGTGGGTCATGGCGGTTGCTACGGCGACAGTCACCACAGCCTGGAACATAGCGGGGTCATATTGTGGAGGTGGCGGCAGTGTATTTGTTGTCGTGTTGTTATTACGCCTGATATATCTACGATGCGGCATCTTTCTGTCATAGAGTTTAAAGATGAAAGGTTGGTAAGATATCGGTAGTGGTTATAAATCAAATGTCATAAGAACTAGGTTATTGTAGTTTGAGTGTATCATGCTCCGAAAGTTTTTGTAATCAATTCATAATAAAAGTCTATGTGAAAATAAACTTACGAATTTTCAATAGTGACTACCCTCACTGAAATTTCGTGACTTGATTTGGAGTTATTAGTTGTGATGAAAGACGTGATAAACCTAACACATAGTGTGAGTAGTGTAATCACTGACTCACTAGGTTATATTAGTATCTTAGTTATTAGTATGACGTGTAAGGTGATCTCTAGTTTGTTCTTGATAGAGTAAGGTTTGTTAACGATCTCTTTAGTGCCTTTTTCTTAGTCTAATCCTTTCTTTGAATCCTCCTTGTGAACCCTCTTTTGGTTCTGCCTCGACTCCTTTGTTGGCTGTTTGCGATGTCTAGGTTTGTCGGTTGTACGAGAATGGGAGTGCCTAAAGAATCTATGAGATTAATAAAACATTTCGTATTAAAAATAATTTTTTATGGGGGTGATCCTTACCGGGTCTTTCTATAATCGCGTAGTATATACAGATTATATATAACCAATATCAAATAGGCCTTTGAATAAGTGATCCTACTCTAAGTCCACAACCAAACAAGGAACAGGAAGTAGAGAGAAGATCACAAATTCTAAGTCTATAAAATCTCAATTATATATAACCTTAACGTATACACTCAGCAACTATAGACCTACCAGTAAGGGTCTTTTAGTTTTCACATAAGTTATTTATAGTACCTAAAATACTCTTATAGTATTTTAAACTTTATGTTTGGTTCTACTATTCCTTTGTATATAGGGTTGGTAAGTTTTAGAATTGCTGCAACACCACTATCACTCCCAAACACATGTTGGTCGTATCTCAAATAAATATAGTTGATCATACTATATTTATCTCAGATATGATTACATAACTGTCTAGGTTTAACTGTAGTGTCCAATATCCAAATACTTATGTTTTATTCTTCTTGTGATACTTGTTCTAGTATATATATATATATATATATATATATATATATATATATATATATATATATATATATATATACCTTTATAAAATATTGTTATATTTTAAAGTATAACTCTTGGTCAGAGTGTTTTAGCCCCCATTGTATTTATAGTTGTATATCTTTTATAAGTTGATATACATAGTTCACTATAAACAATGCTGTGATACCAATCTGTCACACCTCCAAACCGGAACGGCGGAAACGTTCGGGGGAGGATGACGTCATGAACAGTATCGCAACAATTGTATAATAGTAATCAAAACAACAAGCTTTATATAAATAATATGAAGTTTACATTGTATTCGATTCACATATGATTGACTCCAAAAGTAAATAGCAAAACAAAGACTTGAAGCTATTATGCTCCTTCTTCTCGAAACTAGTGTGTGTACCTGTCTACTAGTTTCCTGAGAATACAAGTGATTTTTAAAGTGTATCAACATTTAAGTTGGTGAGTTCATAAGCATTTTGTTTTAGAAAATAAATTCTTTGATCCTTGAAAATATTCGTGTGTTCTTCCAGAAAATCCTATATTTTCTTCATGAGTAATATGACCGTACCCGTTCCTTCTACGATCACCTAGTGAATACAAATTATATATATAATCCAGATCGAATAGACAGTTGAATGTGTGGATCTGCCCTAAGCCCACAACCAAACAAGGAACATGAAGTAAGGCGGAAGTCACACATTCCACTGCCTATCGGATCTTTATTATATCTAACCCTAATGTATTCACCAAATAATCACAGAATTAACAATAATGACCGTTTTAGATATGATGAATGTGTTTCCTTCAGAAAATCCTATATTTTCTTAGTAAAAATGGTGACCACAATAGTTCCTTCTACGACCACTTAGTTTATACTAGCTAAATATAATCTAATATCGAACGGACAGTTGAATGTGTGAATCTACCCTAAGCCCACAACCAAACAAGGAATAGGAAGTAAGGCGGAAATCACACATTCCACTGCCTATCAGATATTATTTATATATATCCCTGGTGTATAAGCTAATGAAATCATAAAATTAACAATTAAAGGTCCTTTATGTTATACTCGTTTGTAAATAAGTGTTGAACCTTTTGTAAATATGTTCCTAGTTCCACCTGTTCTACTGTAAAGTGTTGTTTTGTTAAATAATGATGTTTATCCAGGAAAATCCTATATTTTCCATAAAACCGAATTGTAGTCTTAAACTTTCCAACACCGAAAAATCACAAGTATAATTACCATACTTAGTTTAATGATACCTAGTTTTATTTATAAGTAAAACTAGCTGAAGATGTGTTTGCCCTGAAAAATGGATGTGATGTTACTACCCTCCTATGATCACTTAGTACATACGAGTTGTGTATAACCGAGATCGAACAAACAGTTGAATGGGTGAATCTGCCCTAAGCCCACAACCAAACAAGGAACAGGAAGTAAGGCGGAAGTCACACATTCCACTGTCTACCAGACATCAATTTTATATAACCCTTATGTATATGCTAAGTAATCACAGAGTTAATACCTCTTAAGACTGTTTAAGAAAAAGTATATTACTACGTAAATATGTCGTTGTTTTTACTCCTTGTGAGTTCTTATAACCATACTAATATGACAGATATCCTGATACGACGTTCTTCGGGCGTCATTATCGTTAATGACGTTTTTCACCTAGAACGACTGTAGCTAATAGTCATGGCGCGAGATTGTCAGTCCCGTATAGATCTATACACAAACTCACGCTCTCCCTCCAGGAGACTCTGGTTCATAAGTCGGGACTTCCGATGGTACTTAGGTAAGTACGCGAAGACATGTCTCACAAATTTTGTTACAACGAGTTCACGAGTAATACAGTGAAAAACATTTTAGTAAATAAAAATGTAATTATTATTTAAACATGTTTATGATGATAATCATTTTGAACTGACCCATAAATTATACCTATTATAATTTATATGTTTTTTTTTCATATTATTTGCCTGTTATATATGTAATAAAAATCTCGTTATTATAACAACTTTAAAAGTTTATAAGTTTGACAATAACGTTTATTTAGCATTTTTGTGTAAAGTGTTTATAAAGTATTATAGAACGAAATAAACGATTTATATATTTTTTTAAACACAATAATTTTTTTGTGTTTTACTTGTATTCCCCCCCCCCCCCAAAACATAGCAAAACTTTGGAAAAGTGTAGGGGTATGAACTCACCTTGTGTGCGTGTTCTTGTTTAGATATGAATTGGTTATGAATAATCCTCGGGATAGAATACGTGATTATAGCCGTATCCTAATAATTTTTACACACGATATCGTATTTAAATAAAATAAGAATAATTTAAATACTTAGTTAAAGTGTTAAAAACACTTAATTATTGTAAGAAAACTTACAATAATCCTTAGAATAGTTTGTAGGTGTTCTTGGTGAAACTAAGGAGATTTGGTGTTTTCGGTTGGGATTTTAGAAGATTGGAAGGTGATTCACGCAATTCTTGAAAGATTTCGGCAAGATCTTCAAGGCCTTTGGATGATACTTGAAGGAAAGAGGATGATGAACTCGATGATAGTTGAGAGAAAATTGGAAGGTTTTCGGCCAAAAGATGGAGGAATGATGGTTCTTTTCGGACTAACACATATATATATATATATATATATATACATATGGGTTTTCAGTTAGGAACTCTAACCGAGGAATGTGTTTTCGGCCGAAAAGGGAAACCCACCGAGGAGGGTTTGATGTCTGAAGGTTTGCGGTCAGAAGGCGGTTAAGGTGTTTGCGGCCGAAGACACGTTTGCGGTCCGAAGGTTTTTGGCCGAAAACGGTTCTTGGTGCAAGGCAAGTGGCTAGTCCAAGGATTTGCAGTGGGGTTTAGATGCGAAAATAACGGGTTGTCACATTATCCCCCCGTAAGAGGGAATTTCGTCCCGAAATTCGTTCTAGTGTAGTTAATCTTTGGACTAGGAAAAGATACGGGTACTTTTGTTTCATTATACTTTTCTGTTCCCTAGTGAATTCAAGTTCTCGCTTAGCGTTCGAACGGATCTTTATCTTTAGTATGTGACCTTGTTTTGTTTAATCTGACTCTCTGTGTTGGGATGGTAAGCTGTACTTAAGATGGGTGAAAGTATGGGTTTGATTTACTTTTTTATGCTCATCCGAATGGTAGAATGCTCACTCGTAGTCTTGGGCAGCTTTGCCCAAAAGTTCATGATAGGACTCATACTTGGTTCACCTATCCTCACCTTATGTATACAATTCGTATATAATTAAGATTGAAAAAACGGTCAGATGGGTGGCTCTGCCCCAAGTCCACAACCAGACAAGGAACAGGAGATAAGGCGGAATCACAGATCCTAAATCTGGAGAATCTTAATTATATACTACCCTCGCGTATACACTTAGCAGTAATAGGTTAACCACATGGGTCCTTAATCTCTATTCTCAAACTTGACTTGATGTGCGAGTGGTATTCCTGGGAGATCTACTGGAGATACTTCGGAAGATTACGGACTTCCAGAATATCCTCGGTGTGTTTTTCACTTTGTTTCTTTTCTACGTAGTAAGCTAGGAAGGCATGGTACCCCTCACATGGGTATTTCTAAGTTTTGAAGCGAGGGACGATACGAAGATTTGTGTTGAGTTTGTCGTTATAAGTTGAAAGGATTTCACTAGACGGTCGTTTATGGCGAAGGGTCTTTACGTAGCACAGGAAATTGGTGTGGTGAGGACCAAGCCAATCTATTTCTAATAATGACGTCAGAACTTCTTATGGTAACGAGTGTTAAGTCGATTAGGAAGAAGTGTTTGTTTAGAACGATAATACTTTCTATGTTTATGTCTTTAGTGTTCTTTGTTTTATCCTTGTTATTACTACTGCGAATATTTGTACTGCATTTAGCGAATATAGGCAGTAAGAGTACTTCTTTAATTACTGATGAAATCTCGTAATATGATCCTTACAAAGTCCCTCTATAATCGCTTAGTGTAAACAAATCGTACATAGTTAAGATTGAGAAGACATTCGACTGAGTAACTCTGCCCTAAATCCACAATCAAACAAGAAACAGGAAATGATGAGGAATCACTCACTCTAAGCCTGCAGAACCTTAACTATATATGACTCTACTGTTAGACTAAACCATCATAGTTCACCTGTAAGGATCCTTAGTTTTTATATGGATGATGTGTTTTGTTCGGACGAGAGTGTAATTTATAATTATTTATAAAAAGTTTAAGTTTTAAATATTTTTATTGGGAAAACGTATCGCTGTTCACAGGGGTTCCGGGACAGTCTCTCCTGCGGTAATCATCAGTATTCTTCCATCTTCGCCAGAGTTCCTTGTTATTGGACAATCCCTCTTGAAGTGTCCAGCCTTGCTACACTCGTAACAGGCCTGGCTCACTTCAATGACGGGGACCTAAGAGATTGGCCGTGTCGGTGACCTACAGAAACGGGTAGTGTGCCCTTTCTTGTTGCAGTTCTTGCAATGCATCTTCCGGCACGCTCCGGTGTGGTGGAAGTTACACTTGTTACACCTCGGGAGGGTTCCAACATATCGACTGACGGGTGTTGGGGTGGCAGGTGTTGTGGCATCATGAACCACAACAATCTGTTGTTTCTTCGAGGGCTCTTGAGTTGGTTGCCCCTTTTTCTTACTCCCAGACTTTCGCTTATAGTCACTTCCTTTTGTTGACTCAAGAATGGGGGTCACTATTCCTTGGCGGATCCCATGGTCCACGAGTGTTTGTGCCAGTCACTTTGCACTGTCGTACGTGAGAGGTTTTGCAGCTTTCACGTTTCCTTGGATCTGAGGAGATAGTCCCCAGATGTATCTCTCTATCTTTTTGCTCTCTGGGGTAACCATCCCGGGGCATAGTGTCGCTAGATCACTGAATCTATTAGTGTAGGCTACTATATCTGAACCTGTCATGGTAAGCTCCCACAGCTCTTGCTCCGGTTTTTGTACTTCGCCCCTCGAGCAGTACTCCTCTAGCATTATTGTTTTTAGGCTCTCCCAGCCCATTAAGTTGGCTACTGTGAGTGTTAGTGACTTGACATGGCCATTCCACCATGTAAGGGCACTGTCTAAGAAGGTGCACGCAGCAAACTTCACTTTACTCCCTTCTGGGTACGCGCATATTTCAAAAATCGACTCTATTTTCTCGAACCATTGCATTAGAGAAATGATTCCCCCGCTTCTACTAAAGGATTTGGGTTTGTAATTCATGAAGTCTTTATATGTACACTCCCTAGGGTGTTTGTGGCTATTTCTGTGGTTAGATGGGTTCGCACCACTTCTCGTCCCATTGGTACCACTTGTGTGGATGTGGGTCATGGCGGTTGCTATGGCGACAGTCACCACAGCCTGGAACATAGCGGGGTCATATTGTGGAAGTGGCGGTAGTGTATTTGTTGTCGTGTTGTTATTACGCCTGATATATCTACGATGCGGCATCTTTCTGTCATAGAGTTTAAAGATGAAAGGTTGGTAAGATATCGGTAGTGGTTATAAATCAAATGTCATAAGAACTAGGTTATTGTAGTTTGAGTGTATCATGCTCCGAAAGTTTTTTGTAATCAATTCATAATAAAAGTCTATGTGAAAATAAACTTATGAATTTTCAATAGTGACTACCCTCACTGAAATTTCGTGACTTGATTTGGAGTTATTAGTTGTGATGAAAGACGTGATAAACCTAACACATAGTGTGAGTAGTGTAATCACTAACTCACTAGGTTATATTAGTATCTTAGTTATTAGTATGACGTGTAAGGTGATCTCTAGTTTGTTCTTGATAGAGTAAGGTTTGTTAACGATCTCTTTAGTGCCTTTTTCTTAGTCTAATCCTTTCTTGGAATCCTCCTTGTGAACCCTCTTTTGGTTCTGCCTCGACTCCTTTGTTGGCTGTTTGCGATGTCTAGGTTTGTCGGTTGTACGAGAATGGGAGTGCCTAAAGAATCTATGAGATTAATAAAACATTTCGTATTAAAAATAATTTTTTATGGGGGTGATCCTTACCGGGTCTTTCTATAATCGCGTAGTATATACAGATTATATATAACCAATATCAAATAGACCTTCGAATAAGTGATCCTACTCTAAGTCCACAACCAAACAAGGAACAAGAAGTAGAGAGAAGATCACAAATTCTAAGTCTATAAAATCTCAATTATATATAACCTTAACGTATACACTCAGCAACTATAGACCTACCAGTAAGGGTCTTTTAGTTTTCACATAAGTTATTTATAGTATCTAAAATACTCTTATAGTATTTTAAACTTTATGTTTGGTTCTAGTATTCCTTTGTATATAGGGTTGGTAAGTTTTAGAATTGCTGCAACACCACTATTACTCCCAAACACATGTTGGTCGTATCTCAAATAAATATAGTTGATCATACTATATTTATCTCAGATATGATTACATAACTGTCTAGGTTTAACTGTAGTGTCCAATATCCAAATACTTATGTTTTATTCTTCTTGTGATACTTGTTCTAGTATATATATATATATATATATATATATATATATATATATATATATATATATATACACTTTTATAAAATATTGTTATATTTTAAAGTATAACTCTTGGTCAGAGTGTTTTAGCCCCATTGTATTTATAGTTGTATATCTTTTATAAGTTGATATACATAGTTCACTATAAACAATGCTCTGATACCAATCTGTCACACCTCCAAACCGGAACGGCGGAAACGTTCGGGGGAGGATGACGTCATGAACAGTATCGCAACAATTGTATAATAGTAATCAAAACAACAAGCTTTATATAAATAATATGAAGTTTACATTGTATTCGATTCACATATGATTGACTCCAAAAGTAAATAGCAAAAAAAAGACTTGAAGCTATTATGCTCCTTCTTCTCGAAACTAGTGTGTGTACCTGTCTACTAGTTTCCTGAGAATACAAGTGATTTTTAAAGTGTATCAACATTTAAGTTGGTGAGTTCATAAGCATTTTGTTTTAGAAAATAAATTCTTTGATCCTTGAAAATATTCGTGTGTTCTTCCAGAAAATCCTATATTTTCTTCATGAGTAATATGACCGTACCCGTTCCTTCTACTATCACCTAGTGAATACAAATTATATATATAATCCAGATCGAATAGACAGTTGAATGTGTGGATCTGCCCTAAGCCCACAACCAAACAAGGAATATGAAGTAAGGCGGAAGTCACATATTCCACTGCCTATCGGTTCTTCATTATATATAACCCTAATGTATTCACCAAATAATCACAGAATTAACAACAATGACCCTTTTAGATATGATGAATGTGTTTCCTTCAGAAAATCCTATATTTTCTTAGTAAAAATGGTGACTACAATAGTTCCTTCTACGACCACTTAGTTTATACTAGCTAAATATAATCTAATATCGAACGGACAGTTGAATGTGTGAATCTGCCCTAAGCCCACAACCAAACAAGGAATAGGAAGTAAGGCGGAAATCACACATTCCACTGCCTATCAGATATTATTTATATATATCCCTGATGTATAAGCTAATGAAATCATAAAATTAACAATTAAAGGTCCTTTATGTTATACTCGTTTGTAAATAAGTGTTGAACCTTTTGTAAATATGTTCCTAGTTCCACCTGTTCTACTGTAAAGTGTTGTTTTGTTAAATAATGATGTTTATCCAGGAAAATCCTATATTTTCCATAAAACCGAATTGTAGTCTTAAACTTTCCAACACCGAAAAATCACAAGTATAATTACCATACTTAGTTTAATGATACCTAGTTTTATTTATAAGTAAAACTAGCTGAAGATGTGTTTGCCCTGAAAAATGGATGTGATGTTACTACCCTCCTATGATCACTTAGTACATACGAGTTGTATATAACCGAGATCGAACAAACAGTTGAATGGGTGAATCTGTCCTAAGCCCACAACCAAACAAGGAACAGGAAGTAAGGCGGAAGTCACACATTCCACTGTCTACCAGACATCAATTTTATATAACCCTGATGTATATGCTAAGTAATCACATAGTTAATACCTCTTAAGACTGTTTAAGAAAAAGTATATTACTACGTAAATATGTCGTTGTTTTTACTCCTTGTGAGTTCTTATAACCATACTAATATGACAGATATCCTGATACGACGTTCTTCGGGCGTCGTTATCGTTAATGACGTTTTTCACCCAGAACGACTGTAGCTAATAGTCAGGGCGCGAGATTGTCAGTCCCGTATAGATCTATACACAAACTCACGCTCTCCCTCCAGGAGACTTTGGTTCATAAGTCGGGACTTCCGATGGTACTTAGGTAAGTACGCGAAGACATGTCTCACAAATTTTTTTACAACGAGTTCACGAGTAATACAGTGAAAAACATTTTAGTAAATAAAAATGTAATTTTTATTTAAACATGTTCATGATGATAATCATTTTGAACTGACCCATAAATTATACCTATTATAATTTATATGTTTTTTTTCATATTATTTGCCTGTTATATATGTAATAAAAATCTCGTTATTATAACAACTTTAAAAGTTTATAAGTTTGACAATAACGTTTATTTAGCATTTTTGTGTAAAGTGTTTATAAAGCATTATAGAACGAAATAAAGGATGTATATATTTTTTTAAACACAATAAATTTTTTGTGTTTTACTTGTATTCCTCCTCCCCCCTCTTAAAACATAGCAAAACTATGGAAAAGTGTAGGGGTATGAATTCACCTTGTGTGCGTGTTCTTGTTTAGATATGAATTGGTTAAAAATAATCTTCGGGATAGAATACATGATTATAGCTGTATCTTAATAATTTTTACACACGATATCGTATTTAAATAAAATAAGAATAAGTTAAATACTAAGTTAAAGTGTTAAAAAACACTTAATTATTGTATGAACACTTACAATAAGCCTTAGAATAGTTTGTAGGTGTTCTTGGTGAAACTAAGGAGATTTGGTGTTTTCTGTTGGGATTTTAGAAGATTGGAAGGCGATTCACACAATTCTTGAAGAATATATAAAAGATTTCGGCAAGATCGTCAAGGCCTTTGGATGATACTTGAAGGAAAGAGGATGATGAACTCGATGATAGTTGAGAGAAAATAGGAAGGTTTTCGGCCAAAAGATGGAGGAATGATGGTTATTTTCGGACTAACACACACACACACACACACACACACACACACATATATATATATATATATATATATATATATATATATATATATATATATATATATACACACACACACACATATGGGTTTTCAGTTAGGAACTCCAACCGAGGAATGTGTTTTCGGCCGAAAAGGGAAACCCACCGAGGAGGGTTTGTTGTCCGAAGGTTTGCGGTCAGAAGGCGGTTAAGGTGTTTGCGGCCGAAGACACGTTTGCGGTCCGAAGGTTTTTGGCCGAAAATGGTTCTTGGTGCAAGGCAAGTGGCTAGTCTGAGGGTTTTCGGTGGGGTCTAGATGCGAGTTTTCGGTTTGAGTGTTTTTACTTCTAATTTTTACAACACTTTTAATAAAAGGTTTATACATATCAAGATTATTAATTTAACTTTAATAATTTAACAAAACAGTAATTTGACTTTTATTTGACATGTTTGACTTTGTTGACCTTGGTTGACTGTTGTTGACTTTTACAGATTTGAAAATAACGGGTTGTCACAACAACACACCAACAACTCCCATAGTGATCAATTCCACTAACGTTGCATTCTTTCATGCTATTCCCATCAAACAGTTAAATAAGGATTAAAATCCTTTGTTGAGTTCTTGAAAAGTCATCCATTGAGATACGCTCTTGCTGACACTGTTGATTTGTTCTTACCCAAACACATCTGTGAGTTCTACTATACATGCACATATGATGATCAAGCTTATATCATTCAAGGAACCATTGGAGATGGTCATTATGGAATTTGTCTTTCTGTTCAAGTTCTTAGGGAGGTACTTCGTCTTCCAATTTTCGTTAAATTCTCATATCCTCCTTCTGAGAAACAATGTAAGAAAACTATTATGAACTTGGGTTTTGATTCTACAAAGCAAGGAAAACATACTCATGAGTTATGGATTCAACTAAGTAATGATTTCATTAAAGTAAATGAACAAGAGAAGTAAGTAAATATGTTTAAGCTTAATTAAGTCTGGATGTAATCAGGTTACATGGTACAAGATGAGTTCTGGGAAAAGTGTTCATCATAACCTATACTATAGTACTATTTATAGTACCCTCAACAGACTCCAAAATATACAGAGAGAATTCGACATTAAATTGAAACTATAAATGTGCTTTCTAAAATACATCTATAAATCAAAGGTGCATAACCTTCGATATAGATTACAAAACAACTATTCGACACTTAGACCCTAAGACTTTGATAGAGAATATCTTCACAACAACTTGCACTCTACATTATTCCCCTTTATGAAGAATATTCAAGTTTTCAAACTGCATGTAGTGTCTTCAAAATTTCTATTTGTGTCTTTCATATCTCTAATTACCAACACACAACCTTTCTTATCTCCAACCTATCTCCATCCACATTCTTCTTGCACTTCGCTATTCTGAGTAGAATATTTGTTACGTTGCAGGTGAATACATATCACTTACATCATTATAAAAGAAATGTATTTTTGTACTTCTTTCATCTTTTCCCTTGAAACACAACTCCTAATAGTTTCAAAATAATTTCTCCATCATCATACCACTTAAGATCAACTCCATCCAATTTCGCATTTGGATTCTTCCCAGGCTTATTATATGCTTTAGCAATCACGAAGTCAGTCAAACCCATATGTGCAAGATATCAGTCTATGAAGTTCTTCACATGAGTATACCCTAAAATATATGATATTTTATCAGTTACTTGCTTATCATCAACAGTTTTGATAAGATATGCCAAACTAATAAGGTCATTTAGATTCATCAAAGGGAATTCAGCAATGGTAAGCTCACAGACACTGTTATCCGCCCTGATAACTTTGTATCAATAGTTTTAAACGACATTCTTGAACAAAACATCCTTCAATATTGAGATAAGATTCACAATTTCCTTTAGAGATCAAATTGCTTCCTCCTTCTATCCAAGAATAGCATGAAACATCATTTTAACACTCTTGAATGATTCTTCTTCTTTAAAATTATTAGCCAACTTGAATTGAGAAAATGTGAACATTGCAGGATTGAAAGGAAAATCAAGTTGTTTCAATGTCGAATTCTCAATTGCAAAGGTTTCATTTGGCATCTTCTCAAACACATCAGTGTCTTTAAATGACACCATTTCAATAGTTTGATACTTCCATGTTTTATTTGATACTTCTAAATGACACCATTTCAATATTTTGATACTTCGATCTTCTCAAATTATATATCTACCTCAAGAAACTATTCAATTGTTTAATCTTCTCAATACCCAACTCTTTCAATCTATTCTTCTCTTCATCTGATAGCTAAATACATTTTACTTTGTCTTTTCTTACTATGCTTTTTTGTTTTGACTATCGAAGAACTACCTTTATTGATATTTAACCCTTTCTTCTACTGAAGCTTACTCACATCAACCTCAATATTTTTAGTTCCAAATGAACTCAAAGTTATAGTTGTCGTCATCCTTTGAGCAGGTTTGCTTGGAATTGGAATTGGAGTTGGAATTATATGCGAAAATACCTTACCAAAAACTTTCATTTTGTCTTCTCCTCCCATTTTCGACACAACTCCCTTATATCCCCCTTGTGACACTTGCGAAGCACGTGGATCATTCATGGGAAGCCTCACTACCAATTCCAAAATGGTTGACTGCTGAGTTTTAACAGTTGTCTCTTTCAAAGATATGGCCTTTGAAAGTTGTTTTTTATACATCGAATAGGACAAACTGTTGCATACTTCGATATTTGTTCTTGAAAAGAATTGAGAGAAGTCTCAAATCCTTTGAAAATTCTAGTATCATAACCATCATTCTTCTCTAACTCAGCTTTGTATTCGGCATTGAAGGCTCTAACATCCTCCACTAATGTTTTCACAGTAGAGATAAGATCATCTACATTTCATCAAAGACCAGAAAAGAAATCCCTAATCTTCTTGACTTCTGAGGAAATAAGATCATTTGGACCTTGAATTTTCAATTTAATCGATTCTTTGAAACTTGGTAATTCATTCTCCAATAACTCATGTCGCTCCCTCGCAACATTACTCTCTTCTGAAACTTCAAACTTGAAAGATTTCAAGTTATCATCCAATAGAAAATGAAATTCTGTCACAACTTATTTTACTAACCACTTAAACATGGACTCTTGAGACAACAACAATGAAACCACCTCTTCTATACTAACAAATGAAGATGAATTTGCAGATGAATCATTGAGAAACTACAAATTATATTCATTTCGTAGTTTAAGATATTATATTGCTTCCTATATATTATGGCTTCATCTTCCGTATCATCCTCATCAGGATCAAAAGTAAGAGCACTAAAATTAAATCCTTCATCTTCATCATCCATTTGTTGAGAATCACCAATCCCTTGATCATGTAAAGGATCAGTGGATTGAGATAAGAACAATGTTGTAATTGGTTGACGAATAATCCTATCAAAAGTTGGTGAATGAGTTGGAATAATAGAGGTTTGAATAACAAAAGTGACAAGTGGTGAAGCTGGTAGTGGAAGAACTGTCGAAGGATCAATGGTAGAAGTCTCACTAATGTTGACATTTGAGTCCATATTAGATGTGTGCTCAGGGATGTCGAGATTCCTAATCTCCTCCCTTATTAAATAATCTTCAAAAGTTAATCTCTTATAAGAATATTCTAATTTAAATAATTAAAATAATATTTAAGACAAATATTCAAGTTCAAATAATATCCAAATTAAATTAATTTAATATTCATATTTAACCGATAATCAAATAATATTCTAAACTAATCTCATTATTTGAATATTCAGTTTTAAACAGTTAAAACAATATTTTAATCAAGAGGTCAATCCACTAATTTTTTAAAAATTGGAAAAATCCAAAATCTGAAAACAGACAGGTTCCACGTGCCCTGCGATTAAGCAAGTTTCTTTCAGTTTTGTGATTTTACAAAGTAGTACCAAAAACTAAAATATATTGGTTCTGATGCCACTGTTGGGGTTTTATAGCATCAAATACACATAACCAAGGTAGCGAAATAATCAAAAGATTTACCTAAGTGTACATGGATCTTAGGATCAAGGTTTGACTAGTTTTAGCAACATACTTTAAAATCAAAGTAAAGAAGGATTGAATACTTACCTCTTGATACTTAGATCAGATGAATGGCATCCTTGCAATGGATGAAGAGCCCAAATAAGAACTCCTATAATGTATCCAAACCCAAGACTCCAAAAGCAAACAATTATTAAAACCCTATTAGGGTTTATGCGAAAATTTCATAACCCTGAAGAGGGGATATGATTTTCGTATATGGAGTGAAATAGAGAGGGGATAAAGGATAATGGAATTTCAAGGGGGAAAACATCTAGGGTTTGATCCTTAGCTCCTTATTTATATGTAGCAGATAAATCCTTTAGGGTATCAAATCATTTCCTTATCTGAAACCTGCCATATCCTTATATAAAGACATGCAAAAATCGTCCTTTATCAACTCTTCAGGAGCTTCTAGAATATTCCAATTAATCTCTTGGATTAATTAATATTCAAGCCCTTTAATTAATTAAAACAATTTAATTAATTACCAAACTAATTTCTAATTAATTTATTAATTCATTAATAAATGAAGACCTTATTTTCTCCATTTCCTTAATGTTATTTGTGTCATAAGGCCAACTCAAAAGGACCATGTTTGTTATTTAGAAATATTACTAACTAGTTAATGACATTGGACACTACTTCAACACATAACTTATCTGGTAACAACAATCAGCTAACACACATCCATCAAGAGTGAAAATTGAACATTAGATGACAGTTTAAATGGAAACGAGTGAAGATTGATTATCTAATTTAAATTGTCATTCAAAGTTTACTTTTCACTCTCGATGGATGTGTGTTAGCTGATGATTTTAGCAGGTAAGGTATGAAGGTTAGGTGGTAGTTAAGGTAAAAAACATAAGAAAAGCATCATCATCACAAGAACACCTACAAAGTGTATCTCATGGCACCCACGATGATTAATAAGAAGAATGTAGCGAGTTTGAAATGACCAATAAACAACGGAGGAATACTTAGTCCACCTTTGCATTCCTAGAATTAGCGAAAACTTTATTTCCTATCCTATAATAAAAAAGTTTTGTTACCTTATGATTTCTTTAATAATAATATACATTAATTTAAAAATAATCTTAAAAAAATCTCAATATTTTGGTTATTGGCTAAAACCAGGATAATCTTTAAATACGTCATAATATTTTAACCGAATTAATGAAAAAAAAAAGATATCAATTAATCTGCAAAACCGACAAAAAAAAAGGGTTCATCTGAAGTTTTAATCAGTATTATGTTTTTTTCTATAAGTAAATTTGATGTCTTTTTCATAAAATAACCTAAAATATTGAGGTTTTATTTGAGATTTTCATTTTTTATTTTAAATAGACAACTTTGCTTTAGAGTAAAGGGTATTTTTTATTGAGAAATTAAATATTCTTCTATTTTTTGTTCCTATAAATCTTCCTACCCAATAAAATGATGACATGTGTAACATTTAATGTTCATTTAATGATATCTTAATATAATAATATGACACATGTCATCATTTAATTGGGCAGAAGAATTTGTAGGAACAAAAGTAAAAGAATATTTAATTTTTCTTTTTTATTTTCCATATCTCGAAACCATTTATCACATCACTCTCTTGTTAGCTTCTCACTTTTCACTTTTCAACCATTCTCAAATCTCAACCTACAAAAAATTAAATTTGCCTATCCCTCCCAACTCTCTTAATTTTTAATTTTAAAATAAACACAATTAATTAAAATCATACAAACTAATTCATAAAATATTAAAAAGAAAACATGTAAAACTAATTATTGATACAATTTTTTATAAATAAAGTATAAATAAATAGAACATAGAGAGACTCAAGAAAGAAAAAAAAAAGGAGCGAGTTTCAGCAAAACACACATAAGGTATCCATGGTTTGAAGGATGTTAATGTAGATAGTGACGATACATCCCCATCTTTTTTAATCTGGCAACGATATCGTCCACTCTTATTACAAAAGTCAATTGGTATACAATACTTTCTATCAATACATTATAATTTATATTTTTAAAAAAATCATTTATAATAAATAAAAGTTTTTTTTTGACATATGTCATTCTTATATTAACTTGGACCCATGTCATATTTTGGTATTTTTGAATAAATATTTTTTTTTCCATTTGTCATTTTCTCATTTTTTTTATTTTTTCTTAATTAACAAATCAAATTTACATATCAATTAATAATTGTCTTAATTAAAAATAGTCAATAAATTACAATATTAACACTTATATATTTATGTTTCTTTTTAAATTTTAAATTTTAAATTTCAAACCTAAAATTTCAAATTTAAATAAATTTTTATTTAAACCTTCTAATATATATATATATATATATATATATATATATATATATATATATATATATATATATATATATATATATATATATTTTACCAAACTCATATAACATACCGATAATATACGTAAAACCATATAATTGAATATGTGAACAATCTTATGTACTAACTACTTGTCTTATTAAATACAAGATATGGGTTGGATTTGGAATTTAATGCAAGTAGATTTTCATTTTGATTTATGAAGATCCATGATGTCACTACTCTGTTACATAGGGCTGCTGCTACAGTCTTCCTAAACCTATCGCCCACCTCATTTTCTTTAATAGTGATTTTTAACATGACATTTTCGTTAATAATACATGTATTTTTGAAAACTACAAATTATATTTTCCTTAAATATTAACATAATATATAAACAAAACTAAAAGTATCGTTAGTATTAATAATTGTTGTATTCTTTGTAAAGTTTTTTATATTGTTATATAGATTTTTATTATATTTATTTAATAAAAAATTATTTTTATAAAAACATCTATAATAGTTAATCAGTTAATCCCATAAATATTTATTGCTTTTGTCATGTTATCTTTATTATTTTTATTAGAGTAAGTTATAAAAATAGTCCTTGTGATTTGGTCGAATATCAGTTTTGGTCCCTAAATTTAAAATTTGATAGGTTACATCATTGAGGTTTGTGAAAATTGCACTCCATATATATAATTGTTTTTTAATCTTTATTTTAATAGAATTAATATAGATTATTTATAAAATTGTTTTTATTATTTAAATCAATTATCTAAATTATATAAAATCATATTATTATTATTTATTTTTAACTTTATTTATTTATCTTTGTTTTTTTGGTTTAAAAATCTTTTAATATTTTTGACGTTTTATTTAAATATATTTTTTAATGCTGTTTTTCTTTCGTTTTATTCATCCAATATAATTATTTAATGTTGTTTTTATGTGTTTTTGTTTACATCATTCACTTATAGGTGGGGTTGTAAATGAACAAACATGAACAAGATAACTTGTTAAACGAACGAACACGAAAAATAATATATCGTTCATTTATTCGTTCGTTAGGTTCGTTTACAACAATTCTTCGTGTTCGTTTGGTTCGTTTACAGTTCTACTTATATGTTAGTGTTTTTTCTTTTATTCATATTTATCCAGTTTTATGGTTTTATGTGTTTTTCATTTACATCATTCGTTTATATGTTAGTGCTTCTTGATTTATTGCCAAAATAATTATATTTTTTTCGAATAACAATTTTTGAAAAAAAATACCAAAGTAAACTGATAGGTGCATTTTATGCACTTATTTTGCATGTTTAATTCCGTGATTTCATAGCATTCTACTTCATAGTTCTTGCATTTAGTTAATTATTTGAGCAACTGCATATTTCATTAAGAATGCTTGGTACTTCACTATTTTTTGATTTATTTTGCAGGCATTTTGGAGCATGGAACTTGGATGCTTGGAGCATGGAGCATGGAACTTGGAGCTTGGAGCTTTGGATCTTGAAGAGAAGAGGGACCGGTCATGCCATGGAAGAAAACATGAAGACATAACCCGAGTCATTATTGCATTGTCATCATAGCAAAGGACTACGTTTGAAACACGGTAATTGTCACACCGACATGGGTCGTGTTTGTCCTTTCTCATCTTATATTTGAGCAACATGACTCGCGGTGAAGCTAGACTGAAGATGGAGCCAACAGTGAAGACTTATTGGACTTTTAGCAAAAAGCATGGGCCATGCCAAAAACACATGGTCAAGAAAATGACCATGCCAAAAACACATGGGCAAAAGGCATGGCCATGCTAAAAACGCATGGCCTTATGTGTAACGTCTGGTTCCTGGTACACATTTTAATCACATTTATTCACTTTTATAGAGCAACTCGACGAGTTAGGACCCCCAAACTCGTCGAGTAGGAACCAGATTTGACGCGGGGCTTTAATCAACCTACTCGACGACTTGAGAGCCTCGACTCGACGAGTAGGGCTTCAAGGATGAAACCCTAATTTCGGGGTTTTGCACCCTATTTAAGCATCTTTATCCCCACCTTATGGCCTAATTTCCAGCCTCTAAGTCCCAAACCCTAATCCACGAAACCCTAGACCTTTTGTGGGAACTTGTGAGCCATTCTTGAGTGAACTTTGTGTGATTTGAAGCTTGTAGAAGAAAAAGAAGCTAGAGGATTCCAGGAGAAGATTATAGATCCAGAAGCAACATCTCATCCTCTTCGTTTTCTGGTAATCAAGTCTCAACCTTTCTTCGTTTTCATGACTAGTCGAGTGTGGGCGGGGCCCGTATCTCATTGAGTGTAGGCGGGGCCCGTATCTCCTAGTTTCATGTTATGTATATGGTATGTGGTAGTTTGGGGAGACTCACTAAGTTTCGTGCTTACAGTTTTCATTTTGGTTTCAGGTACTCCCGATAGCAAAGGGAAGAGCTCGGGATGACTGCATTGCACACACCACAACGGTTTAGCCTGGGAGGATTTACTCTGATGTTTTGATATATGATTTGGATATAGTGTTTTGACATGATGTTTTGAGATAATACCACTTATGTTTTTATATGATGATTGTATTACTATGATTTTATAATGATTTAAAACGAAATTTTTGGACCGTATTTTTGGGATGTTTCAAGTTGGTATCAGAGCCTTGGTTTGAGGGATTCGGGCACACTCTCGGGTGTGTCTGAACTCAAACTAAGGACTTGGTATGAAAATTTTCTAAAGAAAATAATTTTTATAAAAAGGGACTTTGAAAATAGAAAAGAATTTTTAAAAGAGAAAAGGGTGTGGTGCATGCAATCAGCCGAGCTCAAGTAAGTACTGCCAAATTACCTATACAAATTTATGTTATGATATGCTTATGAGAACTGCATGCTAGATTAGGGCTAAGGATCTAGGAAGGATGCCTTATGTGCCTGTTATATGTTTATCAGCTTTATAAACTGCATGCTAGTACAGATTAGTCAGTATTATGATGGCCTCATTAGGACATGCTTGATTATATTGCTCAATGCTCGAATGCTGCTTGCTTTGTGCTTTTAGGAGTTCTAGTTATCTTTTACTAACTAGTAAACGAATATGTTAAGTTACATATTGCGAGGACTAATTAATTTTAGAAGGTTAGGTCTAGCTCTATTTCGCAGCTCTACTTTGAGTCCAACCGTTGTAGGGTAGGATCTCTCATTCGAAGAACTATCTAGTCTTAATGATATGTAACGGTATTCGCGAGCTAGTTAGGGGAGATAACAGGGACTTCTTATGCAGCTGATGGCAGAGAGTGGGTTAGTGATTTTCGTAGGGCAAGCCTAGGATGAGATTAGCATGAGAACAACAGTAGCAGTAGAAGGGACTTGGTGGAGTCAAGGCAGTTCTTGAGGAAAGTACGGATAGATGTGGAAGGTAGTATGGGCCCGTACTACTGAAAGCAGAGGATCCGTACTCGAATCATGGAAGGCTGAGATGAATCCAGGGAACTTGTAGTGTGTGTGATCCCTCGAGCTATGATGAGTATTCTGATGTTTTTTATGGTGTATTTTCAGAATGGTGACGCTACACACTAGACCAGTCACCACTTCGGGAGCCGGTGAGGGATCAGGCTCGGGCTCTGGAGCTGGGCAGCTTGATGAGCAGACGAGAGAGTTCATCTCGTCTGAGATCACGCGCAACATTCTAGACCATACTCCTATAATCTTTGGTATGGTCAAGGAGGGCATCTTGTAGATACTTGATAAGAGGTTGGGTGCATTCCACACCGAGATGGCGGCCATGATGGGGGCACGCACGATGACTTTCAGGGAGTTCCGAGCATGCAGAGCTCCAGACTACCATTAGGCTCGGTGTGACATCCCCAATTTCACGGCCAGAAAAGACCGATCTGTTTATGCTTTGTTTTAAAATCAGAGTGATCTTTTAAAGAAAACAGTTGTGGAATTTATTCCCAAACAAAATATGATAAAAATTTATCAAAACATTTCTCAAAGAGAATGTACTTTTCATTAAATAATAAAACCTCGGGATGTCATGTTCCGATACATACCAAAAAGCATAAACATTACAATTTAACCTTACAGCAGTTATTTACAACTACTGGTCTATAATCCAGAATCTCTCGTCAAGTCAACCAACTTATACTCTTGTGCCTTTACCTGTAATGTAAAGAAAACTAAGTGGGTCAGGCTTGGGAGTCTAGTGAGCATATAGGGTTTTCGACCCACAATAATATATTTATTATATTCAATCATCAATCAATCCAAATTACCCATCCCCATTATCTCTTTTATTTCTTAAGGATTTACCCTAAGAATCGATTATCCTTTTTTTTCATTTATTCCTAAGAATTGACCTAAGGAATTGACACAAATTCCACCACTGCCCAGGTCCTCAAATTACAACCGGTAAACACTTAGTTCAACCTACTTAGTGAATACCTAGTTCTAACACTCCTAGTGAACACTTAATTCAAAACATCTGGTGAACACATCTAGTTCAAAAATACTTAATGAACACAATCCTCTAATGAACACATAGTTCAAAAACACCTGATAAACACATAGTTCAAAACATCTATGAAACACTTAGTTCGAAAATACCTGATGAACACATAAGTTCAAAACATCTAGTGAACACTTAGTTCAAATATATCTAATGAACACGTTGAGTTCAAATACCAAGCGAACTAATAGAGTTCAAAATACTTAATGAACACGTTGAGTTCAAAAACACCAAGTGAACACATAGAGTTCACAAATACCAAATGAACACATTGAGTTCAAAAATACCTAATGAATATGATCTCCTAATGAACACAGAGTCCAAAAGCACCTGGTGAACCCAATCAACTAATGAACACAGAGTACAAAAACACCTGGTGAACCCAATCACCTAATGAACACAGAGTACAAAAACACCTATAGGCTACGAGCCTATTAACGTTCCAATGGACTATTTAGTATAGCCTGTGGTCATTGTCTCAGATGACTAGATCATCTTAAACATCGGGACCTATCATCATTAATTTTACAATTTCACCATATAAGAACAACCCTTATCCCACCCCGTCGATCTTCACAACGACGCGATCTAAACTCTCGTATCTAAAATTTTCCTCTTTACCTGATCCCTACTCACGGATCTAAAACTAACCTCTTGATTTGATCCATACTCCCGGATCTAAAACTGACCTCTTGATCTGATCCATACTTCCGGATCTAAAACTATGCCCAATCCATACTCCCGGACTAGGGACAATTAACTATGCCTTAATCCATAGCTACCAAAGTTTTTCTCTCGTTTATCGACAACATCTACCCATGTTCTACCCAACATATTTGTTGATATAAAATACATATACAGTTTAACTCATTTAAAAACTATATAAAACATCCATTCCACACTCATCTCAAATAAACAACAATATATAAACACATAGCACGTATTTTATAGCAAATACTTCATATTTATGTGTTAGAAGAGATTAACTACACACTCACTTGATAATACGATTATCGGACAACACTATGGCTCTCCAAGTTGTAACTCTTCGGTGAAACCGGGATATCTTCACACACCGGGCTTCTCGCGGGCAGAGCTTCGGCTCAGAAACTCTTTTCTTCTCGGGATATTCGGAGCTTCGGGACTCGCTTAGGGTCTAGGGATGATATCGGGGCTTCGGGGGTACTTCAAGACGGCTAGGGAGAGTATCGGGAGTGAGAGAGAAGAGATGGAGCAACCAAATTCGGCTGACCCTCGATTTCTATTTATAGGGCCAACATTCTATACTCACGTCGTGACTTTCCAATGCTCACGTCGTGATCCTAGTAGGTCATTACGTTCATCACTCGTCCACTTGATCTGGAAGTCGTCAATCACCTGATCACGTCGTGAGCACTATGCTCACGTCGTGAGCTCTGACACAGCCTTGGGGTTCGCGCCCCGAACTTCAGAAATTCATATATTTCGCATACGAGCTCCATTTTCGACGTTATTTATATCCACACGTAGTTGAGATTATGCCCTACAACTCTCGTTTAGACTCCGTCGGCTAATTTTGACTTTATTTTTATTATATTATTTTTACTAGGCCGGGAGAGAAAAACTCCGTTATAAATTCATAACTCCTTCATCTGAAGTCCGTTTTCGTCTATCTTTTTACCTTTGGACTACTATCGACGAGATCTTCGATTCTCGTTTAGATTGTTTCGGCTAGAAACCACTCGATCTCATATTCGAACTTTGGGCTGCATACCGCTAAGTCAAAACTTCAAAAAATCATAACTTTCTCATACGAAGTCAGACTTAGACGTTCTTTTTATGCACGCTCTCAGTTTAATGTATTCTACGACTTTCGTTTAGATCGCTAAGGCCAAATATCACTCTATCGTAAATTCACTATTTACGTCGCGTTGTTTCGTGTCGGTTCTGTCGCGAAACTTCGACAGGTCATAACTTCTTCGTTATAACTCGGATTTCGGCATTCTTTATATTTTCGGAAACCTTGTGACATATACTATGATTTGGTTAAGATTATTCATTATAAATAATCTTTTATAAAAAGTCACTTTTGATGCTTATCGTCTCTAAATTGACTAGCCCGGATCTACGGGCGTTACACTCGGGACCCCATTTCTAGTAGCAGATGGTTGGCTGATGTCGCCAACGCTTTCCGTATAAGTCGATGTCCTGAGGGGGGACAAGGTTCGATTGGCCTCCTGTCTTCTGAAAGACAGAGCACGGGACTGGTGGGATGAGGTCCTACGTTCCATTGGAGATGATGTAGTTCTTGATGCGATGATCTGGAGTGATTTTTCGGCCAGATTCAGGGCCGAGTTTGCACCTGTGATTGAGGTGCAGTAGCTTGCTAGGGAGTTCCAGGATCTCCAGCAGACGACTGAGACGGTGACGGAGATCACTGCCAGATTCAGGGAGAGGGCCCTTCTCGTTCTACAGTACGTGGCGTACGAGGAGATGAAGAAGGCCTGATATCATGAGATAATACGGAGTGACATCCGCCAGTTTGGGATCAGATCCAGTTGCAAGGCGCTGGAAGATATGATTGCTAGGGCTCGTGAGAGAGAGATTGATTTAGAGATGGAGAGGAACAGGAAGCCAGAGACAGTGTCTGGCATGGAGGGCTCGGGAAAAAGGCCCAAGTTAGATTCCCGAGGGAAAGGCCAGAGGGGCCGAGGCCGTTGCGACAAGTGTGGTAGGATGCACGAGGTCATGTGCATGGCGAGTAGTTCAGGCTGCTTCAAGTGCGACCGAACTGGACAGGTCAGCAGGGATTGTACTGCTACCACCACCACCATAGTATCTGATCTGATTTGCTTTTAGTGCAATCAGAGGGGCCACAAGAGCTCCTAGTGTCCGAGTTTAACAGCAACAGGGAAGGTGGTGGTACCCGTTCCTGCTACATTGAGGATTACAGACGGCTGTCAAGGCCGGACAGAGGCGCCAGTGGCGAAGAGCAGAGCTTTCCAGTTGACAACAGAGGAGGCACGTGCAGCTCCTGATGTCGTTACGGGATCGTTCCTTGTGAACGGTATATCTGCTCTAGTATTGTTTGATTCGGGAGCTACCCGATCTTTTGTATCGCTCGCGCTGAGCAAGCGGTTTGTTGGAGCTCCGGGAGAGCTAGACTGTCCATTATACGTAGAGATAGCAGATGATAGGACCGTTCGGGTTGCCAGAGTTCATCGAGGGTGTACACTGCAGTTGTTCGGTGAGCAGTTTTCAGTGGATTTGGTCCCTATTCCCCTGAGAGGGAATAAGGTTATAGTTGGATGGTTTTTGGTGTATGAAGATTCTCTCTCAATTGTCTTCCTTTGTCCATGATGTGTTGCGACTTCATTTGAGGCTTCCACACTATTGGGGCTAAGCTCTTAAGGCCAAATACATCAAGACTTCAAGCTACATAAAAGGTATGTTGCCCAAATTAGTATATTATATGGTTCATGTCAAATGCATGCTAGTTATAGGTTTAATGCCTTGGAAACCATTTGCATGTATAATTAGTGAAAGCATAGATCCAAGGTATTTAGGGTTGTATGTGCACCATAGGATGTTATAGCATAGAAAACCCATCAGGAATGTCACTGACTTCTTGGTCAGTCGGGTCAAAGGAGCAGTGATCTTGGAGAAATCCTGGATGAATCTCCGGTAATAACCCGCTAGACCAAGAAAACTACGAATCTCAGATGGAGACCTAGGAACCTCCCACTGCATCACATCCTCTATCTTGTCCGGATCGACCAGAATTCCCTTCTGGTTGACAAGGTGCCCCAGAAACTGCACCTCGCGCAACCAGAACTCACACTTGGAGAACTTTGCGAAAAGTATCTCCCTCCTCAGAGTCTCCACCACCTCCCTCAGGTGCTCTTCATGCTTCTCCTGAGTCTTGGAGTAAACCAAGATGTCATCGATGAAGACTATCACAGACCGGTCAAGCATCAGTCTGCACACACGGTTCATGAGGTCCATAAACACGGCTAGAGCATTGGTGAGCCCAAACAGCATCACCACAAACTGTCACAACTAGCATTTTTTCTAGGAAATTCTATTCGCGTGTAATCATTCAACTATTGTAAAACATATACTCTAAGCAAATATCACTCAGTGCTCATTTAAATTCACCTTTCATGTTCATCAAAGAGTCTGAAAACCCTAAGATTCCCGTTTTGAGTCCATATTAGACTAGGATTTCCTTGTTGGGCCTGATGGACCAATAAGAACCCAATTCAACTATTATGGGCTTGGAAACCCTATTTGGATTCCAAATGGACCTAATTCACAAATCTATAACATTTTGGACCATTTGGGCCTAGAATGATTCATTCTAACCCTAATGGGCCTTATTGGGCCATAGTTAATCCAATTAACCTTAGTGAGCCATAAACCCATTCTTTTATTCTATTTGGGCCGTAAGTGTTCCCAAGGGCCCAATGGGCCGAAAATTTTATGATTAGGTTCCAAAAATCCTAACTAAAGTTTATTGGGCTCAAACTATTCCATTTCTACCCTTTTTGGCCCAAACTCTCGGCCCAACACCATTTAACAAAAAAAAATGAAAAATAAAATGGAGGGGGGGCTGACTTTGGAGGTGCCACCTCCATATTGTTCACCATGTAACAATGCATGGTCTCACATATTTCCATGCAAAGTCACCTCACCTTTCTCTCCCCTTTCTTCTTGATATCTCGGTCAAGAGCAAAGACACACACACATACTTCATTTTCAAACACTCTCAAAGATCATCCTTCTTTCTCCAAGATCTAGAAAATTGGCTAGAGTTCTAAGGATCTTCATCAAGTCATTCCAATAATTGATAAATTATTTGTCAAGCACAAGTATCTTCTTTCATCTTAACATGAAAAACTCCTTCTTACATAGTTTTATTCCATGGTCACACCTTAGAAGCTTCATAAGTTCGAGATCCACTTCAAGGTGTTGTTAGGACCAAAATCCTTTCCATTCTTTCTTCAAAAACTGAAACATCAAGCAAAGGTGATTTCATACCCCCTTGTTTTTTGGTTTTTACATGATTTTTTGGGGAGAATGCAAGTAAAATGTGTAGATCTATGTGTTATGTGCATGTCTTGTGTGATTTCTTAGTTTATTTTGTAAAAATATGTTAAATCTTAGCAATACTCGACATCCTAAGTAACATTGGGTTAAGATCCATGAACTAATACACCTTACACATCATATTACCAAGATAAAAGTGTTATATGTTCAAAATAAAAAAATTTAAGGCCAAAAATCTTGTTAAGGGTCAAAATTGTCAAGAAAACAAAAGATAAGGGTAAAAAGCGACATTATGTTTTTATAGGGACCAAACAGGTCCTACGTGTATAAAAAGGGATTTTTATGTTAAACATACTTTCCAAAGGGCCAAAAATCTAAATTTGAGCTTAATGGGCCAAACATTTGGGCCTCACGGCTTTGGGCCCAAATTTGGGAAAAAGGAGGTTTTGGGACTAAAAATGTTATTTGGTAAAATTTTGAGTCAAAATGTAAATAAACCAAATTTAGGAGTGAAAATAACAATTATTTCTCAATTGGACCAAAAATGTAACTTTTATCAAAAGTGGGCTGAAAGTGTAAATTTTTACAAACAAGGGGCTGAAAATGCACTTTTCTGCAAAACAGGGCCATAAATATAAAAATATAAAATTTTGGACTAAAACCATGAATTTCTAAACATTTGTGACGAAATTACAAATTTTTATAAATTATGGACTAAAGTGTCATTTTTACAAAACTTTGGGCCTTAATAGAAAATTTTGAAACTTATCGACCAAGAACATCGTTTTCACAAAAGAGGACTTTTTATATTCAATTCAGTAAATCTCAAACTAAAACAAATAACGAAATAATAAATGGACGTAATACAATGACAACAAATTTATTGGGCCTAATATTCACGTTACATGGCCAATGGGCCTTAAGGACCCATTTAAGTGTATATTGAGCCCAATATTTTCCATGACATGTTTATTAGGCCTTGCGAACCATTTACATGTTAATCTGGCCCTGAACTATGGACCACGTGTTTGTTGGGCCTTGGTGGTCCACTAACATGCCTATTGGGCCCAAATTACCCCCTTACATGTTAATGGGCCTTTGTGACCCAGTTACATGCTAATTGGGCTTGGACTGAAATTCACATGCTTGGTAAATTGTAACAATACCTTTACTTAACTATTGAACTTTGTATACGTATAAATGTACCTTTGGATGGATAACGCATAACATACATGTAAACATTAAACATAGTACGAAAGGTTGAGAATCTAGTGAGACGTGTCGGGTGGCACCTTGAGTGTACAGTCGTAGTTTGTAGTTATAATCAGAGTCTCCTGGAGGGAGAGCGAGAGTTTGTGTATAGATCTATACGGGATGACCCCCCACGCCTTAGCTATTCGCTACAGCTAGACTAGGCCAGTCTAGGGCGACAAAACCTTGAGCAAATACCGGCATTTGGAAAAATGTTAAGACAGGCAACCTAGTCATTATCATGTATGATTATAACGGCTCATATAGAGATTCAATACCAATATAACATTTCGAAGATTAACCCTTCGATTGTGTCAATACCAAATAACTTATTTAACGATACAAGAACCTCGACATTATTATAAATAAGAAAATATCGGATTTTCTGGGGAAATATTCATATACAATTATCACTTCCTTACAATACAAGAAATCTAAACTACATCAATATATGTTACAACTATGAAATTCACACATGCAATTATACTTGATTTTACATCATTTTCAGACATTTTACAGAAAATATCGGATTTTCTGGGTTTTTACGAAAGATACAAAGACTTTTACTCAAACATACTTATGAACTCACCAACATTATATGTTGGCCGTTTTCAAAATAACTTGTATTCTCAGGTAATCGTTAAGCAGGAATATTTTCAAGTATGTATGGATTTATTTTGTGTAACATCACTCATCATACAATTAATACTTTGAATTTATGTAATTTATAACAATGTACTTGATGTGAACAATGTTGGTTATTATATGTAATGTTGGTGGTGAATGTGTTATGTTTCATGTATATTCATTGTGATAATAATTCAATTGTTAGTCACACGATCCCCTGGACGTTTCCGCCGTCTGGTTTGGGGGTGTGACAGGTTGGTATCAGATCAATGTTTATAGTGAACTAGCATATCTAACCGTACATGATATGCAACTATAAACACAATGGGACTAAATAACTCTGAGCAAAACAAAATTTCACACTTATGTGCGCATATTAGGATGATAACCTAACAATATTTAATAAAAGCTTCTGGAGGAAACTGAACACTATGATTAAACCTGGGCAGTTATGTAGTCATATTAGGGATAAATATAGCCTGGTCAACTATATTTATTCAGAATATGATCAACATGTGTTCGGGAGTAATCATAGCGGGAAATGAATCCAAAAGCCTACCTCACTCTCCAATAACTCGAGGGAACTCAAACTTAAGTAACTAAAAATATACTATAGGAATAATCAAAACATGACTGGTTCCTGCGCTCCCATGCAGTCATCATGGAGGATGATCAGCAAGGAGTACATTTCTATCAAGCACTAGTGGCTCAAGGGATGCTTGAGGAGGATCCCGAAGAAGAACAAGGGGGAGCCCATGACGTTGGGCCCGACGAGTACACTGATACCGACTATGAGTTTGAGGGGACTGACGAGGACATAGAGGAAGATAGGGACACGAATGAGGCCCCTGTCGAACCACCTACCGATGAGGCACACCAGGACCACCCTACTCCACCAGCGGATCCCGTTGGTGAGGATCGTTCTCTAGAAACAGAGGTCGCCACACTTCGGCAGCAACTGTTTGCTATGGAGGCACGAGCCGTGCAAGCTGAGCAGGAAAGGTACGAGGTCATAGGAGAAATGACCGAGATGGCTCAGTTGTTGGCGCAACATTTTGGGATATGATTTCGCTACCACCTTTAGACACTTCTCAGTATGATCAGGATTAGTAGTGTATCCTATTAGTATTAGGTTTCTTTTAGGCATACCACCCTATGTACAATCGACTCTATGTTTAAGTGACCACACTACTCATAGGGTCGTCATGCTGCCATATTTTATATTTTCCCCCATGTACTGTATGCCATCTGGAAAATTTTCATGTATCAAAACTATTAGTATTAATGAAAATGCTTTATGTTTTATCATGACGTTGTCATCTGCTATGTGTTTTATTTTCCTTGTTTTATGATAATGCATAAAATTACTTAAACACACACACTATACGCCTAGCCTATGGGATCCCAAACTCGCAAAACAATAGGCACTCAACATCTTTCCATTCCATGACAGAAAGATGCCTCAAGGACCCAACCATGGAAACAACGCAACACTGTCCCCACATGAGATAAACTCGGTTGCATTCCAGGTAGCAGTGCCAGCTGCGGTCACTGCAGCACTTGCGCAGATTCATAATGGAAACAACGGAGAAGGCAACAGGCAAGGAGCCGGAAGCACAAATCAAGGGACGAACCACGGAGCCACTCGAACATGCACCTACAAGGACTTTACCAACGCCAAACCTCGGACCTTTAATGGGACAGGAGGCGTAATAGCCCTTAAGCGATGGGTCGAGAAAATAGAATCCGTTTTCGAAATCTGCGGGTGTCCGGATGAGTGTAAGGTCAAGTTCGCAGCCTGCACCTTCATTGAACAAGCCCTCTCCTGGTGGAATGGCCACATAGAGGCCATGACACTCCCGTTGGCGAACGCGATGCCCTGGGAAGAACTTAAGGAAATGATGTTGGATGAATACTGTCAAAGAGGCGAAATCCAGAAGATGGAACAAGAGTTGTGGAACCTCACGGTTCAAAACCCTGATATCGACGCATATACATCCAGGTTTAGTGAGTTATCTCTTCTGTGTCCCGGAATGATCACCTCAGAAGGGAAAAAGATTGAGAGGTTTATCTGGGGATTGACTGCACCTATCCAAGGGAATGTCATTGCGGCAAACCCTGAGACGTTTGACAGCGCCAAGAGACTGGCCAAGAAATTGTATGATCATGGCAACAAAAAGGGTGCCAAAACAGCAGAAGCGGAGGTGAAGAAAGAAGGTGAGAACAAGAAGGGGAAAAACAACAAGCGAAAGGGAAAGCAAAACTCGGAATCGTCTAAGAAGCAACAAACAGTGTCCGTCCATGCTGCAACACAAGCTACCACCACACCACATGCTCCAGCCTCATCCACGCCAAATACCCCAAAGCAGTATTCAGGAAATCTTCACAAGTGTAGCAAATGAAACTTCCACCATCACGGGGAGTGCAAATAGATGAATTGCACAAGCTGCAACCGGAAGTGCCATACAACAAAGTATTGTAGGACTCAGCTTCAACAAAACAAGATGACAAACAACAACAACAACAACAACAACAATAACAACAACACCAATGTTGGAGCCAGCTATACCTGTTATGGATGTGGGAAAACCGGGCATTTCAGGCGAAACTGCCCCAACGCGAACAATCAAGGGGCAGGGGCAGCAGGGAGAGTGCTGACAATGGGTCAGGGTGAAGCAGTACAAGACCCAGCCGTTGTCACTGGTACGTTCCTACTTAACAACGCGTATGCATGCATCTTATTTGATAGTGGGGCGGAACGAAGTTTTGTTAGTAATAAATTCAAACACTTGCTAAATCAACAACCCCAGAAGCTCAACGAAGGCTTTACGGTGGAAATGGCTAATGGGAAAATAGAAACAACCAAAGATGTCTATATAGGATGTACGTTAACACTAAACAACCACTGTTTCGAAATAAATTTAATGCCAGTAAATATTAGGAGTTTTGAAGTGATCATCGGCATGGATTGGTTAAGCCCCCATCATGCCGATATTATGTGTCACGAGAAGGCCGTTCGCCTTTATCTTCCTAATCAAGAAACCCTAATAATCTACGGAGATAAACCCGGTGCAAACCTTCGCCTTATCTCAAGTATCAAGGCGCAAAAGTGTCTACAAAAGAAGAACTACGCATTCCTTGCTCATGTGGTGGATAAAACCAAAGAGGAAGCGAGCATTCACAACATCCCAGTGGCGTGTGACTTCCTGGATGTGTTTCCATATGATCTTCCGGGAATACCCCCAGAACGACAAATCGAATTTCGAATCGATCTAGTGCCTGGAGCCACTCCAATCGCCAAATCACCCTATAGGTTGGCTCCTTCCGAAATGCAAGAATTATCAAGCCAACTAAGCGAACTCCTGAAAAAAGGATTCATCAGACCCAGCTTCTCGCCATGGGGAGCTCCGGTTCTTTTCGTTAAAAAGAAAGACGGATCCTTCAAGATGTGCATCGACTATAAGAAATTAAATAAACTCACCATCAAAAACCGGTATCCACTTCCACGAATCGATGTTCTATTTGACCAGCTCCAAGGAGCTAGTTACTTTTCAAAGATAGATCTGAGATCCGGTTATCATCAACTCAAAGTCCGAGATGAGGACATTCCTAAGACTGCTTTCCGAACTCGATACGGTCATTACGAATTCGTAGTAATGCCCTTCGGTCTAACAAATGCCCCCGCTGCATTTATGGACCTCATGAATCGAGTCTGCCGCCCATTCCTTGATAAATTCGTAATCGTTTTCATCGATGATATTCTCGTGTACTCTCGAAGTGAAGAAGATCATAGCCAACACCTCCGACAGATTTTTGAAACCCTGCGGGCTAAAAAGTTGTATGCGAAACTCTCCAAGTGAGAATTCTGGCTCCGCAGTGTAAATTTTCTGGGCCATGTAGTGAGTCAGGAAGGAATACATGTGGACCCCTCCAAGATCAAGGCAATCGAAAACTGGGCGGATGTCACAATTGGCATTTTAGCTAGGAAATTCTATTCATGTGTAACCATTCATCTATTGTAAAACATATACTCTAAGTAAATCTCACTCAATGCTCATTTAGATTCACCATTCATGTTCATCAAAGAGTCTGAAGCCCTAAGATCCATGGTTTAAGTCCATATTTGACTAGGAGTTCCTTATTGAGCCTAATGGACCAATAAGCACCATATTCAACTTTATTGGACTAAGAAGCCCTAATTGGATCCTAATTGGACCCAAATTCATAAATCTAAAACATTTTGGTCCATTTGGGCCTAGAATGATTCATTCTAACCCTAATGGGCCTTATTGGGCCATAACTAATCCAATTAACCTTAGTGAGCCATAAGCCCATTCTTTTACTCTAATTGGGCCGTAAATGCTTCCAAGAGCCCAATGGGCCGAAATTTTTTATATTTAGGATCCAAATATCCTAGCTAAAGTTAATGGGCCCAAACTACTCCACCCTTTCTTCTTGGCCCAAAATCTCGGCCCATATGTAGAACAAAAAAAAGAGAAAAGAAGTGTAATGGGGGGGGGGGGTTGACTTGGAGATGTCAGCTCCATTTTATACATCATGTATCCATGCAAGGACCACCATATATCCATGCTAGTCACCTCACCTCTCTCTCTCTCTCTCTCTCTCTCTCCCCTCTCTTCTTCTACTCTCGGCCGAAGACAACAAACACACACACATTACACCAAATTCTCTCCATTTCTCTCAAGAATCATCCATCTTCTTCCTCCAAAATTCTCAAGATTTTGCTTAGGTTTCAAGAGGATTTTCACAAGATAATCATCATTCTTGGTAAGCCTTTACACATGCAAGTTTTATAACTCCATCTTCATGATATATCACTCTTTTAAACAAAGTTTTTGGTGATCATACTCCTAGAAATCTTCTTAAATTCGAGATCTACTCAAGGGAGTTGCTAGGGCCGAAAATCACTACATCTTTTCCACTTCTTCTTCAAAAACCGAAACATCAAGCAAAAGATGAGTTCATACCCCCTTGTTTTTCGGTTTTCATATGATTTTGGGGGAGAATACAAGTAAAATGTGTAGATTTATGTGTTATATGCATGTTTTGTGTGAATTCTTAGTTTATTTGGTAAAAATGTGTTAGATCTTAGTGAATCTCGAAATTTTAAGTATTATGTAGCAAAGATCTACGAACTACAACATTATATACATCATATTATCAATCCAAAAGTGATTACATGTTTAAGATACAAAAGATTTCAACAAAAACCTTGTTAAAGGTCAAAATTGTCAAGAAAACGAAAGATAAGGGTAAAAAGTGGCATTTATGTTTTTATAAGGTCCAAACAGGTCCTACATGTATAAAAAGGTATTTTTATGTTAAACATACTTTAAAAAGGGCCAAAATGCAAATTTGAGCTTAATGGGCCAAAACCTTTGGGCCTCACGGTTTTGGGCCCAATTTGCGAAAAAATGAAGTTTTGGGATTTAAAAATGTTATTTGGCAAAAGTTTGAGTCATAAATGTAAATAAACCAAATTTAGGGGTGAAAATAACATTTATTTTCAAATTGGACCAAAAATGTAAAATTTTCCAAAATTGGGCCGAAAGTGTAAATTTTTACAAACAAGGGGATGAAAATGTACTTTTCTGTAAAACAGGGTTCTAAATGTGAAAATATAACTTTTTGGGCTAAATCCGTGAAATTCCAAACATTTGGGACAAAATTACAAATTTTTATAAATTATGGACTAAAGTGTCATTTTTACAAAACTTTGGGCCTTAATTAAAAATTGGAGGATTATTGGCCAAAAATGTCATTTTTACAAAATGAAAGCTTCTTTTTCATCAATCTAGTAAACCTCAAGCTAAAACAAACAACGGAATAAAAACAAACGAACGAAATACGTCGATAACTATTTATTGGGCCTAATATTCACATTACTTGGCCATTGGGTCCTAAGGGCCCAATTAAGTGTGTATTGAGCCCAATGTTTTCCATGACATGTTTATTGGGTTTTGTGACCCACTTACATGTTAATTTGGGCCTAAGTTATGGATTACATGTTTATTGGGCTTTTGTGGCTCATTTACATGCCTATTGGGCCTAAATTACTCTTTTACATGTGATTGGGCCTTTGTGGCCAAATTTCATACTAATAGGGCTTGGAATGGAAATTTCATATGTTAGTAAGCAGTAACGATACCTTTATGTAACCATTAAACTTCGTAAACTTATTCATGTACCTTTCGAATACAAAAACATATCACATATACGTAAACATTAAACATAGTACAAAAAGAGGTTGAGGATCTAGTGAGACTTGTCGGTTGGCACCACTGAGTGTACAATCATAGCCTGTACTTATAATCAGAGTTTCCTGGTAGGAAAGCGGGAGTTTGTGTATAGATCTATACTGGGTGACCCCCCACTCCTTAGTTGTTCGCTACAGCTAGACTAGGCCAGTCTAAGGCGACACCATCCTTAGCAAGACCGACATTTGGAAAAATACCAAGACGGACGACCTAGTCATTATCATGCATGGTTATAACGGATCATATAGGGATTCAATACCAAAAGAAAACTTTCGAAGATAAACTCTTCGATTGTGTCAATGCAAAACAACTTATTTAACGAAACAAGAATCTAGACATTGTTATAAAACAGAAAATATCGGATTTTCTGGGGGAAATTTTTCTTATACATTTATTATTTATTCACAATACAATGAAACTAAACTTCTCTTTTATAAGCTATAACTATGAAATTCACACATGCATTTATACTCGATTTTCACAACATTTTCAGACATTTTAGAGAAAATATCGGATTTTCTGGGTTTTTATGAAAGATACAAAGACTTTTACTCAACATACTTATGAACTCACCAACATTATATATGTTGACCGTTTTCAAAATAACTTGTATTCTCAGGTAAACGTTAAGCCAGAAGATTTGCAAGTGTGTATAGTTTCGTTTATGTAATAACACTTATCGTACTTTTAACAATTTGAACTTATGTATTTTAACAATGTACTTGATGTAAACAATTCCAGTTGTATTATATAATGTTGGTGATGATCGTGTTAAGATTCATGTATATTCATTGTGATGATTATTCAATTGTTACTCACACGAGCCCCCGGACGTTTCCGCCGTCTGGTTCGGGGGTGTGACAACGAATCCGGCAACGCCAACAGAAATTCGCCAATTCTTGGGTCTTGCATGCTACTACCGAAGATTCATTCACAATTTCTCGAAGATAGCCAAACCCCTCACCACATTGACGCAGAAAGGCGTACCCTTCAACTGGACCGAGAAGCAAGAGCTTGCCTTCCAAACCTTGAAGCAAGCCCTCTGTAGTGCTCCAATGCTATCCTTACCGGAGGGAACCGAAGACTTCATAGTTTACTGTGATGCTTCGAATCAAGGTTTAGGTTGTGTCCTCATGCAACGAGAGAAGGTAATTTCTTATGCATCCAGACAACTGAAAACTCATGAAGTAAATTATACCACACATGATCTCGAACTGGGGGCGGTGGTCTTCGCCTTGAAAATTTGGAGGCACTACCTATACGGTACCAAGTGCACCATCTTTACAGACCACAAGAGCCTCCATCACATTCTAAATCAAAAAGAACTAAACATGAGGCAGCGAAGATGGGTTGAGCTGTTAAATGATTATGAGTGTGAGATCAAATACCATCCAGGCAAGGCTAACGTAGTAGCCGATGCCCTGAGCAGAAAGGAGTATTCAAGTAGTCGTGCGAAGACTCTGTCAATCACCATCCAATCTCACCTAGCCTCACAAATCAAAGAAGCCCAACTAGACGCATTGAAGCAGGGGAATGTCGCTAGTGAATCACTACGAGGAATGGAAAAGGATCTCGAAGTTAAAGACGACGGAACCCACTACTTCATGAATAGAATGTGGGTTCCCAAAATTGGGGGATTCAGAGAGATAGTCATGCATGAAGCCCACAAGACGCGATATTCTATTCATCCGGGGTCAGATAAAATGTATTTGGATATCAAGCAGCAATATTGGTGGCCTAATATGAAGGCAGAGATAGCTACTTTCGTGGGCAAGTGTCTTACTTGCGCCAAAGTGAAAGTGGAATACCAAAAGCCCTCGGGACTATTGCAACAACCAGTGATACCCGAGTGGAATGGGAAAGGATTACTATGGACTTCGTGACAAAATTGCCAAAGACAGCAGACGGATTAGATGTTATCTGGGTAATTGTCAATAGATTAACAAAATCCGCCCATTCCTGCCAATAAAAGAGTCCTACAAGATGGAAAAGCTGACCCGAATCTACCTCAAGGAGGTTGTGAGACCCCATGGAGTGCCAATATCTATTATCTCGGATCGAGATAACAGATTCACTTCAAGATTCTGGCAATCTCTTCAGAAGGCAATGGGAACACAGCTAGATATGAGCACTGCCTACCACCCACAGACGGATGGTCAGAGTGAGCGTAAATTTCCAGACACTCGAGGATATGCTCCGAGCTTGCGTGACTGACTTCGGAAAGTTATGGGATACCCACTTGCCTCTGATCGAATTCTCCTATAACAACAGTTATCACACGAGCATCAAGGTTGCTCCCTTTGAAGCACTTTATGGTCGTAAATGCAGATCGCCCCTATGCTGGGCTGAGGTGGGTGACACTCAACTAGCAAAAGGGAAATCGCCAGCCACTGCTCTTACAGGACCCAAAATCATCCGTGAGACGACCGAGAAGATAGTCCAAATCAAAGCTCGACTAAAAAGCATCGCAAGACCGATAGAAGAGTTATGCTAACAAGCGGCGAAAGCCATTAGAATTTCAAGTCATAGATCGTGTGTTATTAAAGGTCTCTCCTTGGAAAGGAATGATTCGCTTTGGGAAACGAGGAAAATTGAACCCGCGATACATTCCACCGTTCGAGATTCTTGCCCGGATTGGTCCAGTGGCTTACAAGCTGCAGCTACCTGCCGAGCTCAGCAACATACACCCGGTGTTCCACATCTCGAATCTGAAAAAGTGTCTATCAGATGAAACCCTTGTCGTTCCTTTGGAAGAGATTGAGCTCAGCAACGTATACCTGGTGAAGGTACGATGGAACGCTAAACGTGGACCGGAATTCACGTGGCAACGTGAGGACCAAATGAAGCAAAAGTACCCACACTTATTATTTCTTTCACAAACCTAGTTTTCAAAAGAATTCCGGGACGAAATTCCCTCTAACGGGGGGATGATGTCACAACTAGCATTTTTGCTAGTAAATTCTATTCGCGTGTAATCATTCAACTATTGTAAAGCATATACTCTAAGAAAATATCACTCAGTGCTCATTTAAATTCACCTTTCATGTTCATCAAAGAGTCTGAAAACCCTAAGATTCCCGTTTTGAGTCCATATTAGACTAGGATTTCCTTGTTGGGCCTGATGGACCAATAAGAACCCAATTGAACTACTATGGGCTTGGAAACCCTATTTGGATTCCAAATGGACCTAATTCACAAATCTATAACATTTTGGACCATTTGGGCCTAGAATGATTCATTCTAACCCTAATGGGCCTTATTGGGCCATAGTTAATCCAATTAACCTTAGTGAGCCATAAACCCATTCTTTTATTCTATTTGGGCCGTAAGTGTTCCCAAGGGCCCAATGGGCCGAAAATTTTATGATTAGGTTCCAAAAATCCTAACTAAAGTTTATTGGGCTCAAACTATTCCATTTCTACCCTTTTTGGCCCAAACTCTCGGCCCAACACCATTTAACAAAAAAAAAATGAAAAATAAAATGGAGGGGGGGCTGACTTTGGAGGTGCCACCTCCATATTGTTCACCATGTAACAATGCATGGTCTCACATATTTCCATGCAAAGTCACCTCACCTTTCTCTCCCCTCTCTTCTTGATATCTCGGCCGAGAGCAAAGACACACACATATACTTCATTTTCAAACACTCTCCAAACACTCTCAAAGATCATCCTTCTTTCTCCAAGATCTAAAAAATTGGCTAGAGTTCTAAGGATCGTCATCAAGTCATTCCAATAATTGGTAAGTTATTTGTCAAACACAAGTATCTTCTTTCATCTTAACATGAAAAACTCCTTCTTACATAGTTTTATTCCATGATCACACCTTAGAAGCTTCATAAGTTCGAGATCCACTTCAAGGTGTTGCTAGGACCAAAATCCTTTCCATTCTTTCTTCAAAAACGGAAACATCAAGCAAAGGTGATTTCATACCCCTTTGTTTTTCGGTTTTTACATGATTTTTGCAGGAGAATGCAAGTAAAATGTGTAGATCTATGTGTTATGTGCATGTCTTGTGTGATTTCTTAGTTTATTTTGTAAAAATATGTTAAATCTTAGCAATACTCGACATCCTAAGTAACATTGGGTTAAGATCCATGAACTAATACACCTTACACATCATATTACCAAGATAAAAGTGTTATATGTTCAAAATACAAAAATTTAAGGCCAAAAATCTTGTTAAGGGTCAAAATTGTCAAGAAAACAAAAGATAAGGGTAAAAAGCGACATTATGTTTTTATAGGGACCAAACAGGTCCTACGTGTATAAAAAGGGATTTTTATGTTAAACATACTTTCCAAAGGGCCAAAAATGTAAATTTGAGCTTAATGGGCCAAACATTTGGGCCTCACGGCTTTGGGCCCAAATTTGCGAAAAAATGAGGTTTTGGGACAAAAAATGTTATTTGATCAAAGTTTGAGTCCAAATGTAAATAAACGAAATTTAGGAGTGAAAATAACAATTATTTCTCAATTGGACAAAAAATGTAACTTTTATCAAAAGTGGGCCGAAAGTGTAAATTTTTACAAACAAGGGGCTGAAAATGCACTTTTCTGCAAAACAGGGCCATAAATATAAAAATATAAAATTTTGGACTAAAACCGTGAATTTCTAAACATTTGGGACGAAATTACAAATTTTTATAAATTATAGACTAAAGTGTCATTTTTACAAAACTTTGGGCCTTAATAGAAAATTTTGAAAGTTATCGACCAAGAACATCGTTTTCACAAAAGATGACTTTTTATATTCAATTCAGTAAATCTCAAACTAAAACAAATAACGAAATAATAAATGGACGTAATACAATGACAACAAATTTATTGGGCCTAAAATTCACGTTACGTGGCCAATGAGCCTTAAGGACCCATTTAGGTGTGTATTGAGCCCAATATTTTCCATGACATGTTTATTAGGCCTTGCGACCCATTTACATGTTAATTTGGGCCTGAACTATGGACCACGTGTTTGTTGGGCCTTGGTGGTCCACTTACATGCCTATTGGGCCCAAATTACCCCCTTACATGTTAATGGGCCTTTGTGACCCAATTACATGCTAATTGGGCTTGGACTGAATTTCACATGCTTGGTAGATTGTAACTATACCTTTACTTAACTATTGAAGTTTGTATACGTATAAATGTACCTTTGGATGGATAACGCATAACATACATGTAAACATTAAACATAGTACGAAAGATTGAGAATCTGGTGAGACGTGTCGGGTGGCACCTTGAGTGTACAGTCGTAGCTTGTAGTTATAATCAGAGTCTCCTGGAGGGAGAGCGAGAGTTTGTGTATAGATCTATACGGGGTGACCCCCCACGCCTTAGTTGTTCGCTACAGCTAGACTAGGCCAGTCTAGGGCGACAAAACCTTGAGCAAATACCGGCATTTGGAAAAATGTTAAGACAGGCAACCTAGTCATTATCATGTATGATTATAACGGCTCATATAGAGATTCAATACCAATATAACGTTTCGAAGATTAACCCTTCGATTGTGTCAATACCAAATAACTTATTTAACGATACCAGAACCTCGACATTATTATAAATCAGAAAATATCGGATTTTCTAGGGAAATATTCATATACAATTATCACTTCCTTACAATACAAGAAATCTAAATTACATCAATATATGTTACAACTATGAAATTCACACATGCAATTATACTTGATTTTCACATCATTTTCATACATTTTACAGAAAATATCGGATTTTTTGGGTTTTTACGAAAGATACAAAGACTTTTACTCAAACATACTTATGAACTCACCAACATTATATGTTGACCGTTTTCAAAATAACTTGTATTCTCAGGTAATCGTTAAGCAGGAAGACTTTCAAGTATGTATGGATTTATTTTGTGTAACATCACTCATCATACAATTAATACTTTGAATTTATGTAATTTATAACAATCTACTTGATGTGAACAATGTTGGTTGTTATATGTAATGTTGTTGGTGAATGTATTATGTTTCATGTATATTTATCGTCTGTCTTTTTACAGTTGAGTTCCTATTAATGAGATCTTCAACTCTCATTTAGGTCGCGTAGGTCAAAAACCGCTTGAACTAAAATTCGAGTTTCGGGCCGTGCACTGCTATGCCAAATCTTAGAAAATTCATAACTTCCTCATACGAAGTCAGATTTGGGTGTTCTTTTTTTTGTATGTTCTCGGTTTAACGAGTTTTGGGTCGTGCACTGCTATGCCAAATCTTAGAAAATTCATTACCTTCCTCATACGAAGTCAGATTTGGGCGTTCTTTTGTTGTATGTTCTCGGTTTAACGTATACTACAAATTTTGTTTAGATCACTAAGGCTAAAAATTCCTCTACCGTAAATTCACTATTTACGTCTCCCGGTGCCGTGCCGGTTTTGCCGTAAAACTTCGACGGGCCATAACTTCTTCGTTATAACTCGGATTTCGGCGTTCTTTATATGTACGGAACCCTTGTAACATATACTACAACTTGTTTAAGATTAACCCTTCTAAATAATCTTCCATCAAAAACTCATTTTTGATGCTCATCGTCTCTAAATTGACTAGCCCGGATCTGCGGGCGTTACAGTATAACTTGAAAACAAGCCTAGGCTCTGATACCACTGTTGGATTTTGAGCATTCTAACACTCCTAATGTGTTCATGCAACCCTAAATACCTTGGATCTATGTTTTCACTAATTATACATGTAATGGTGTTCTAAGGTATTAAACCTATAACTAGCATACAATTATCATATACCACACAAGAATCTAGTTAAGATAACATACCTTATGGTGGAGATTGAAGTCTTGATGTATCTAGCCTTAAGAGCTTAGCCCCAATAGTGTGGAAGCCTCAAGTGGAATCACAACACATCATGGACAAAGGAGGAACTTGAGAGAGAATCTCCATGCACCCAAAACCACCATGAACTCGAAGAATACACTTTTCGATTTTGGGCAATGAAGTATATATTTATATGTGGGATTTATAGGGTCATGGATATAACCCAAATCCATACCCATGGGTCTTATGATCCATGGTTCATGTGGCCCAACTCTTTATGTATCCATACATAAACTTGGTCCAACATGGATCATAAGCCCAACATACATAAATATAACTAATTAACATAATTAGTCCCCATATATTTAATTAGTCTCCTTTTGATCACTAAATCAATTCTAAATTAATTCTTGATCAATACTAATTAAAACCATATGATTTCATATTAATATATTAGTACTTCTAATATATTAATAAATCATATATAACCTTCTCTCAAGAGTCCATCCTAACAAATTGTCCTGATGATATGCAACCCAAATGGACCATGCTACTCTCGGGTCAAGTACATACCAATAATAGTTATGGGCTTAGACATTTAATCCAACAGTCTCCCACTTGGATAAGTCTAAAACTATTATTGCAAGTACGACTTCATAACCCGACTAGAAATCGTAGCTCTTAAATTCACTGTCGAACTCTGAACAAATCAATGACGCGTCCATTAGATAAGTGATCATATATTCCTCCATTCTAGATATCATATGGACTAAGACGTGGATTATAATCATTCTCTCTATCCGTTTGTTGTTTCCCGATTTTCGATTTATGACAACTGACTAATTGAACAAATCAAATTAGTCCAGGCTTGGCCAAGCACTTAGGGGTGTCATCATTAAATCATCGAGGGCCCATAGATATCGCTTTTATCCTTATGAGGTAAAAGGAATGGATAAAATTCGACTCATATGCTTGTACTAACTACTTGTTGAATCATACACAATGACACGTTTTATAACATCAAGTTACTGATGCGTTTTCATACAATCAATGTATAACCAACTCATAGTCAACAACTCATATCTCTAGGTTTGAAGAATATAAGATATTATCGTCTCATGATTCACTCGTGATAAAATCCATGAAGTGATTCAAATGAGCGTGGGTTTAATCCAATACTCGAATCTTATTCCAGGAGCACTCATGAATACTGTAGCTAAGTCTAGCCACCTAGACAAACTACAGACCCATTCATGACAGTCTTGCCTCAATACCTACTTCCAAAGTATGATTGACTGTGGATGGTTTGAACACCTAGTTATTCGGGAAGTCAAAACATGCAAAGTGAAACACAAGAATAATACTAATCCTATATGGACCCAACACTTGAGTATAAATAAAACCCCTTTTATCTAAGCACCATATTGATTACTCATTATTCATGTAATGTTTCAAATTATCAAGTTAGTACTTGAATTAAAACAATAGTCATGCCATGCTCCAAGCATGCACACTATGTTTACCTATGGTCCTTTCTTTTGTGAAATAGATCAATTGAACACGACTCCAATGATGCTCATTTCACAATCTCAATCCCTTTTGTAAATGTAAGAATACCAAACTCTTGCCATTTACTGTAATCTGTTAGATTCTAAACTTATATGCAATGATTCTCTTATAATGACTATGCACAAAAGTCACAAATACTTGGCAACAGACATTACAAAGTATTCCAATGGAGATCAATTCCATGGAAACGAAGTCTCATATTTAAAGTATATTCCTTTGAACATCCTTCTTTGCATTAAGTTTTCTAATCATACACAGATTCAGAGAATAACTTCCACCTATGGAAAGAATTCCATATTACCATTTTGACTATCACTTCTGAACAAGATTTGCCTCTTTTCAGAATATGTCAATATGGTCCTTTCCAAAGTATACACTATACTTCCAATTGTCCACGAGCAACCAATCTTTTGTAACCTCAGATTGTCCTCGAAAATTGCTTAATCATTTTTGTCATATCCGGTTCTATTCCTTTTTCCCTCTTAATGACCTAAGCATTTGGAAAATTTAGAATGGATGTAATCTATCCAATACCCGAAGCATATGGGACACGATTCATGCTATAAAAATTTTATTTGCCATGTTCTCGCAATTCGAACTATGAAGAGGGATGCCGTAATCATAATCGAATTTTGAGAATGCCACATATATAGAATTTCCTTATGTTGAACCATTCTATCATAACATTCATATATATCCTCGACTAAAGTTGATTAAAATCTCAATCTAAGCTTCTATAATTGGAATGAAGTATAAAATCCTCTCCCTTAATTATAGCAAAACAACTTTTCAAAGCGAATTGAAACTTTTGTTTTCTATAATTAACATTGCTAACTTGAAACACTTATCATAATTATCATGCTCCCACTAACATGATGATTATTAGCATAACACTTATGCTCCCACTAGCTTTGACGTGTACTCAGAAATTAGCTAGACTTCTAGAAATCAATACTTTATTGACTTTCTTACCAAAGTTCAGTTTTCTGATACGAGATGCTTTGATAAGTCTTTATCAAAATCATACACCTTTCCTTAGATAGCTCACATGTGTGTCTAATCAATTATGAAGAGGGGTGTCGTAATCGTAATGTTTAGACCTTCTTCCACTCTCACAAGTCCATGCTAGTGTGTCGGTTAACCACATGCGCACCACTAATGACTTTGAGAATGCAAATATCACAATTGCTATCTACTTAAAATCTACTTAGTGAAAGAGTTTCCTCACCATCATTTTCATGAATCGGAGAGAAACCTTATGACACTTAGATTTTTTTTATGGTGTAAGTGTTCCTATCCATGCGAATTTGTCAAAACCATAATCATAAGACAAGGTTAGTGACAAATCCAAATTCATATGGACTGAACTTGCCCGATCTCATTTTCTTGCCACTTAGTAGCGCAAGGGCCTACCATTGCTTCCAGGTTGTTATGCAAACAATTGAGAACTAATAGAACTCACAAGCATAGTCAACTTAACCGGAGTAGACACAAAAATAAGAATATGTCAACACGATAGGTTACAAACCTCAAGTCGTGGGCTAGTGATTAACAATACTCTTGATTAGTTCTTGAAACTATCTCAAGATCTTTTAAGACTCCCACTGACCTCTTGACATATAAGATTCTCTTGTCAAGAACCATTCCTTGACAAAACAAATATTCAAGAGTTAGTGTGGATTCTTATCAAGATAAACACTTCTCACAATTGGTCTTAGTTGGTCTTTGTTTTATCCAAAATATCACAGCTTACCAATTTCAGATGTACAAGAGTAAGAAACATGTTACTCTACATTTCATAAGTGTTATAAACCTTTCTTAGAATTATGTCACTCAAGTTACAATCTTAGAGCATGACTCTCAGACTTATTTTTTTGGAACGAAGTACGATTTATCTTTTGATTTAACCATTTCAACAGTTCATGATTCCTCTCCTTAGCCAAACATATGCACTAAGGTGTCCTTAGAGGATCAATTGTGATATGGTTTTATAATCACTTAGATAATCATAAAACAAGATACTCAAGTACTCTCCCATCTCTTCAGATTGGAGAAACTTTTATCTTTCTGCCTAATTTGATTCTTCTTATCTGTCCTGTCATACATTGAAACTTTTCCAATGTTTCAGAATTACGCTTAAAGTTGTAAGTATAACCATATTTACTAAACTTTAGTAAACCATAACGAATAATCTTATCGATCTTTGTGGTGGACCTGACCAACGCACAACCAAGTGTACCCAATCCTCTAGTCCCTCACTTGACTCACACATGCATGTGAGCAAGGAGTTAGTCTTAATTTCCCAAAGATGAAAAATTCTTATTCATCATACAATACAAGTTGCATGAATCCAAGTTTCTATCCAACTGAAACTTGGGTGATGAGAATCTTTCCTTATTTGGAAAATTGTGACACTACCACAAACGAAATAATCAAATCCATTTTCCAACATTGCTATCAATGAAATCATATAAACAACAATTTTTTCACAAATGCCATCGCGAGGATGCTTAAAATAAATAAAATCAAAACCTTTTCTTTTATTTTAAAACTTGCGGAAAAACTTATCCTTACAATGCAGATACATATGAAAACATGTTGTTATCTATTCCTAAGCAATATATCATAACTCTTAAGCAGCAACTCAAAATTCTGATCATCGAATCATGCGATCGAAATCCATTTATTCGCGATCAAAATCAGCTTACTCTTTCTTTAAGCTTCCTTACTTTTCTTTGATTCTACAAAACATCAAAATGTAATTAAATTACATCATGTATTAAGAATCTCCAAATAAGAACTTAATAGAGTTAGATAGTGGACTTTACCTGAAGTAGAGTCAAACCTTTTTGACTTTACCATCCTTATGATTTTCCAGGTAAAATGGGCAACTTCGCAACCAATGTCCCTTCTCTTGGCAATAGAAACATATCGACTCTTTGGAAATGGTGCACGATACTATCTCAGAATTAGCCTTTCTCTTTACCATTAGGTCAAATGACTTAACCATGGCCGATCCCTTTCCATTGGGAAGACAAAGCTTTTCTGGACTTTCAATGTTACCATTACCAGTGTCCAAGGAAGCATGGGAAGTAGATCTTCCAATCAAATTTTCTTTACCATTGCTCCAAATTATTGCTGATTCAGTAGCATAGAGCAAATATGTAAGATCGTTAAGGGTAATGTCATGGTCTGTCACATAGCAGTCCTTAAAGAACTCACTATATGACTTGGGAAGTAATTGTAGAACCCAGTCAACAGTCAACTTCCTAAAGACTTTGACACCCAACTCTCCCGGCTTGCCAATATGTGACTTAATCTCCAAGATGTAAGCACATATAAACTTTGCTTGCCAAATAGGGATTGAGTGACCTTGAACTCGTAGGTGAGGGAGAATTATTGGAGGAGGTGGAGGAAGTGAAGCTCTATCCAAAAGGATGAGGAAGACCATAGTTGTCTGAACTTAGACATCTATGAGGGAGAAACTCAAGTTTTAGTTGATTTAAGTCCTTAACATAACACCCAATATGAAATATTAAGGCTAGGACCCAACAAACTATTTTATAACTTGGAAGAAGGATGCCGTAATCCAAGATACAAAATATTTGAAGGTAGGTAAATGACGATTTACCAATTTCCACCATGAAAAACAAAATAAATTATTAAGTTTTAATTGGATTGAAACTCCTAGATCTTTTGAGATTCATTGAACTCTCAATGGCATGTTTAAATCTCGATTGTGCCCTCTCAAGTTTGTGACTGGGATGCCGAGGATCACAAAAAAGGTGTGAATAATCATGCAAATTGACTTGGTACCCTTAATTTTATCACCCAATCGATGTGCCGGTTAACCACACGCGCTCCACCGATCTATGATAAAACTTAAGTCACCCTTTGCCACACATTGTCAGTCCCATGTTAGTGTGCCGGTTAACCACACGCGCTCCACTAACGACTTAACAAGGGTGCGAAGTGTAATTTCATGGGTTAGCACCATTTCACATTTTTCTAAGTAACTAAGATTGGGAATTTATAAGAGTTTAGTTACTTAATATTTATCATTATACTTTTAATGAAAGGAGAATTAAAGTCCTATCCTACCCGTTCGGCTAACGACCCTCCACCAGTCAAGGAAGCGGTGGGTGAGAGGGGACACCCATTAAACTGCCATTTTATAGGCAGTAACCTTATACCCCCCTTAGAGACTGGCTTCGTGAATGAGGCCTACTAACGGTAAGATTGACTTTATCTTATATATATACATAACCATTAACTTTTAATTTTATAATAGTATAAGGTCGAATTTTAAACTTTTAAAATTCTAAGGTTTAATTTGGAATTAAAGTATACATGGAGAGGTAACTTTGGAAATTCCAAAACTTGAGGGCAAGTATTGAAACTATTCAAAACTCTTGGATTTTCATAACTTATGAGTTTAATTAAAGTTTTAAAAACTTTAATGAAGAGACTCTTGAACATCCATAACTTGAGGACAAGTTATGAAGTCCATAAAACTATTTATGACAAAAGACTCTTCATTTTGTAACCTATGACAATTTTATGAGTTTTAAGAGTCATAAATGTGACTTTTCATATAATCTTGAGGACAAGTTACAAAAACACATTTTATCAACTACTTTTAGATCAATTTGGATTGAAAACAACTAACACATACTTTTTTCATTAATCTAAATTAACTCATAAAACACGGTGACACAAAAAAAACTTGGTAATCCATAACTTGAGGACAAGTTATGGAGTCCATACAATGTCATTAAGATCAAGAATTACACTAACAAACAATTTGCACATAATTCCTATGATCTACCAAAACTCATAAGCATGAACAATCCATATAAACAATTTTCAAGAATCATATAAACATATAAAAAACTTGAAACTTTGATAATAACTTTGAAATTGGTTTACCATAATCATTACCACATCAAAAACAGGTTTTATAAGTCCAAAACAGTTTAAGGTAATGATTCTAGACCAATTCCAGCCTTAAAAGTCGAAAATATGCTGTCAGGGGCTTCTACTCGTCGAGTGTATGAACCTACTCGACGAGTAGGATGAATTTCTTCATGGACTCGGCGAGTCCAGTGCCCAGGAAGCCAAAATTTTCGATTTTTAAGCTATTTCAGCATGTATATGTGACATCCCCATTTTTCACGGCCAGAAAAGATCGATTTTGTTTATGCTTTATAAAAATCAGAGTACTTCTTTTAACAAAAATGTTGCGGAATTTCTTTCCAGTAAAACATGATAAATACTTTATCAAAGCATTTCCGAAGAAATGTATTTTTATTCATTTTAAAACATTTGGGATGTCATTGTCAATACAGAAACATAAGCATAAACAGAACTTACATTCATTTACACTAGTGATCTACACCTCTTTAATCTTTCAGTGTAATGTAACTTCGTATCGGCACCTGTGATTCAAATAAGCTTGAGTGGGTCAGGTTGGGAAACCTGGTGAGTACATAGGGTTTTCAACCCACGATAATATAATTATTATGTTTAAACATCAAACAATCAACCCAATTACCCATCCCCATTATCTTCTTTACTCTTAAGGATCTACTCTAAGAATTAGCTATTCCTCATTCATTCATTCCTAAGGATCATCCTAAGGAATCGGCACGAAATCCATCGTTGCTAGGGTTTACTTAGCAGGCACTAAGTCGCATAGTCGCCAGGGTTTAGGCACTAAGTCTCATAGTCACCAGGGTTTATACAACAGGCACTACGTCGCATAGTCGCCAGGGTTTAGGCACTAAGTCTCATACTCGCCAGGGTTTATACAACAGGCACTACGTCGCATAGTCGCCAGGGCTTAGGCACTAAGTCTCATAGTCGCCAATGTTCACTTATATCCCCTTTCATCCTCCTCGTTCATCTACCCATGTTTTACCCAACATATTTGTAGATATAAAATACATATATACAATTTAAATCATTTAAAACATGTATAAAATCGTTCATCCAGCATAGATAACAAGTATACAGGTTATATGCACACATAGCACGTATAAAATACTTCATATCTATGTGTAAGATGAAAGTAACTATGCACTCACTTGATAAGGTGGTGACTCGGTACTCGGATATCGCTTCATTTACTTTAAAATAATTTCCTTTGACGAAACCTAGTATTATTACCACTAGATTTTAGTCTAATATTTACCGTGACTAATTACTAGTGTTATTATTATTATTATTATTATTATTATTATTATTATTATTATTATTATATAAGCGTTTAAACAATACATTCCAACCACTATGTACAGACAGGGGCCAGACATAAAACACCGGAGGGCATGACCATTTTGGCATATAGCACTTCTGAAATCCAACAACCCTATGCGGCCCTTTAAACCAGATTCCCCGTACCGCAAGCAGTTAAAAAGATATTATAACGACACTTATATAAGTCATAATAATAGCTCAAATATTTTTTATAAGTTCATAATAGCAATACTAATTTTAAATATAAACTATATTTAAAATAGGGTAAGCATAACTTACTTACAAGGGGGTTTTAGCTAGGAGTCGAGCTCTGCAGGGGCAGAACTTCGTCGCCGAATCTTTCTAAGAAAGATTCGTGCAGCGCTTCAGCGCTCACCTTACTATACTAAAACTACAGAAAGAGAAGTCGAATCACGAGGGACCGAAATGCTTGGGGGATAAGAAGAGAAAGACTCTTGAATCAAGAGAATGGTGCAAGAAATATGAGAGCCCAAGCCTCTTATTTATAGTAATTGAATTTACAAAAACTACCCTCCATAATTACTTAATGACCTTATCGTTATATAAACGAGTAAACACCCCTTCATAATACTATTTTAAATAGATTTAACGATATTTGTACTAAACTAATGTCGAAAGTACTCAACACTAGTCTTATAATAACCGCATCGTCGATACCTTTCTAATGATATATACATTTGTATATATATATATATATATATATATATATATATATATATATATATGTGTGTGTGTGTGTGTGTGTGTGTGTGTGTGTGTGTGTACGTATATATGATTTATACTTTATTTTAATACGTAAATATGCTATTATAATTTGTAACTCGTTCATACGAACTCCATTTTTGACGCTTTTTATATCCACGCGTTGGTATTTACGAGTACTACCACTTTCATTTAGACGCCGTCAGCTAATTCTCATTCTATCTCAGATTTACAAACCTTTATCAAATTTATTGCGCTCGAAGAGTATGGACCAAATTTCGTCCATATCTTTAACATACGAGCTCTACTCTCGACATTCTTTATATCCACGCGTAGTTAAAAACAAAAATCTAAAACTTTCATTTAGACTCTGTCGGCTAATTCTAGACCGATCTTAAATTTAACAGTAGGAGGAGATTATACTGTTGAATGTCCGCGTAAAATTCATAACTTCTACATACGGACTCCGTTTTCGTCTGTCTTTTTACCGTTGAGTTCCTATTAATGAGATCTTCAACTCTCATTTAGGTCGCGTAGGCCAAAAACTGCTCGAACTAAAATTCGAGTTTCGGGTCGTGCACTACTATGCCAAATCTTAGAAAATTCATAACTTCCTCATACGAAGTCAGATTTGGGCGTTCTTTTTTGTATGTTCTCGGTTTAAAGTATAATACAAATTTTTTTAGATCACTAAGGCTAAAAAATCCTCTACCGTAAATTCACTATTTACGTCTCCCGGTGCCGTGCCGGTTTTGCCGTAAAACTTCGACAGACCATAACTTCTTCGTTATAACACGGATTTCGGCATTCTTTATATGTACGGAACCCTTGTAACATATACTACAACTTGTTTAAGATTAATCCTTCTAAATAATCTTCCATCAAAAACTCATTTTTGATGCTCATCGTCTCTAAATTGACTAGCCCGGATCTGCGGGCGTTACAGTATAACTTGAAAACAAGCCTAGGCTCTGATACCACTGTTGGATTTTGAGTATTCTAACACTCCTAAGGTGTTCATGCAACCCTAAATACCTTGGATCTATGTTTTCACTAATTATACATGCAATGATGTTTCCAAGGTATTAAACCTATAACTAGCATACAATTATCATATACCACACAATAATCTAGTTAAGATAACATACCTTATGGTGGAGATTGAAGTCTTGATGTATCTAGCCTTAAGAGCTTAGCCCCAATAGTGTGGAAGCCTCAAGTGGAATCACAACACATCATGGACAAAGGAGGAACTTGAGAGAGAATCTCCATGCACCCAAAACCACCATGAACTCCAAGAATACACTTTTCGATTTTGGGCAATGAAGTATATATTTATATGTGGGATTTCTAGGGTCATGAATATAACCCAAATCCATACCCATGGGTCTTATGATCCATGTTTCATGTGGCCCAACTCTTTATGTATCCATACATAAACTTGGTCCAACATGGATCATAACGCCCAACACACATAAATATAACTAGTTAACATAATTAGTCCCCATAGATTTAATTAGTCTCCTTTTGATCACTAAATCAATTCTAAATTAATTCTTGATCAATACTAATTAAAACCATATGATTTCATATTAATATATTAGTACTTATAATATATTAATAAATCATATATAACCTTCTCTCAAGAGTCCATCTTAACAAATTGTCTTGATGATATGTAACTCAAATGGACCATGCTACTCTCGAGTCAAGTACATACCAATAATAGTTATGGGCTTAGACATCTAATCCAACAGGGAGGAGCCAACCGATATGGTGCCTTGGCTATCGGAGCCGCACCAGGAACTAGGTCAATCATGAACTCAACCTGCCTCTCCGGAGGTATGCCAGGAAAATCCTCTGGGAACACGTTCAGATACTCTCGTATGATCGGTACGTCATCCACTGTCACCTTACCCTTATCTCGGGTTCCATAACATATGCGACATAACTTGCACAACCCCTGCTGAAAGGTAGCGCCTCGCCTGCTGAACATAGGGTTGGTCCACCCTGCGGCCTCTCGCCCTGAATCACTAATCCTCCCCCACTAGGAGTCTGAACTCTGTGAGTTCATTCAATAGTTTTTTTTATTGTTTCATTCTATAAAAATGCAATTTTTTTAGATTCAATTGTTTTTTTATTGTTTCATTCTATAAGAATACAATTTTTTGAGAAGTAACATTCTTAAAAAATACACACCACATATTAGACAATAACATATCATTCTTTAATATAATCAAGAATACGTACTTTACGAAAAAGACCAATTATTATAACATAAACTACCATTTTTATAACATAAAAGAAGAATATGTACAACATTTTGAAGAATATATAAAACCTTATATACTAAATTCTTTAAGAATTGTTCATTATTCTTGAAGAATATACAAAAAATTATAATATATACTCTATATTTTTTTTTTCAAAAGGCTAAAGTAAAAAAAAAAACAAAAAACAAAAAACCCTAGATTCTTCTGCTATGTTCATCATTTTTATCATTTTTGTTCATCTTCGACGAGCCAACACTATTTGCAACATTCTTGAACCATCATTCCTCTTCTTTAATCTTTCATTATTAAAGAATACATAGTTTTTTAGTATTCCATTCTTAAAGAATACCCTACATTACAACCAACATCTGTTTTTTCTGTTTTTATCATGTACATAAGTGAAAAAAAAGAGACATAAATATCTAAAGATGCAATTGCATGGTACTTAAATGTCATTGAAAACAAAGCTCAAGTAACATAATAAAGCAAAATACTTAGTAGATTCGGTTTAGCAACAATGCCTCTAATTATCAAAAGGCTATTAGGAGAAGAAAAATAACAAAAGAAAATCCAAGGTAAACCATGAATGGACAAAAGTGAAAAAGCACAAGATGAACTTGTAAAAATGCTTAAGAAACACCACGTGAAAAATGTCAACATAAGTTCCTCCCTTGAAATAGTGTGAGATATAAAACCACAAGAAATAGAGTGTAAAGAGGGCATCAACAACCAAACAGAAAAAGAGTAAGGGAGCAGCACCAAAAAACAAAGATATGAAGCTAGATGAACAGTTAAAATAACTCGCAACAAGGATTTGATGTATCAACACTTCTACCCCATATTTACCACCAGTTTCCTTCAGACTGAATCAGTGGCAACAACAAAACTGTTAAATTAGTTAAATGAGCAGCATCACAACACCAATAGGGAAAAAAATAGATAATGGAATTATAACTTTAACTCAAATCAACTTGAAGACCTGCACAAAACATACTAGAGCCAAGAAGTATCGAGAAGAAAAAGAACACCAAAACCTCAGTAAAATAAATCCAACAAGTAATCTTTTGCTTCTCGGTCAAAATATTCTAATTCCTAACCCACCAGAACAGCCTTGGAAACACTCGTATCAGATTCTGTGATGATGAATACTCTGAGGCTTTCTGTCAAATAGTTTGAAGGCGATAATTGGGCGTTCTTTAAGAAATCTTGATTTGAACGAGTTTAATCAATTTTACAGTATGACTGAGTTGAGTAGTAATGCAATAATCTGGTGTTCATGTACCATGTCCCAATTCATGGGCAAAATCGAGATTTAGAGCAACGATAATGTCGTCCTTGACTTAATTTCACAGAATACAAAACCACAATGAATTCATCAAAATCAAATCCTGCCCTAAAGAAACTTATTGTGGGAGAGATGGCTTGAGGGCTCAACACTTACTAGATGAACTTTGGTGGAGAAGGGTCTGCTATTGCCACAGATCTCATACATGGTATCACTTCAGTGGTTAATTTATGGTTAGCGGGAAGATGTCCAACCATTTTGGCAGAGTTTGTTGCGTCCGCTCCTCTCACGCCTCTACTTAAACCTGACAACGGGATCCGTACGATTGCAGTAGGCACTATATGGAGACGTCTGGTTTCCAAGGTTTCCATGAAAGGTGTGGGCAAAGAAATGACCAAGTACCTTAATGATTTTCAGTTCGGGGTTGGTGTATCCGGCGGTGCTTGTAACACCAACAAAAATTAGGTCAAAAATAAATTGTTCAATAACCTTAATTGGGATAAATAAAATAGTAAAGATCGTATCTAGGTTTCCAAAAATATAAAGAACACTGAAATCCGAGTTATAACGAAGAAGTTATGACCAATCGAAGATCCGCAACAAAACCAGTAAAATACTGTTAAGGGTAAAATACGAAATTTCAATAAAATACTTTTCAACCTTAGGTATCTAAATGAAAGTTGTAGATATCCCAAAACCGTAAACATACATAAAAAGAACGCCCAAATCTGACTTCATATGAGGATGTTATGATTTTTCGAAGTTTCGGACATAGCAGTAGACAGCTAAAAACTCGAAATCGAGATCGAGCGACTTTTTGCCAACATGACCTAAACGAGAATCGAAGATCTCATCAATGGTATTTCAACGGTAAAAAGTCTGACGAAAACGGACATCGGATGAATAAGTTATGGATTTTTAACGGACTTTTCCTGTCCCGGCCTGTTAAAAATGTAAAATTAAAAATAAACTCAAAATTAGCCAACGAAGTCTAAACGAGAGTTGTAGAGCATAATCTCACCTACGCGTGGATATAAAGAACGTCGAAAACGGAGCTCGTATGCGAAATATATGAATTTCTGAAGTTCGAGGCACGAGTTTCGACGCTGTGTCAGATTTTTCAGAGTTCACGACGTGAACACTAAAATTCACGACGTGAACAGTCTGACTGACCATTTCAGAGCCACTTGACGGATGACGCATGCCATGACGAATCGGGACAAACTCACGACGTGAATTGGCAAAACTCACGACGTGAACTTCGATTTTTAGCCTATATATAGAAATTGAAGCCTTTTGAGTTTGGCTGCTCATTCCTATCCTCTCTCCCCCTTCTACTATGTGTTAAGCATCCCGAGACCACCCCGAAGCCCCGATAACAACCATAGCACACGACGCAAGGGTCGAAGTCCCGAAGTTCCCGAGGAACTTGCTTCTTTCCAGTCGAAGTACTGCCCGAGTTTAGTCTCGCCTTCTTCAACTCACCACTTCTATCAGGTGAGTTCATACCCCTACACTTTTCTAACTTTTATATGTTTTATAGGGGGGGGGGGGGAATACAAGTAAACACCCGGTTAATCCCGAGTGAAAACATCAATCTTTTGCTATACCTTTCATGTTGCTTTTATACTATCATATGGAAATTGTTAACATGCAAAACACCTCGCAACACAACTTTACCCTTATGGGATACAATATTTTTTATAAACGAAATACATTTATTTATACGTTTGCATACTACATTATATCAAGGCTAACTATTTCAACTATAACACCATGTAGTTACAAGTAAATATAACTCATCATTATGTTGTTATTAACACCGCCGAAAGGATAATCTTTTCATACAAAATCATATAAATTATATTGATTATACTTTACAAATCAATCCACTTTTTCTATCGTACAAGGTTATAAATAAAAATCGTTATTTTTATTTAACAAAATGTTTTTGCAAACATATTACTAGTGAACTTATTGTTAGCGAATCATCTGTGAGACAACGGCTTTGTTTAGTAATAAACGAAAGTCCATAACTTATAGCCAGAGTCTCCTGTAGGGAGAGCGTGAGTTTGTGTATAGATCTATACGGGACTGACAATCCCGCACCTTGACTGTTAGCTACAGTCGACCCGGGGTGACAAATTAGATCTACACGGGACTGACAATCCCGCACCTTGACTGTTAGCTACAGTCGACCCGGGGTGACAAATGTCATTTACAGTAAGGATATCCGTCATATTAGCATGGTTATAGGAACTCGCAACGCGGAAACAATGACTCTTAGTAATAAACAACTCAATCAAGCTCAAAGGGATAATAACTATATGATTACTTCGTATTTACATTAGGGTTATATATGGCTTTTACTTGATAGATAGTGGAATGTATGATTTCCGCCTCATTTCCTGTTCCTTGTTTGGTTGTGGACTTAGGGCTGATTCACCCAATCGACTGCCGGTTCAAATCTTAGTTATATATAATTCGTAGGAACTAGGTAATCATGATAGGGTATTATCAACACAGTCAAAACTCAGGGTAAACACATCTTCTATTAGTTTTACTTATTAATAAAACTACAAGATACCGATCTAAGTATGACATATTTACTTACAAATCATAGTCTTGGACATTTGAGACTACTCCTCATTGTTAGGAAAATATAGGTGTTTCCTGCGTCAAATTACAAACTTCTTATAGTTTTGTTTACTAATAAAACTATGCCTCATTATTTTAAGTATGACATATTTACTTACAAAATCATAGTCTTGGACATTTGAGACTACTCTCCACTGTAAGAAAATATAGGATTTTCTGTAATATCATACGAACATTTTCAAGAATCAATAAACTTACCTTCTAAATTAAATACTTATGAACTCACCAACTTAAATGTTGATACACTTTCCAAATCACTTGTATTCTCAGGAAACTAATAAACAAGTACTCGTACAAGTTCGAGAAGACGGAGCATAGTAGCTCCAAGTCTTAGTTTTGGTTTTCTACTTTTGAAATCAAACAATCTACGTTATGTAAACGATGTAAACACTCTATTATCAATACAATGGTTGTTGTTGCTTTATTTACTATTTTACATTTGTTATGATACTATACATGACGTCCTCCGCCCCCGAATGTTTCCGCCGTTCAGGTTTGGGGGTGTGACAGTGCTGAGGCTGTGTTTCACAGTGCCAATAGGGTGTTGAGTGAACACCATGCTGATGGGTCTCTTGTAATGCTGACTGTTGATTTCTCGAATGCCTTTAACTTGGTGGATCGATCAGCATTGCTCCACGAGGTTAAGAAGATGTGCCCTTCCATTTCTTTGTGGGTGAATTTCTTGTACGGGCAAGTAGCAAGACTTTATATCGGAGACCAACATATATGGTCTGCCACTGGGGTGCAGCAAGGTGACCCCTTACGCCCTCTTCTTTTTGCCCTCGTTTTGCACCCGCTTGTGCACAAGATTAGAGACAATTGTAAGCTCCTTCTCCATACTTGGTATCTAGATGATGGGACTGTCATTGGGGATTCAGAGGAGGTGGCTAGAGTGTTGAACATTATTCGGTTGCATGGTCCAGGCTTGGGTCTTGAGTTGAACATCAAGAAAACGGAGATTTTTTGGCCCTCCTGCGATGGTAGGAAGCTTCGTGCCGATTTATTCCCAACCGATATAGGGAGACCTTCTTTGGGGGTGAAGCTCCTTGGGGGGGCTGTTAGCAGAGATGCAGGGTTTATTAGCGGGCTGGCCATGAAGAGAGCGGTCAATGCTGTTGATTTGATGGGCCTTCTTCCACAACTATGTGACCCGCATAGTGAGAGCTCCTTTTGCTTCGATCCTGTATGGGCATTGCAAAACTTTTCTTTGGTTTAAGGACATGTCATCCAGTACACATAGAAGCGGCAGCTTTGTTCTTTGACAAAGGATTGCGCTGGTCTATCGAGGATATGGTGGTATGTGGAGGCCCCTTCTTTGGAGATATTCAGTGGCGCCTGGCTTCCTTACCTATTCGTTTCGGCGGTTTAGGTTTGTACTCGGCATACGAAGTTTCCTCCTACGCATTTGTAGCCTTGAGGGCCCAATCTTGGGCATTACAAGATGACATCTTACGTGACAGTGGAGTATGTTGTATGGAATCGGATTACCTATGTGCTATGACTCGTCTTCGCGATAAGATTCCAGGATTTGACTGTAGCGGTTTCACTAATAAGGACACCGCCCCCCCTAAATCCCAAAAAACTTTGGCGTGTGCCCTTTTTAGCAAAATCGTCCAAGATATGGAAGTCGACTTCGACATGACTGTCAGACAGAAAGCAGTCTTTGAGTGTCTGCGGGCACCTCATGCTCAGGATTTTCTGCTAACTATCCCTATTGATGGTCTTGGCCAACATATGTCTCATGTGGAGTACCGAACTATCCTTCGTTACCGCCTCATGATTCCCCTATTCCCAATTGACGAGATATGTCCAGTTTGCCGCAAGGCATGTTTGGATACCTTTGGGGAACACGCGGTTCATTGTAGAGAGCTTCCTGGTTTCAAGTACAGACATGATGTGGTTCGGGATGTTCTCTTTGATGCTTTTCGGCGTGCTAGTATTTCTGTGAAGAAAGAAGCGCCAATGAACTTTTTGACGGACCCGCAGGATGGAAGGTCTACACTTAGACCGGCTGACATTTTGGTCTTTGGATGGATAGGAGGGAAGCATGCGTGCGTGGATCTTACTGGGGTCTCTCCTCTCGTTGGTTTGGGGAGTGGGAGTTTCACAGCGGGGCATGCCGCTTTGAAAGCCGCTGCGTGCAAAGTGGTTAAGCACGAGAATGCATGTATAGAAAATCAACATGTGTTTGTACCTTTTTCTTTCGATACATTTGGTTTTCTCGCACCAGAGGCGGTGGAGCTCCTCAATAGAGTCCAGCGGGTCATGCATTCTAATGTCATATCTCCTAGATCCACAAATGTTGTTTTTCAAAAGAATTGGTTTTGCCATCTAGAAAGGGCTAGCGGTGTAGCTTGTTGCCCGTTTGCCTTCAATCGATATGTATTGAACTATAAACTAATAGAAAACTATATTATTTGTTATTATATTATTCAAATTTCTCAAAAAAAAATAACTAATACACACACAAATTAATGTGCCAGATGATACAATATAAAAACATAACTTGGAAAGGAAATTATTGTTTTCTTTTTAAATAACATATATAATGCAACAATGAAACCAACAAATCAACCTATAAATGATAAGAAATCAACAAAAATGCCCCCAATATCAGACACCATTTTTTTTGATATTTAAACCCTTTTCACGGTTCTTTGAATCCTAATCTAAATAACCAATAATTAAAAAAAACACAAACACACGACTCAATCAATTAAGTTGCAGGTCAAGTGGATCAATAACCTTTTAAAAAAATCTAGAATTGGCCAATTTTCAGGTATCAATCGAGACCCTTCTGGTGAGTTCAGTTCCTTTTTCTTTGCAATCAAAATGGAAGGAAGAACGGGGAGACCACCCTTAAGAGTATCGATTATATACAACCCTTTCCCATTTTCAATATCTTTGCCACTTAAATCGAGGGTGAGATGTTCGTCCGATGATAGTGTTGGTTGTGATGTAGGTCTATCGGTAAAGGTACAGAAGGTGTCAATGGGTGACGGGAAGGGTTTGGCCGATGTGTAGGTTTTTTAGCACCATAATAATAAGCAATTAACAATCACTTACCATAATTCTAAGGAATTTATATTAGATAATAATTAATTTAAATAATAAAAATATAAAATTATCCTTAAAAAATTATTGGTCCATAATTAGTCATACATTCACACAATAATTAAATGTTATATATGATCGTAACACACACACTCTCTCTCTCTCTCTCTATATATATATATATATATATATATATATATATATATATATATATATATATATATATATATATATATATATATATATATATATATATTAGGGTTTTCGTCCACCCCCTTCCAAGGGAGTTCTGGATCCTTCCATTCAACTATCAGTTAATTGCAAACTAGTCCCTGCACTTTATAATTAATTCTTTTAACCCCAAAATCAATTCTGATTAATTTCTGGCTAACAATTAATTAAACATAATGATTTCTAATTAATATATTAATCCATTAACATATTAATAAATCATTTATATATATATATATATATATATATATATATATATATATATATATTAATTTATTAATCTTATAAATTAATATCTCTCCTTTCATAATTTCCTTGTCCAGTTGTTAGGTTGAGGGCAACCCAAAAGGACTGTGCTGCTATCAATTCAAGTACATACCAATTATAGTTATGGGCTTAGACACCTAATCCAACAGTCTCCCACTTGGATAAGTCTGTAACTATAATTGCTAGTATGCCTTCTAAATTTGACCAGCAAATTGTAGCTTCCAAAAAGTTGTTGCCGAACTCTGACCCAGTCAGTTATGTGTCCTAAGATAAGTGATCATATAACCCTTCGTTCTGCTTGATATCCCCAGACAAAAGACATGGAATGTAATCAATCTGTTTGTCCAGAATCTATGTTTCCCGATTCCTGATTTGTGATGATGTAGGACTTCTAATCGAACACATCAATTTAGTCCTGGCTGGGCCCAGCACATAAGTCAACACCAAATCATCGAGGGGCCCACAGATATCGCTTTTCCTATTAGGGCAAAAGGAACGAATAAACATTGACTCATATGCTTGTATCTTTTACTCATCAAATTATACATGACAATACGTTTTATAACACCAAGTTACTGATGCGTTTTCGTATCACCAATGCATGACCGACTTGTAAATTGCAACTCATATATCTTCGTTTCAAGATTATAAGATATTATCGTTTCAGTATTACTCGTGATGAATTCCATGAAGTAATACTCTGAGCGAGGGTTTATCCAATACTCAAATCTCAATTTCTGAGTACTCATGAACGTTGCAGCAATTCTATTGCCATTTGTATCTTTAGACAATCTGCAATCCAATTCATGACAGTCTTAATTCACTACTTACTTCCAAGAGTACGAGCGACTGTGGAGTTTGAATAATCTCATTATTCAGGAAGTAAAACATGCAAAAATGAAACACAATAATAAACAATTAACAAAAGGTAGTAGCCAAACTTATAAATAATACTTTATTATTTAATCACCAAAAGTCAATTACATTTACTTTGTTACAAGTTTCAAAAACTAATCTAACTACTAAAACTAATATCACCTTTCAGTCCTATGCTCCGAGCATGCTGAATATGCTTAGCCCTACTCAGACCCTTTGTGAGAGGATCTGCTGGGTTATCTTCAGATGACACCCTCTTTACTATAAGATGGCCTTCTTCTACTCTATGTCTGATGAAATGGTACTTTCTGTCGATATGTCTGGTCTTACCATGATCTCTCGGTTCCTTTGTCAAGGCAACCGCTCCTTCATTATCGCAGAACAGTTCCATAGGCTCCTGGATGGTTGGAACAACTCCGAGATCTCCGATGAAGTTCCTCAACCAAGCTGCTTCTTTCGACGCTTCACTTGCTGCTATGTACTCTGATTCACAAGTAGAATCAGCCACCGTATTTTGCTTGGAACTCTTCCAAGTAACTGCTCCTCCATTCAGTAAAAATACCCAGCCCGACTGAGAACGGAAGTTATCTCTACCCGTCTGAAAGCTGGCATCACTGTAACCATCTACTCTCAAAGTATCACTGCCACCAAGCACAAGAACCCAGTCCTTTGTCCTTCGCAAATACTTGAGTATATTCTTAACTGCTATCCAATGAGCTCTACCTGGGTTTCCCTGATAGCGACTGACCATGCTCAAAGCAAATGCCACATCAGGGCGAGTACATGTCATAGCGTACATGATCGATCCGACAGCGGAAGCATAAGGTACACGACTCATGTCATCTATTTCAACATCTGTACTCTGGCATTGAGTCTTACTCAATTTGGTATTGCTCTGGATAGGTAGCTCTCCCTTCTTGGAATTTTCCATACTAAACCTATTTAGTACCTTATCCAAGTATGTGCTCTGACTAAGTCCAATTAGTCTCTTCTTTCTATCTCTCAATATTCTAATCCCAAGAATATAGGCAGCTTCTCCAAGGTCTTTCATGGCAAAACACTTTCCAAGCCAAGACTTAACTTCTTTCAAGGTTGGAACTTCGTTACCAATGAGTAATATGTCATCGACATATAACACCAGAAAAGTTACTATACTCCCACTAGCCTTGATATACATACAAAACTCATCTTCACTTCTAGAGAAACCAAACTCTTTGACTTTCTCATGGAAGCAAAGATTCCAACTGCGAGATGCTTGTTTCAATCCATAAATGGATTTCTCAAGCTTGTACACTCTATTGGGGAACTTTGCATCAACAAAACCCTCTGGCTGACTCATGTAAACATCTTCAGCCAACTTCCCATTAAGGAAAGCAGTTTTGACATCCATCTGCCAGATTTCATAATCATGAAAGGCAGCTATGGCGAGCAATATCCTAATAGATTTAATCTTAGCTACTGGTGAGAAGGTCTCATCATAGTCAACCCCTGGGGTTTGAGTGAAACCTTTTGCAACCAGTCGAGCTTTGAATGTGTGCACATTCCCATCCATGTCTGTCTTCTTCTTGAAGATCCATTTGCACCCAACTGTCTTGCGACCTGGTGCACTATCAACCAAATTCCAAACTTGGTTGTCATACATGGACTTAATCTCGCTGTCCATTGCCTCTTTCCACTTGGAAGCCTCTGGGCCTGCCATTGCTTCCTTATAAGTGACTGGTTCATCTAAGTTTACCAGTGTTCTGTCACTTATGAATGTGTCACCATCTGAAGTAATATGAAAACCATACAACTCAGGTGGCACACTCACCCTAGTGGATCTTCTAAGAGGTAATGAGTTATCAATTGGTTCAACAGGAACTGTTCCCTCTGGTTGAGTGCTAGTGTCATCTAAGGTTCCTTCATTGGCTGACTCTTGAATTTCTTCAAGGTCAATAGTGCTCCCACTGTCCTCTTTGAATATGAGCTCTCTTTCAAGAAAGACTCCTCTTCGTGCTACAAAGACCACGTTCTCACTAGGCCTGTAGAACAAATATCCAAAAGACTGCTTTGGGTAACCAATGAAAACACATTTCTCACTTATAGCTGCTAGCTTGTCGTGAGTCTCTCGTCTTACGAAAGCTTCACAACCCCAGACTTTAATATGTGCTAACGAGGGAAATTTCCCTGTCCACATTTCGTGAGGTGTTTTGGCAACCTTCTTTGTAGGGACAAGATTGAGGATGTGGGCGGCTGTCTCTAAGGCATACCCCCAGAAGTGAATAGGAAGCGAAACCCGACTCATCATAGAACGAACCATGTCTAAAAAGGTTCGATTGCGCCTCTCAGCTACACCATTTAACTGTGGTGTCCTAGGAGGAGTCAATTGTGAGACTATCCCACATTCTTTCAGATAGTCGTTAAACTCGATACTAAGATACTCCCCGCCTCTATCGGATCTAAGTATCTTTATCTTTCTGCCCAATTGATTTTCGACTTCATGCTTAAACTCTTTGAACTTTTCAAAAGTTTATGACTTATGCTTGATCAAGTAGATATATCCATATCTGCTATAATCGTCAGTGAAAGTCACATAGAATCGATTAGCATCTCTTATAGTTGATCTGAAGGGCCCACACACATCTGTGTGTATGAGATCCAACAGACCTTCACCTCTTTCACAAGACCCTGTGAATGGTGATTTTGTCATCTTTCCCAAAAGACAAGATTCGCACATATCATCTGACTTTAGGTCAAATGATTCCAACACTCCATCCTTTTGGAGTTGGGATATGCGTTTCTTGTTAATGTGTCCAAGACGACAATGCCACAAGCATGCCTTGTCTACACTATTAGACAAGTCAATATTAAGTACACTATTTCCTAGGCTATCAACACAAGTCACTATTTCATACACACCATTACAAGGCAAAGCTTCAAACATAAAAACACCATTCTTATAAACAGAAATTGAACCATTCAAATCATTAAAAGAATATGTAAAACCTTGTCTGAACAATGCATGAAATGAAATAATGTTTCTCGTCATCTCAGACGAATAGCAACAATTTATTAAATCTAATCTAACATCATTACTAAGCAGAAGCTGATAAACTCCGATCTTGGTTACTGGTGAAGACTTTCTGTTTCCCATGATCAGGTTTATCCTTCCTCGCTCTATCTCCTCACTTTCCTTTAGACCCTGCAAATCAGAACAGATATGAAAACCACATCCTGTATCAAGGACCCATGAACGAGAAGATAATGAGTTATTAGCAGAAATAGTGTAAATACCTGCCGAAGATGGCTTCACTTTGCCATCCTTGATATCTTGCAGATATTATGGGCAAGATCTCTTCCAATGCCCCTTTTGGTTGCAGTAAAAGCAAACTGCCTCTTTTGGATCAGAAACATGGGGAGTGGAACCATTGGGCTTAGCCTTTGGGCCATTACTAGATGACCCAGCTTGAGCCTTGCTCTTCCAGTTTTGCTTGGGAGGACCTTTCCTCTTTTTCCCCTTTCCCTGTCCAATAGCCAAAACAGGGGCACTCGAAGGTGTGGAGGGTATACTTTTACCCTTCATCCCTGCCTCAGCTGTCTGCAACAAGTTATGCAATTGGGCCAAGGTCTGCTCAGTATTGTTCAAATGGTAAGTTAGAATAAACTGACCATAACATTCAGGAAGTGAGTTCAAGACCATGTCAATGGCCAATTCCTCATCAAAGTGAATATTGAGCTTGACCAAACGCTCTATGTAGCGTTGCATTCTTTGCACATGTGACACAACCGACTCCCCATCTTTCATCTTGCAAGCCATGAGTGACTTGACTACTTCGAACTTTTCTTGACGAGCTCGCTTATGGTACTTTTCCATAAGGTCCTTGTTCATCTCGAAAGGCCAGTAGTCCTCATAGTACCTTTGCAGTTCTGGGGACATAGTTGCCACCATGATGCATGCCACTTTGGTAGCATCATCGTAATGTTTCTTGTAGGCAGCAAGATCTTCAGGAGTAGCTTCATTCTCATCAAGCTCTTTGAGCTCCTTTTCAAGAACATATTCTTTGTTCTCGAAACAAAGAACCATCTTGATGTTGCGCATCCAATCATTATAGTTTGAGCCATCCATAACGACTTTGGAGCATATATTGAGCAAAGAGAAGTTTTGGTTGGAGGAGGACGAAGCAGAAGTGTTTCCAGGAGTAGACATCTGAAAAGAAAGAAAGTTTTAGTTGGATTTCAAGATACCTTAAAAGAATAACCCAAAGATATAATATCAAGGTTAGGATCCAACTATGAAGATTCACAACTTAGAAATGGGATGCCGAGATCCAAGTGCAAATTTCATAAAGGTAGGTGAATGACGATTCACCAATTCCACCATTAGACGAAACAAACGAAGTGAAATTCCTAATTCTTTTGAGATACATTGAAACTATTCAATGGCATGTTTTATTCTCAGATTATGCTCTTCTATTTGTGACTGGGATGCCGAGGATCACAAACAAGATGTGAATAACCATGCAAATGTGCTTGGTAACCTCATTGTCTTTATCATTAACTATTGATGTGCTGGTAAACCACACACGCTCCATCAAAATGACAATTATGAGATACCCATTACTACTCTTTATTAGTGCCTTTTAATGTGCTGGTTAACCACACACGCTCCACTAACGACCAATAAAGCATAATGTGCAATTTCATGGATTAGCATACTTTTCACATTTTTCCTAAAGTAACTAGAGTTGGGATTTTGAAAATAATGTTCTAGTACTTTCTTTAATATCATTATACTTTTAATGAGAAGTAGTTGTCCTATCAAATCCGTTCTGCTAACGACCCTCCACTAATCAAGGAAGCGGTGGGTGAGAGTGGACACCCATTCAACTACCATTTTATAGGCAGTTTCCTTATACCCCCTTATAGATTAGCTTCGTGAATGAGGCATACTAGCGATTTGACTGACCATGTTCTTATACATATATAATATTAAACTTTTAATTATAATATATATATATATATATATATATATATATATATATATATATATATATATATATATATATATATATATAAGGTGTGTTTTAAAACATTTTAAAACTTCAAGGGTTTATAAATTTCGAAATTTAAGCTATTAAATTTAAATTTAAATAAACCAATTAACTAGATTTAATATTTATCTTTTAATTAACTATTAATCAAATTATTAAATCTTGTAAGGATTATCTAATTAAATTAATCCATTAATTTAATCCTAATCCTTATCCCTCTAAATTTTGAAAAATAGGGTAAGGATAATTATCCAATTAATCTAATTAAGTAACAATTATCCAAAACAAGAAACCCTAGTTATCCTCTAGCATATTTCGAAATTCACAAGGGAGTAGGCTAGGGTTTTCAAAACCCTAACCCTAATTTCGATTAGGGTTCTTTGGAGGCTAGGGTTTTCGAAAACCCTTCAATCCAAAACTCTAATTGCGAAAATTTGGCCTTTAGGGTTTAATGGCTATAAACCCTAATTTGCAATTCAACTATTATAGCAATTCAATTTAAAACAAACAATGGCTCTGATACCACTGATGGGGTTTTAGGTAAAACAAATAAACTAGAAAACAATTCCTAAGTTCACATGCAACCTACTTTGGATCTATGTTTTAACTATTGAACATATAACTTTGAATTGAAAAACAAGAACCCTAGAGGAGAGAGGCTAATTTCGAAATTAACAAACTAGGGTTTAAGAGTTACATACCTTTCAATTGTTATAGCAAACAATTGACAATCCTCTTGATCTTGATCTTGATCTTCTTGGAAGCTTAGCACCACAAATGTAATGCCTCTAATGGAATCACACCCAAGAACTAGCAAGAAGGAAACTTGAAGGAGAGAGAGAGAGGGTATGCAATTTTCGGCCTAGGGTTTCTTCCAAAGAAATCAGTACCCAAAATGTGAGCCAGGAGGCTCCTTAAATAGTTGAGGGAACTAGGGTTTAGGGAAAACCCTAGTTATCCTTTGCTTAGGGCCTAAGCAAGACCCAAGGCCTTATCTTGGACCCCTTGGACGAATTCTCAAGGGTTTCCCCTAGGGTTTTCGTCCACCCCCTTCCAAGGGAGTTCTGGATCCTTCCATTCAACTATCAGTTAATTGCAAACTAGTCCCTGCACTTTATAATTAATTCTTTTAACCCCAAAATCAATTCTGATTATTTTCTGGCTAACAATTAATTAAACATAATGATTTCTAATTAATATATTAATCCATTAACATATTAATAAATCATTTATATATATATATATATATATATATATATATATATATATATATTAATTTATTAATCTTATAAATTAATATCTCTCCTTTCATAATTTCCTTGTCCAGTTGCTAGGTTGAGGGCAACCCAAAAGGACTGTGCTGCTATCAATTCAAGTATATACCAATTATAGTTATGGGCTTAGACACCTAATCCAACACCTACAACATTTAATTACCACATCCCAATACTAGTTTAACTCCAGTTGAAAAATGAGAAGTGCCTGTTGACTAATCCCAGAGTCCAGTCCACACGAAATTAGGTTGTTTGATTGTTTCTCACTTTCTCTTACCCTAATCGCAAAAGATGCAGCCTCAGTCCTCAAATAGAAGACTCGAAGTTGTTTCCGCTTCGTTGTTCATCATTTCTTCTTCACTTATCCGAGACGTAAACTGATTGTGCATAACTGCATACCTCCGACTACACCTCGACACCTCGCCTGTACTAGCTCCGCCTCCGGCTCCATTTGCTGGTCCGCTTCTCGTTCTTCTTTTATGAACAAATCCTTTGATTTTTTAATTTTAATTTGAGCTCTAACTTCTGATCAAATGTGATTTTGATAATCTGATTAGTACTCACAAATAACATTGGGTGATTCTAATAGTTGTAGGCATGCTTCTCCGTTTGCAGGTCCGACTCCGTTTGTATGTTTTAACCTCATGATTTTATATCACAAACCTGTTTCTATTGTCATAGATCCATTAGAAAATGATTATTTGGGTTTTTTTTTTGCTACAAATCTATCTTTTGTGATGAAGTCGAAGAGTGGTTTTGTTGTCTACATACAAACATGCACCACCATCAAATCAAGGTATGCTCAGTACGATCTATTGTTAGAGTTCACTTAATTATTGCTTTTTTTAGTTAATTTTATGCTTTGTGTAATAGCTTCCAAGTGATTCTGATAAATAGATTCATTAGTAACAAAACAGTAGAAGCTTGGGGACCTTCTCTTGCTGGTTTATTCTGTTTCTTTCTCTTCATCTTCCCTATACATAAGTCAAAAGTAGATTGTATAAGTCAATATAAGACATTTCCCCTTGATACCTTGCAGGGTTATACCCATTACCAAGAATGAAAATTTACCCCCTATGCTTCAGTAAACAGATGCAGACAACTACCTATGAAGTTGTGAATGGAAGCTATTTAGAGACATCACAAACCAAGCATGAAAACAATATAAATGTACTTATGACTAATACATTGTAAAGCTTCAAAAGAAAGTTGTGATGACTTTAGTTGATATTCTTTATTCATCACTAAGAAAAGCCAAGAGAATCTCACCTACAAAGGGTAATTAATCAGCAACCGCAATATTTTTAATTAAAAATAGTATATATAGTTTGCAGTTTAGCACTTGTTTTAATTGATTTTTAACTATAGGCTTTAGTTTGCATGATTATTAGGAATAGCTAATGTTGCTAAGCGTGAGAAAAACAAAGGTGCAAAACAACTTGATGCTCTAATGAAGGTAATTCGAAATCTAGTAATGATACAAGTGTTCAAATTCAAATGGTATCTAATTATCTATCATTGTATAGTATTTACGTTTATTGTTTTATGATTATTAGGAGCTAACATAGCAATTACAAAGATAATTTCCTAAATAAAAGACGGTTACACCCTTATGAACATTCTCTTATTGAGTTGACTTTGGGAGATGGAAATTATGAAGAGGTTGGTAAAATCCTTTATCCAACTAGAGGGATTTTAATGGACCATATTGCTTTAATCTACCAGAATTTTCAGGTCAGCTTTTTCTTTATAGCATCTACATGTAATTTTACTCTTTTACCTTTTTACACATTTAAAAAAATAAGCGTTGTATTTTCACATTTTGACTGCAGGTGAAGGATACACCTGGGATCCCGAGGGCATTATGGACAACATTTCTTATCCAAGAAAAACTTTCATCTAATATGTTTTTTTTTCTAGGTTCATGTGCTTTTCAATATTTAAAAAAGGATATGAACAACAATAGTGTTTTCATATGTTGTATTATTTAAATTAGTAAAATAGTTACATGCGGTTTTTTTTTTACTAAATTAATTTAATGGACTCGAGTACAATGGCCTAAAAAGCCCAAACCGTGAAACCAAACCGGAGCCAAACCGTTAGTAACGGTTTGGTTTGGTTCGGTTTTAAATTTTCAACGGTTCGGCTTTGGTTTTTGCTTGAGAAAAACCGTTACTAACGGTTTGACCAAAAAACCGAAAAAACCAGACCGTGAACACCCCTACTACAAATGGCAAATTTATAGTCTAAAATCATGTACAAACTCTAAACTACACTTTGGAAAAAACCGCATGTCAATCAGAGTTGAAACGAATGAGATATACATCTTTTAAACGTTTCACAAAAACCGGTTCCGACCTTAAAAGTGGTTCCGGTTCCTAACACCGGTTCCGGTTTTTAGACCCGGTTTACCCGGACCCGATGGACCCAAACCCGGATTACCCGGAACCCGGATAAAGCCAACTTTTAAACCCGGAACCGAAACCGATTCTATATATTCCGGTTCTAACGGTTCCGGTTCCGGTCCGATTTTCCGGTTCTAAATCTCATCCTTAGTGGTGCCATTGGGCTGTGGGAATCGATTTGTCTTTTTGTTGAAGTTTGGGGATGGATACCATAAAGAGAGAGAGAGAGAGAGAGGTGGGGTGGGGTGGTAATTTCTTAAGCCAAAACCTAGTCCTAACAAGTTGCTGGCTTTTCATCAGCCCTTGCGCGCTAGCCTTCTTTTTTCTTTTAATTGAAATAAAAATAAATAAAATAAAAGAAATATGGAAGGGCATATTAGTCAATTTAGGTGAGGTATGGACCAAAACTACACAAATATGACAACCATAGGGACCAAAACCACAAAAAGTATCCGAAATTGAACCACTGATGTACCACCAAACTTTTTTGGACCAAAACCACAAAATTTTGCCAACCACAGGGATCAATTTTACCAAACTCTCAAGTTAAATGTTCGTTAATCATATCATACATACTTATAAAGCTAGCATTTTTCCTTGAACCTCATGCATTTGAAACCCCCATAAAAATTTGCAAACACCTCATGCATTTGAAACCTCATATTTTAATGAATATCACTCAAAAGTCTCTTAATAACGATTAACAATTCAAAGGTTTTATAACTCATATAATATATTTAATAAACAATTAATGGATACTCTACTATAAAAATGTCAATCTTTTTTAGTAGACACACAAATACAAATCACATACAAAATTCACAAAGAAAACAAATTTAAAGTTTTTTGTGTTGGTTTGAGGGCTTTGAACAATTTTTCGAGTCATGTTATTATGTTGAAGTTTTTAATTTGTAAGTTTGTTAATTCTTTTTTGTATTTTCTTGATTTAAGTATTCTTTTAAGAATATCATTGTATGTTGTGGTTGGAATTTTAATGTAAATTAGATTAGATTCATGTTATCGATCATATGTTATGGAAAGTGATATATATAACATTTAATTAACTATTGTATACATGTTTGTATGTTCATGTTGCTTCAAAACAATAATTAATTAAAAATCATGGATATGTCATATTATCCATATTATCCATGTAAGCCTTTTTTAAAATGCAAATTATCATTTATCACTTTATATTTTAGTATATGTTTAACATTTTAATTATAATAATAAGTGCTTTTTAAAAGTTTCTTTCACTTATTAATAATAACAAATGGTTTTAAAATTAATAAGCAATAATTATAAATAATAAAATCAAATTAAATGAATATGTCATATTATCCATGCAAGTCTCTTTTGAAATGCAAATTGTCTATCTTATCACTTTATTATTTAATGTATGTTTCACATTTTAATAATAATATTAAGTGTTTCCTAAAATTCTTCTTTAACTTTTATTAATAATAAGTGGTTTAAAATTGATGAATAATAATTTTAAATGATAATAACATCAAATTATAAATTACATTTACCTATAAATAAATTGTATTTTAAATGAACATCATTATTGAAATTAGAAAATGATCGCATAAGTAAAAATATAATTAATCAATAATAATAATTGTTAAAAATAATACTAAATAGATAATTATATTTAATTCTATTAATGAGGAATGTGGGTTCATATAAATGAATATTATTGTTCAAAATAATTGAGATTATATATATATATATATATATATATATATATATATATATATATATATATATAAATTAGTGTAAAAATATTATCTCAAAGTTAATGGCAATAATATAATCATTTTAAACATATATTTTCAATATTTTAACAATACATTTTTAATCTTCGCTGCGCAACGCACGAGAATTCGTCTAGTTTTATTATACAAGTTGCACTTTATATTCTTGGATGAGTGTGGATGCCTTCACATTTTAACCTACTTTATAAACAGAAAAATAGTAATAATACGAATTTGTGTTAATACACTTTCTTTATTTTAAATTTAATAAAATTATTGTACAAAATTTAAGTAATTTGAACTAAATTTTTTTTGGTATAATTATTAAAATGGCCCCGCTTCAATAGATAAGTATCATAATGTATGTAGGATGTAAAAATCACAACCGTATTCGAAATATGCGTTTTGAACTTCTGTTCTTTTTCTCAACTGTCTTTGTTTGTGTGACGTCAGTATAACCATTAATTTGCACTTTTATATATATATATATATATATATATATATATATATATATATATATATATATATATATATAAATTCAATTTCGAAACTAACGAAAACATTTGGAACTTGTCATGAATAATACGTTTGAAACTAATATAGAAGTTTGAAACTCATCTTTGTCGGAAAAATTAGTTTCATATATATATATATATATATATATATATATATATATATATATATATATATATATATATATAACAACAAATGCTAGAAAAATGAAAAGGTGAGTTCAAAACCTCCCAAGTTTTGTTGGGTTTTATGTACTCTAACATCCCTATGGTGTACATACAACCCTAATGATTTGGATCTAAGTTTTCTCTAGTTACACATGCAATATTCATTTTCAAAAGCACGAATCCTAACTAGCATGCAACTTTGATATATTAATCATAAAAACTAGTTAGATGATTACCTCTTGTTGTAGCTTGTAGAACTTTGACCTTATAAGAGCTTAGCACCTCAAGTGTGATGTCTCAATCAAGTCACAAACACCAAGAACAATTAGAGGAATATGAGAGAGGTTTAGGAGACACCAAAATCGGCTAGCTTCTTCTTGGAATACTTGTGTATTGATTTTGGAGCTAAGGAAACACATTTATAGTGTAGAATTCCAAGGGTCACTTGTAAACCCTAATTCATACACTTAGACTTTTAATCCAATAACACGTCATGGACTCTTATATGAACTTAGTCCATTACTAATTAATCATGGATCATTAACCCAAATTATATTTATCACTGATTTAGATAATCAGCCCCTGTTAATTTAATCAGTCTCTTTTGATCACTAAATTAATTCCAACTTAATTATTGATCAATACCAATTAAATAATATGATTTCTCAATTAATATATTATTCTTATAATATATTACTAAATCACAAATAACTTCTTTCTCAAATATCCATCCTATCAAATTGTTCTGATGAAGGCAACACAAAATGGACCAAGCTACTATCGGGTCAAGTACATACCAATTATAGTTATGGGCTTAGACACCTAATCCAACAGTCTCCCACTTGGATAAGTCTAATAACTATAATTGTAAGCACGACTTCAAAATCCGATTAGCTATCGTAGCTCTTAAAAGCCGTTGTCGAACTCTGACACGTCCATTAGATAATGGATCATATAATCCTCTGTTCTTCAAGATATCGTGTAGACAAAGATATGGAATAAAGTCATACTCATTGTCCACCAGTTTGTTTCCCGATTTCTAATTTGTTTGACATAGAAATTAATTGAACACATCAATTCAGACCTGAACGGGCCCGACATATAAGTCAAAACAAAATCATCGATGGGCCCAATATATCGCTTTCACTCCTCTTAGGATAAAAGGAACAGATAAACTTCGACTTATATGCTTGTACTAACTACTCGTTAAATCATACACAACAATACGTTTTATAAAATCAAGTTACTGATGTGTTTTCGTATTATCAATGTACAATCAATTTGTAATCAACAACTCATATATCTTGGTTTGAAGACTATATGATATTATCGTCTCACAATCACTTATGATGAATTCCATGAAGTGATTCATATGAGCGTGGGTTTAGTCCAATACTCAAATATTATTTCAAGAGCACTCATGAGTGTTGTAGCAAACTTTTGCTATGTCTAACACCTTAGACAATTTTACAAACCCATTCATGACAGTCTAGTCTCATAACCTACTTCCAAAGTATGATCGACTGTGGATAGTTTGAATAATCTTATTATTCTGGAAGTCAAAACATGCAAAAGTGAAACAATAGTAAACAATTGACACAAGATAGTAACTTTAATTATAAATAAAACTCCTTTTATTCAATCATCAAATGTCAATTATATTTTAGCTATTACAAGTTTCTAAATATCTATCTAATCACTAAAACTAATATCGTCCTTTAGCCCGATACTCCTAGCGTGCTGCAAGTGCTTAACCCTACTCAGACATAAGGGGATCCGATGGGTTCTCCTCTGACGATACCCCCTTCACTACGAGGAATCCTTCTTCTACTCGATGTATTATGAAGTGATATTTTCTGTCGATGTGTCTGGATCTTCCATGATCCCTTGGTTCCTTGGTTAAGGCGACCGTACCCCCATTGCACAGAAAATCTCCATAGGCTCCTTTACAGCTGGCACATCTCCAAGGTCTCCGATGAAGTTCCTTAGCCATATCGCCTCCTTCGATGCTTTGCTCGCTGTTATGTACTCTGATTCGCAAGTTGAATCAGCTACAGTCTCCTGTTTGGAACTTTTCCAAGTTACTGCTCCTCCATTTAAGGTAAATACCCAACCCGACTGAGAGCGGAAATTATCTTTGTCGATCTGAAATCTGGCCTCACTATACCCTGTCACTCTCATGTCATCACTCCCACCGAGGGTAAGGACCCAGTCCTTTGTCCTTCGGAGGTACTTAAGAATGTTGTTTACCGCAGTCCAATGAGCTCTACCAGGATTCCCTTGATACCTGCCGACCATGCTCAAAGCAAAAGCCACATCAGGACGAGTACATGTCATAGAATACATGATCGAGCCAACTGCAGAAGCATATGGTATTCGACTCATTTCTGCTATCTCAGCATCGGTACTCGGACTCTGAGTCTTACTCAATTTGGTATTGCTCAAGATAGGTAATTCTCCTTTCTTGGAGTTCTCCATGCTGAAACGTTTCAACACCTTGTCCAAGTAGGTACTTTGAATAAGTCCTATTAGTCTTTTACTCCTATTTCTCAATATCCTTATCCTTAGAATATAAGCAGCTTCTCTGAGGTCCTTCATAGCGAAACACTTCCCAAGCCAGGACTTAGCCTCCTACAAGGTTGGAATGTTGTTTCCTATGAGCAGTATGTCATCCACATACAATACGAGAAAGCTAACTATACTTCTACTAGCTTTGACATATACGCAGGACTCATCCTCGCTTCTCAAAAAACCAAACTCTTTGACTTTCTCATCGAAACAAAGATTCCATTTGTGAGATGTTTGTTTCAATCCATAAATGGATTTCTCAAGCTTACACACTCTATTAGGGTACTTTGCATTGACAAAACCCTCTGGCTGACTCATGTAAACATCTTCAGCCAACTTCCCATTTAGGAAAGCGGTTTTGACATCCATTTGCCATATTTCATAATCATGAAATGCAGCTATAGCAAGCATAATCCTTATAGATTTGATCTTTGCCACTGGTGAGAAGGTCTCGTCATAGTCAACTTCGTGAGTTTGAGTAAAGCCCTTCGCAACCAATCACGCCTTATATGTGTGTACTTTCCCATCCATGTCAGTCTTCTTCTTGAAGATCCATTTGCACCCTACCGTTTTACGACCTGGTACATTGTCAACCAAGTTCCAAACTTGATTGTCATACATGGACTGAATCTCGCTGTCCATTGCCTCTTTCCATTTTGCAGACTTGGGGCCTGCCATGGCTTCCTTGTAGTTGTTAGGCTCATCCAAATTTACCAGTATACTATTACTGATAAATGTATCACAATCTGTAGTAATATGGAAACCATAAAACTCAGGTGCCATTCTAACTCTACTGGAACGTCTCAGAGGTAATGACTCGTCAACTGGTTCAACTGGAGTTTCCTCCTCCAGTTGAGCGCTAGTGTTTGAGGTTCCTTCATCACTTAAATCTTGAAGCTCTTCAAGGTCAATTTGCCTCCCACTGTCCTCTTGGCATATGAGTTCTCTTTCGCGGAAAACCCCTCTCCACGCAACGAAGACAACATTGTTACTCGGTCTATAGAAGAGATATCCAAAGGATTTCTATAGGTAGCCGATGAAAATACAACGCTCACTACGAGGTTCTAGCTTGTCGTGAGTCTCTCGTCTTACGAAAGCCTTGCAACCCCAAACCTTGATATGTGCTAACGAGGGAACCTTCTGATGGGTTTTATACAAAAGAACATCCTATGTGCTCATACAAACCCTAATGCTTGGATCTAGGTTTCTCTGTTCTACATGCAATTCATCCAAGACTCAAGAACCCTAATATAGCATATGTATTTCGAAATTAACATATAAGAATAGATCTAGATGATTACCTCTTCAAGAATGGCTTGAATCTTCTTGTCTTGGAGCTTAGAGTCACAAGTGTCACTCCTCTAATGGCTTACAAACACCACAAGCAAGAGGATGAACAAAGAGAAAGGAAGGAGGCACCAAAAACGTTCTAGGGTTCTTCCAAAAGAGTTAGCCACGTTTTTGGGGCCATAAGGGTTTTTATATAGTGGGGCTATTAGGGTTATCAACCAAGGAAACCCTAATTTGACTGCTTAGGCTCCAAGCAGCCCATAGACTCCCTTTAGAACACCCCTTGGACGAATTCCTTATGGGTTTCCCATAAAATTCGTCCAACCTATGTTCCAAGGTGATCCATAGCCTAATTGCAATTATCTTATAAATACAATTACAGTCCCCTAAGTTTAATTAATGTCTTTTAGTCACAAAACTAACTATCAATTAATTCTTGACTAATATTAATTAAACAATATGATTTCTCCTTTAATATATTATTCATATAATATATTAATAAATCATAATTAATCCTCTTTCTCCATAAATCATCCTATCAAGTTGCTTTGGTGAAGGCAACCCAAAAGGACCATGCACAACCGGGTCAAGTACATACCAAATATAGTTACGGGCTTAGACACTAATCCAACACCTTCCCTATCCACATTTTGTGAGGTGTTTTGGTAACCTTCTTAGTTGGGACTAGATTAAGGATATGGGCGGCAATCTCTAAGGCATAACCCCATAATGAGATAGGTAATGAAGCTCGACTCATCATGGAACGAACCATGTCCAACAAGGTTTGATTGTGCCTCTCAGCCACACCACTAAGCTGCGATGTCCTAGGTGGCGTCAATTGTGAAACAATTCCACATTCCTTAAGATAGTAGTGGAACTCGATACTAAGGTACTCACCACCTCGATCGGATCGGAGCATCTTTATCTTCCTACCCAATTGATTCTCCACTTCTTGCTTAAACTCTTTGAACTTTTCAAAGGTTTCTGACTTATGCTTGATTAAGTAGATATACCCATATCTACTATAATCATTAGTAAAAGTCACATAGAAGCGGTTAGCATCCCTTGTGGTGGATCTGAAGGTTCCACACACATCGGTGTGTATGAGATCCAACAAATCCCTCACCCCTTACCCAAGAACCAGTGAAGGGCGACTTGGTCATCTTTCCAAGCAAACAAGATTCGCATGTGTCGTCCGAATTTAATTCGAATGACTCCAACACTTCATCCTTTTAGAGTTGGGCTATGCGCTTCTTGTTGACATGTCCAAGACGACAATGCCACAAGCATGCTTTATCGAAACCATTGGACGAATTGATATGCAACACATTAATTCCTAAATTATCTACAACCATCACAGTTTCATATATACCAGTACAATGCAATGCTTTAAAATAAAATTTACCATTATAATAAGCATTAATACCACCAATCTCATTATTAAATGAAAAAGTAAAACCTTGTTTATACAAACCATGAAAAGAAATAATATTTCTCGCCATATCAGACGAGTAGCAACAATTATTCAACTCTAAATTTAACCCACCACTAAGCAATAAAGAATAAACTTCAATCTTGGTGACAGGCGACACTTTCCTATTTCCCATGATCAAGTTCATCTTCCCGTGCTCCACATCCCTACTTCCTTTTAGACCCTACAAATCAGAACAAATGTGAAAACCATATACTGTATCAAGGACCCAATAATTAGCATGTGATGAGTTATTAGATATAATAGTGTAAATACATGCGAATGTGGGTTTGATCTTCCCATCCTTTATTTCCTACAAGTATTTGGGGCAACTTAGTTTCCAGTGCCCTTTTTCATGAAAATGGAAGCACTCTGCTTCCTTTGGATTGGAAGAGGGTTTAGCAGAACCAACTTTGGTCCCAATAGAAGAGGATCCATCATGGGACTTTCCCTTGTGGATCTTAGAAGGTACATTCCTCTTCTTTCCCTTCCCATGTCCAATTGCCAAGACAGGGGCAACAACAGTAGGAGTAGATACAACTGACTTGCCTTTCAAACTACTTTCAACAATTCTCAGAAGGCCTTGAAGCTTGCTTAGAGTGACCTCCTCCTTGTTCATACAATAAGACATATGAAACTGATCATAACAAGAAGGCAAAGAGTGTAGGATAATGTCAATGGCCAACTCTCCATCGAAGTTGACATTCAACTTCAGCAAGCGGTCCACAACATTTGTATCTTTTGCAAGTGGGTCGTGATGGACTCTCCTTCCTTCATTTTTGTTGTGATCATGGAGGCAATGATTTCATACCTTTCCTGTTGAGCACTTTGATGGTACCTTTCCATCAAGTCTTGGTGCATCTCATAGGGCCAAAAGTCCTCATAGGACTTTTAAAGCTCAGCAGTCATGGTAGCAATCATGATACACGACACCTTTGTCGCGTCTCTCTCAAGAGACTTATATTCAACAATATGTTCAGGAGTGGCAATGTTTTCATCAATCTCCTTTAGCTCTTTATCGAGGACATATTACTTTTCCTCGTATCGAATGGCCATGCGAATGTTTCGAATCTAATCATTGAAGTTCGGCCCATCGAAAATGACCCTCCCACATAAGTTCATGAGGGAGAAAGAGCCAGAAGCAGTTGAGTTTGAAGTACACATCTAAAAAGAAAGACAAAGTTTAGATTAGATAATGATCCTTAATATAACACCCAAATGAAATATTAAGGCTAGGAACCAACACAATATTTCACAATTCGGAAGAGGGATGCCGTAATCCAATTGTAAAATATTTGAAGGTAGGTAAATGATGATTTACCAATTTCCACCATGAAAAATGAAAATGAAGATTAGGTTTTAAATGAATTGAAATTCCTAGATTCTTTGAGATTCATCGAACTTTTCAATGGCATGTTTAAATCTCGATTATTCCCTTCAAGTTTGTGATTGAGATACCGAGGATCACAAACAAGGTGTGAATAACCATGCAAATGTGCTTCGTACTCTTGATGATACTTATCACCTAATCAATGTGCCGGTTAACCACACACGCTCCATTGATCTATGATAAACATCAAGCTACCCTTTGCCACCCTTGTTAGTCCAAGTTAGTGTGTCAGTTAACCACTCACGCTCTACTAACGACTTGGCAAGGTGCAAAGTGCAATTTAATGGAATAACAACATTTTCACATTTTTCTTAAAGTAACTAAGATTTGGAATTTATAAAAGTTTAGTTACTTTATAATATCATTATACTTATTAATGAGAATTAATGTCCAATCCTACCCGTTCGGCTAACGACCGTCCACCAATCAAGGAAGCGGTGAGTGAGAGTGGACACCCATTCAACCACCATTTTATAGGCAATTTCCTTATACCCCCTTATATATCGGCTTCGTGAATGAGGCCTACTAACGGTAAGACTGACTTGTCTTATACATATATACAAGTATTAATCTTTTAATATTATAATAGTATAAGGGTTGAATTTTAAACTTTTAAAATTCTAGGGTTTAGAATTAAAGTTTCATAAATGAGACTTTTCAAGTTCCAAAACTTGAGGGCAAGTTTTGTAACTCAAGACTTTTTGAATTCCATAACTTATGGATTTAATGTTTCATGAATGAAACTTTTCACATTCCATAACTTGAGGACAAGTTATGAAACTCTTCAAAATCATTTAGATCAAATTTTAAACTAATATAATTATCAAATAATTTATCATTTACCAATTTGACCTAATTTAATTCATATAGCAAGATAATTTCAAATTCTACAAATAATTAGTTTTTACAAAAATTATGTAATTATCTTAAAATTTGACAATCATCATGTTATTGGATGGGGATAATCATTACCATATCAGTAAAATCGAATTTTATGAGCCAAAACAGTTTGTGGTAATGATCCTAATAAAAAACATGTCAAAAACTCGAAAATTCTGCCAACAAATGATCCAACTCATCGAGCCAGGCAATGGACTCATCGAGTTCATCATCATATGATCCAACTCGTTGAGTTCCCTTATGGGACTCGTCAAGTTCAGCCTGGCAGAATCCAAAATTGCAATTTTTTCAGCTTTGAAAATAACACAATTGCATCAATATAACAGAAAACAACCTGACTCTGATACCACTATTGGGTTTTATGTACTCTAACATCCCTATGGTGCACATACAACCCTAATGCTTTGGATCTAATTTTTCTCTAGTTACACATGCCATATTCATTTTCCAAAGCATGAAGCCTAAATAGCATGCAACTTTGATATATGAATCATAAAAACTAGTTAGATGATTACCTTTTGTTGTAGCTTGTAGAACTTTGGCCTTATAAGAACTTAGCACCTTAATTGTGATGCCTCAATTAAGTCACAAACACCAAGAAAAATTAGAGGAATATGAGAGAGGTTTAGGAGACACCAAAATCGGCTAGCTTCTTATTGGAATAATTGTGTATTGATTTTGGAGCTAAGGGAACACATTTATAGTGTAGAACTCCAAGGGTCACTTGTAAACCCTAATTCATATACTTAGGATTTTAATCCAATAACACTTAATGGACTCTTATATGAACTTAGTCCATTACTAATTAATCATGGATCATTAGCCCAAATTATATGTATCACTGATTTACATAATCAACCCCTGTTAATTTAATCAATCTCCTTTGATCACTAAATTAATTCCAAATTAATTCTTGATCAATACCAATTAAATAATATGATTTATCAATTAATATATTATTCTTATAATATATTAATAAATCAAAAATAACCTCTTTCTCAAATATCTATCCTATCAAATTGTTCTGATGAAGGCAACCCAAAATGGACCATGCTACTATCGGGTCAAGTACATACCAATTATAGTTATGGGCTTAGACACCTAATCCAACAGTTTTGACCTTGGTGGTTATTTATGAATTTTGTAGTAAACTAGGTAGGGATGTCAACGAGACAAATGGGATAGGGTTGCATCCCCCGACCCAACCCCCAAAATTTCTTCATCCCCCTTTCCTTGCCCCCACCCCTGAAATTTTCAACCTCCTCAACCATGCCTCCGCCCCCGAATTCCTGCATTACTCCCCGGTCCCGACTGATTTTGGGATATTTTTATATTGGACTAAAAGATGTTGTTTGGGCTTAAAGAAGTTATTCTTTTGGGTTAAAAATAGTTATTTATAACTAATTTTACATATTAAAACAAAAAATGTTATCACATCTAAAAAACGTTATACTAACAACTTAAAAACATGATTTTTTTGTTGAATTTTGGAAGCTCAAAATCATTGCTATTATTTATTATATTTATATAATTAATAAATATAATTATATATAATATATTAATGGGGTCCATAGGGTCCGTGAGGGGACTGCCCACCCCTGTCCCTGCCCCCGAAATTAAAACGTGTGTTAACCTTGCCTCCGCCTTCACCCCCGCCCCGATTTTTTTAACAAATATTCTCCATATTGGATCGGGGCCCACGTGTTCGGGATCCCATGAGACTTTTTGACATCCCTAAAATTAGGTAATTTTGTTATATCTATTTATGGACTTTAGTTAGTTTCATGATTATCCTTTTTTAATAAATACATTTTAATCAATCTTGCATAAACATTTCATGTCTGTCTTTGTGTCATTTGTTTTTGTTTATGTATGTAGATGGAGAAAATCAAAGTTCTTAACATCAAACTCAAATGGACAGGTGATGTAGACGAAAATACCCGATTTTTTCACGAGTACGTAAACAACAATAATCGGAAAAACATGATTAATAGAATCATGATCAACGTATTATGGTGTACTGATCTCGAAATGATTAAACAAGAGGCGTTTAACTTCTTTTCCAACAAATTCAAAGAAAAATGGCCTTCAAGACCGAAAATTGTTGGCAACCATTTCAAGAAAATCCTTTCGATTGAATGTCAAGTGTTGGAATCTCCCATCACACTTGAAGAGATTAAGGTAGCCGTTTGGGCCTGTGGCAACGAGAAGGCATCGGGATCGGACGGATACTCATTCAAAATTTTCAAACAATACCGGGACGTCTTGCTTGGAGATATTACAGCGGTGGTTAAACATTTTGAAAGATTTGGTAAATTGGATAGCTCCTATAACTCCTCATATATATATATATATATATATATATATATATATATATATATATATATATATATATATCCTTAATCCCCAAGATTAAAGATCCCTTCATGCTCAACGATTTTAGACCAATTAGTCTGATTGGTTCCATATACAAAATCATCTCTAAGGTCGTTGCCAATAGATTCAAAAAGGTTCTGGGGAGCTGCATAGATGAGGTGTAATCGACCTATGTTGAAGAAGTATTTGGTTGAGAATTTGCAATAATAATCAAAAGGTATGTAAACCCTAATACATTGTAATTTTCGTTTATAGTAGGGTTCCTTTAGGGTTCTTAATGTTCATAGATTGTTGCTATCAATAGAGAAAACTTTTATCCAAATAGGTTGCATGTGAATTTAAGGGTGAATTTTTTGCCACATGTTTTAATTACAACCTATAAAACCCATCAGAAAACTCCAAAAAGAACAAGGTTTAATTTTGTTTCCCAAATGCATTTCTCAGCTCTTTACTTCATTTCATTAATTATTTTGCTGAATGATACTTTGTTTTTTCTGTTGGGACATTTCTCTTGGTCAATTGGTTGGAAAGTTGTTCAGTATCAAGAGAAAATGTAAGGAGTTTCATGGCAATAAATGTGTTTATAGAGGTGCATATCTGATGAATATTTCATTCCCGCTCTTAGGTTTACTGATGTCTTGAATCTTTGTTGAGAGTTGAAGAATGTATGAATTATTTTGTGCATTGAATCTAGTCGGGGGATTTTTGTCTTTATTTATTTATTTATTTATTTATATTATTATTAAGGATGTGGAAAGAAAACAAATATATGGTTTTTAATGGAAATGAAGGTTGTTGAGGAAGTTGACAATGGTTATTAAAATTTGGAATTCTTCATCAGGTGTGAATATATAAGGTTCCAGACTACATACATTCCCTTTTGCTATCAATTTTGATTTTCCAAATTTCGTTTCGTCAGTTCAGCCGGATTACACAATGGTTCTCTTGATTGATTGGACCATAATTGCTGATCTTGCAAAGGGTCTCCAATAACATTAATGTTATTGATGTCCTTGTACTTAAGAGTTAACACTAATGCTTACATCTTTTACTTTTGGTGTTACTGTGGGTTTTGAGCTATTTTCTGCAATGGTGATTATGTTCACCTTACAATGAGGTAAATCTTTTTAATTTATGACTCATTAGATTTTCTTGCATATGCTTCTCAAGTAGGTTACAGATTTATGGACATTGATCAGGTAGCGGAGGTCCTAGACACTAAGGATGAGAAACAAGTTTTATCTCAATTTTCAAGATGTATTCGTGTCGTGTTGTGTCTCTCACAGATTCGTGTATTTGTGTCTAGAATTGTTTGGTCTACATAGAGATTCATATTAGAATTTATTAATGACGGAAAACACCTCTATAAACCAAATTGGTGGATCTTGTAGTTTTCGTGTGATAACTAAGGATTGCTTTAACGGAAATGAGAGAAATGAGCACAGGAAAATGGAAAATCTATCAACTTCCATGGGAAATATAGTTTATTTTTTCATTATGGTATTTTATTTCTTTTGTTTGTGGATGGAAATTAACAATTAACAATTGGTTACCTACTATTTTATTTTGTTCCAGATGAATCTGTGAGATATGGTGCAATCCCCATTGCTAGAATGACATGGGGGTACAAAATGAAAGGTGAACTTTTACTCTGTTTTTTTTATATTATAGAGTATAAATCTCCTCTTCAAATTGAGATTAATAATGTGGAAATTAGATCTTCGAATCTGATTTGTTAGAGACAAAGTGATGAAGCTAAAAAGATGAAGTTATTGGAGACATGATAGCTTTGAAATCCTTGAAAAGACTAATTGAAGAAATCCAAGAAGATAAAGGTTGGTTAACTCTATTTATTCTGATTGATTTGTGTAACGACCCAAATTTTCCAAAGAAATTTTGATTTTTAATTAATAAAACACATTTTCATAAATCATGGAATCCCAACATAATTGTTTCCAAATCAACATTCATTACAACTTAACTAAATCATCATAGTGTCCCCAAAACATTTCAGTGAAAGAGAGATAGAGTGCACGCCGCGCCATCATGCCTTGCCCTTGCCCTTAGGCTCAGATGTACCCGAAACAAATCAACAACAACCTGTAACCGAAATGCTTAGTGAGTTCCCCAGAGCATACCACACACAATACACATGCATATATGTTGTTAGCTAATTAAAGCTACACACATATCACATAAGCCATGCATACATAAAACCTATAAGAATGCCATAGGCTACCTCACATGGTCTTTACCTAGGACAGCCATGGGCTACCCCACATGGTCTTACATCCAATGCCATGGGCTACCCCACATGGTCTTTACCTAGGACAGCCATGGGCTACCCCGCATGGTCTTAAATCCAATTCCACAGGCTCCCCCTGAGGTCTTCCATGTAAAACACACATTCACATGACCTACCAAAACACATAATGACTAACACATATATCATAATCACATAATGGGCCGGCCTTGGTGCCTTAGACCCATGGGTGTGACAACCGTCAATTACAAGTCAAAGTCAAAGTCAACAAGTCAAACCGGTCAAACTTAACTAGTAATTCTATGTTAAAAGTTATTCTATGAAAATGTACATTTGTATGTCAAGAATTCAAGTGTCTCGGATATTTTATGTGTTTAAATATGTCAAACCCTAAGAAGGGAGTTAAACGCATCAAAACACGACTATGGACCCTTTTGGGGACTTAAAATAATCTTAAACGAAGCATAACGGGGTTCACGAACCTTGCATTGCGAGGCAATACAATAATATTGACTAAAAATAAATCTCTCCCAAATCTCTCTCAAAATCTCTCTTAACTTTTTATAGTCATCCAGGTCATCCCGACCCTTAATTTGGCCAAACATCACTCAAAACGGGAAGTTAACTTGAAAAACAGCTAAATAGGGCCGAAACCCCTAGGAACCGAACCCATAGGGACCGAACCCTAGGGAACCGAAGCTTCCTATGACCGAACTACTCAGGACCGAAGGTCCCCTTCAGGACCGAAGTCAACTCAGAGCCGAACTTAACCAGTCTCGGACCGAAACCTCTTCAAACCGAAATAAACCTAGCCTTCGGTCCATTTCGCTTCCCTCTTACCTTCGGACCCGAGACTCCCTTCGATCCTATCATCTTCGGACCTGAGCCTTCCTTCGGTTCCTTTTTCCCACTCTCGGTCCTCAACTCTAAGAACCGAACCCTCGCAGGTTCGCTCCTTTTGTCCGGTTTTCGACTACGTTCGCCTGTTAAGCCCGTTTTTGACGGGGATTTTTTTACCAAATTCATATTTTTATCATTTTAAACTCCCTAAACTCAAGTGTGCCCACTTGCCTCCATGTGTCACTTAAGGATTTATTAATTATATCTTAAGGATTTATTAAGAGAAATATCTAAGGATTTATTAATTATAAATCATTATTTTACATTAAGAGAAATATCTAAGAGTATTCTACCCCACAATTGGGTCAAGTGTGCCCACTTGCCTCCATGTGTCACTTCCTCATTAGTCCAATCCTATCCACATCACACAAACCAATGCAAACATCCCCTCATCCTTGCAACTTGCTCCAACAACCTCTATATAAGGAAATCCCTGGAGTAACTTCTTGAATTCCTTGATCATTTTCTTCACCATTAAACACTTGTGCACTTTTCTTACCTCTCAAGAAAGCTTCTTTTCTCTCTACTTCCAGCCACTTTTTGAAGGTGTTCTTGAGCTATTACTTCAATTTTTGGTAAGTATTTCATGTAAACTCAAGTGTTATTCCATGTTTTCATAACATCCTTGAATCATCTGCACACATTTTAACACCAAAAATCGTCCTTAGGATCATCCAAAACTTCACGTGTTTATCAAGTGTTCTCGACTTGATACTCCTCATCTTCAACCTTCCACTCTTCAAGAAATCACTCAAGGTGAGTTCATACCCCTACATTTTCCAGTTTTCTTTAGTTTTCAGGGGGGGGATACAAGTTAAAACACCAAATCATATTTAAAACTTAATTTGACAGCTTACAACAGAAAAGTTGTGACCTGTTCACGAACTATTTTTCCCAACTTAAACTTAATATTTTTCAAAACTGTTTAATATGAAAATAGTTCAGGTTTATACCTTTAAAATGACTAATTGTACATCTCCATATGATTTTTCTACAATTTATGGTGATTTTTAGAAAACTGCCTATCACTGCAGCAACAAAATCGGACCAGGCTGTGAAGATGAACATTTTCACACTGGTTTGAGACCACCAAAAATTATAAGAAAATTTATGAATATAGTAGACTCTTTTTGAAAACTTTCCAAGTTTACGGATTCAGTTTTTGACTTACGATGATTTTTCTATAAATATTCTAAAACAGGGACAGTTAAGGGTAGAACTGTCAAAACACGTTTAAGAGTTATTCACATCTTGTAACATGCTGAGCAAGGTGTGTAAGATTTACACTTAGTATTTTCAATGTCATTTTTATTGAAATACAAAGTCATGCATATCAAGGTTTCATTAAATCATAAAACACTTTCGATAAACTATAATAGGTATAGTTTGAACACCTCGATTAACGAAGAAACAGTAATACAATCGATTTACAAAGCGGGTATTTCATTACAAACTACGTGAACTTGTTAATGAATAAATTGTGAGACATTCACCTTCAGGGTACTCTTAAGTACCACAGAAAAGTCCTGTACTTATAATCAGAAGCTCTTTGAGGGAGAGCGTGATAATTATGTATATATCTATATTGGGTCTGACAAACCCGCACCTAAGCTGCTTGCAACAGCTAGACCGGCAGGTCTGGGGTGACAAGTGTCATAACATTCCGACGCCTGAAGAACGTCGAATACGAGGCCTTCGAGTTTTAGCATGGTTATAACAACTCACATGGAGAATTAACAAAACACACAGTTCACGGGGATTTAAGGATTTCACAAAAAGGAGTTTTATTCAAATATAGAACCACACATAAGTATGACGATTTACTTACATATACTAAGTCTTGGTTCAGTTAAGACTACAACAAACCTTTTAGAAAATATTGGATTTTCTGGAAACAAACTTGTAACAAACTTTAAGGAACAACATTTATTTTTCATTCATAAATTGTTTATGAACTCACCAGCTTTAATGCTGATACTCTTTCAAAAATAACTTGTATTCTCAGGTATTCAGTAATACAGGTAACCACATGATTTTTGAAGGCAAGACGCTAAGGCCCAGATTTTTGCAATATTTTGACATCATATGTAATTTATTTGGAAACGTGTATTTTTGCAACAATGTAACCTTTTAAATTATATTTATGATGGTTGTATTTACTTTCTTCACTATGGTTATGATACTGAACATGACGTCCTCCGCCCCCGAACGTTTCCGCCGTTCCGGTTTGGGGGTGTGACAATGGGTATGGTGAGAAGACTCAGCTCACAAAGCTGATCGGCAACTGAATTCAGGTATGCCCTACGCTGCTCCTCCCAAATCGCCTATAACCAATAAATAAATAATCTTAACTCAGCCCCTAAGACTCCTCTGAGTCAAACCTGGCCAAAGTCTAGATCTGCAGTCAAGGTCAACAGTCCATATTGACCTTGCCTCGTCGAGTGCAATCAGCCACTCATCAGGTTCCCTGCTTAACTCATCGACTCGCCGAGTCATCCGAGAGACTCGTCGAGTTCCTGATGTTTACGACCGTAAACTTCCAACCGAACACCCTTGACCGTGAACCCTTGGCCGTGAACCCTTGACCGTGAACGAGGAAACCCTCTCGACTCACCGAGTCTCTTGCACGACTCGCCGAGTCCTCTTAGTCCATTATGTTTACGGCCTTTTCCAGTGGGACTCAAGGTCCCAAACTTCAGATCTATCCTCTACTAGTGTAGATAACACGAAAAGTTGCAAACTTTACGTGCATGCAAGACCTCACATGGCCATAACACCAAGACTAACCTTCAAACAAGGTTTTCATGCATGGAGAGGGAATAAGCTTAATAAAAGGTGCAACTTTATGATATTTGGGACCTAAGGAGGTCCAGATCTGGAATCATATCCTTGTGATAGGTCTAGATCTAAGTTTGCTTCCATCTCCTCAAGGTTGGCCATAACCTCCAAAAAGAAATCAAAGCTTAAGGTAGCAGATTAATACCTCAGACAGATGCCCAACACGAAATAGATGCTTGATCTAATACTTCCCCCTTGATACTTCCTCTTCAAACTTGGAATCCTCCCCAAAATCTCAAAAATAAGCTCCCAATTGTTCTTACTTCACACACAAGAAGGTTTGCGACCGTGAACGTTCTTTTATGGTGTTAAGGGAGGCTAATAGGGTTTATAACAATGTTTATATAGGGGGCAAACCCCGAAACTAGGGTTTTCTCTAAACAACTCTGACTCACCGAGTCGGGCCTTCCGACTCGCCGAGTCACTTCCGACCCGCGTCCAAGACGCCACGACCCTACTCGACGAGTTGATCTCCCAACTCGCCGAGTCCAAGCATAAATCCTCCCCAAATTGGCAACTCCCCCCCCCCACCAAACCCGAACTAGGTGTTACAATTTGAATTTGGCGTTGGCAAAAGAGGATACAAAGAGAATCTCCTCTGGTTGTTTATGAGTTATTATTAGTTAGATGTTGTCTTTGTTACTGTTAGATTTGCAATTGACAATTGAATAAAATTTTATGTAGTTATGAAAAAAGATTATCTATGATTAATATGCCAACCCTGAAAAAAGATTACCAACAAGATTTTTGGCAGTGTTGTAATGAAAAATCTAGTTGAATTTGACTTTGATAACTTTAATTGGCAATGTTATTGTTGTAGTTGTGGCAAGTTGCTATAAGTGAATCATGTATTTAACTAATTTATTGGTTTGGGTTCTTTAATGTACAAAATATCTATATGTAAGATGAAATCATAAATCAAGTTTTATTTCTGGTTTGAATTTGCTTTTATGACTAAAACTGCCTCGAGAAATTGAAGGATATTTAATGAAGTTAATATAATTAATGGAAACCCTTGGACAAAGCATAGACTCGTATTTGTACAAATCAGAAATGACCAAATTTTTCTGTTAAGCCATAATGAAATGACCAAAATGTACTATTAACTATTAAGGTTGTGAAATGTCTTGTGAAGCTTTGATGTGTACTAGAGCATCCTACTTTCAATTGTTGTGCTAGCTAAAGCTTTTTGGAAAGAAATTTTTAGTTTTTGATGGTTTTGTTTATTTCCATGTTGGGTTAATTTAAGGTATGTATGTTTCTACCTCTAAAATTATAGTTTTTTACGGTTTAAATGCCAGTAAAGATTTTGGTCAGATTGATTGAATGCATCTAGATTTTCCTATTTAAATTACAGTAAAAAGTTGTCATTCACACTTCTTTAGTTTGGTTATTATATTTTACAAATTGCTAAACCTATATAACTTTTAATAGTTGGTTATTACAGGAATTTTGAACAAAACCATCTATAACATACTTTACTACTACCACTATTTTACTAGAAGTTGATTGTGGAAGACATGGGTTAAGATTAGGGGCGAATAAATCTTATTTTTTTTAGATTTTCTATAAGTTTTTCTACTGTGTAAAATGCAAGAAAAAACATCATACTTTCATTAACTGTTATTTAAACATTATATAATAGAAAATCTACCTAAATATAACAGTATTATTTAAAAACAAAGGAATTATTTGTTGATTATAAGATTTTGAATAAAAATAGGTAAAAACTCAAGTTATTGTTAATTTGGTTTTTTGGTTAGTTATCTATGTTTTGGCAGGAAGAAAAGGGTATATGTCAATGTCATTACCAAGTTTAGAGATTGGGATGTGAGCTGGTGTAATGTTCGTGAAATTTCACCGAATTGATTTAGATTATTTTTTAATTAATTTAATATTAAAATAAAATATTTTTCAGCTTGGAAACATGCATGAGAATTATTAAAATATATAGTTAAAAAGTATAATATATCATTTGATATAAATTGGCATAAATAATTTTAATCTTTATTAAATCGTAAAAGTAAGTATAAACTATAAAGTTAGCATTTCTTTAATATAGAACTAGAGGGGAATTAGCTGCGCCTTTGGCGCTGTGTTTTTGTTTTTTTCCTTATTTTAAGTTGTAGGAAACGATATAACATATTATAATATTTATTAAAACATGTCATATATACAAAAGGGGTGTTCATACGAGTTACATAGGAAGCACTAGATTATATTTAGAAAGGCAAGATACTTTAACACAGCAAAAGTTTATTTATACCAAAATGCATTAAACATACAAACGTATTATAGCAACCTACTTTCAAGTCTTTCCATCTAATGTTTCCAGTTCTATTCGCAAAATCTTCTGTACCGCCTGTAAAAAACATACAACACCAAATCATATATAACTATAATGTGTACATGTATATGTGTGTAAAAACTTACCTTTTTGGACCCAGCATAAATGCCAATGCTTACAACATAAAATGGGACTAAAAAGAGTGTAAGTAGATTTCTATTATGGATAACTAAATTAAGTATAGTATATATATTGGTATAAGATCAAATCTCTATTATATAACCAGATCAAATCATTACCCTTCGACCTTCTATTTCACAATATAATTCTCAATTTCACATCATCCGTTGTCAACTTATGAACCCTCATATATGTTTTCATAGTAAAATTGTTTAAAAGAGAATTTTTTTATCTATTCTTTTCTATTGGAAGTACAAAATAAAAATCAAAATCAAAATCGTATACCCCAAGTAATCACAGTTGGATATCATCAATCACCTATGTGTATTAACTATTAATTGTATAATCAGCTGATGTTCAAAATTATGAAGTTGTGACCACAAATTTATTTTTGAAGTGACCAGCTTCATAAGATATTATCAGAAAACAAAACAACCTTCAGCCATATCATTTTTGTCCATGCGGTTTCTCTGAAGACCATGTCGCCATAGCTTGCATATCAATATCTTTTTTTGCTAAGTTTACAACTGAGTTGTTCAAAAACTGTGGAAGTCCTGAAATCTGAAATAATTACATGAAAAATACTTAATTATAACATTTTACATGTAATTGCAATGCACTTGTGTTTCCTTATAGGTAATAGCAATGTACTTTACTTTTTTATACAGAATAGGAGAATACTTACATTTTTATCCATTATAGTAACATACTTAAACTTTGCTATGAATATAGGCAACGTATTTTATGTGTTACATAATTTTAATTTTTATTAATGGGTTAAACTAAAAAAAAAGGTTATATTTTTTTTATACGGATTAAACCTCAAAATTATTTTTTGTCAGAAAAAGACCTTGTATTTTTTTTTTTTTTTTTCAGAAAAAAACCTCAACTTTGTATTTTTTTTCCAAAACAAACCGTCAACCTTCTTAATGCTTCGAAAAAAACTCTCAACTTTTTTAGTTTTTTCTCGAAAAAAACCTTACATTTCTCAATTTTTTTGGTAAAAAATGACTAAAAGGACCAATTCGGGGAAAATGAAAAAATTCAAGTTTTTTTTTCATATAATAAATAAAGGTTTAATCCGGGAAAAAAACAAAATATAAGTTTTTTTTTAGTTTAACCCTTTATTAATAGAATGTAGTGTGGGTAAAAACTAAAAGTAAACTACATTTGCATATATTACATTACTATTTTTGGCGGTTTATAGAATATTTCCTACCTAAAAAAACCACCTCTGATAAAAGTCAAAACATTAGTCAACAGATGCTTCTAGAACTGTGAAAAATGTTTGAAATTTATTATAAATCAGATTTTTTATTAAATAAAACCTAAATAAACGAATGAAAATAGGTATAGTTTTGTAGACATGCTGCAACAATGGTAAATATTTTTTTACTATTATGGAAATTCAACAACTTACCTATACTTAGAAGAAGGGGGATCTTGATCTATGTGATGTTGTAAATAACGTAAACCTTGCACATCCATGTAAAAATGAAGATTGAAAGCTACATAGCAATATTTTTTTAATAATTTAATCACCACAAACTAAAATGACCAAAATGGCCCCACAACCAACATAAGGGAGGATGGAAATTCATAAACTGTCACAAGAGTAAGGAAGTTGATGTAGGGACAATTTTGGAATAAAAGTAAGTAATAAAAAGTTTTCATAAGATCAATATTTGATAAGAGTAAGTTTATCAATCATGATGATGATATTACAGAAAATGAGTAAAAAACCATTGTCTCATTAAAGGATAGAGATAAACCTTGTCACAAACTTGTCAGGATGTTGATCTGTCACCGAGGTGGACTGCAGGCTAATTGATGTTGCATTTCCAACTCCACCATCAATAACTCCTCCCATGGAATCAACCCCAACATTGACTAAAATCAAAGATCCTGAAGCACATCCATGCGTCCCCATTATAATAACGTAGAAGCGTTTCTCTCCCTTTCATTTCCAAAAAAGACCATCATACCCTTTCTGCTTATTATTGCAACATATCATATTATAATATATTTTTAAGGGGGTGTTAACCATATATATTATGTTCCCTGTTTCGAGTTTTATATTTTAGGGTCAACTTAAATTTTTGATAAAAAACAGACTTAAAAAAACCATACCAGTAGCTTGTTTTCTTGTTCTCGAAACACCTGCAAGTGTTTGCCATTCATTTTTCCATTTCTTGTTTTAAATGATGGTGAGAAGCTGATAGGAAATGAGTATTGTTGGACCCAAATACCATTTAAGCAAGAATTTTATAGGTTTTGTCTAGAAGGCCCAGTAAAGGGCAAAACAGGAAATTCACCTAGGTGGGCTAGGATTATAATAAATAGAGAGAAAGGTTACAGTAGAGGGATGTCTAGAAATTTGATAGTGTAATACGTTTGTATTGGCTCTTAAGCTTTCTGCTTAGAGAGAGGGAGATTCCTTGGGCAATCTTTTAGATTGTGTTATCATTTAATCAATTAGTCTATTTCATCATCTTCTTTCTTTCATTCTGTTTGATCATATTTCATCAAACCCTAATTTCTGTTCTTCATCAGAAGCTTCTGAAGACTGTAGAGCAGGTAGTTCTTCTAATTTCAAACCTGCATTTCTCTTCCTAAGAAAAAAAATAAGATACCGATTATTTACCTTAAGGCTAATGATTATCCATACTTATTGGCCCAAGAACAGAAGGCAAATGAATTCCATGGATTACAAGATATAATAAGATTTTTCAAATCCTTAAAACACATTTCAACTCTCAAATCCAAAACTTCATTCGTGGGCCAAATCAAACAATGTATAAAAGTACAAATATTGCTTAAAAAAAGTTATACCCACAAGAACAAACATATCTTTTTCTTTCTTCATTCGTGTTGTTGTTGCTTTAAACAACAGGAACCTTCTCCCCATCTTCAATGAAGTAAACTGCACTTTCAGGAGCCTGCAATATATTCAAACATTTACAACATCCTAAATTACTATCTCTAATTATGGAGATCTATAACATAAGTAAGAAGCTTATTCTAAATAAAGAAGACCATACCAACTTTTGCATAGTAAGTTGAACCCAAAAAAAGCGAATCTGGAAAAAATAGACTACTAAAAAAGAAACATGTTGAAGATTCATTTTATCAACAGTAACACATACTTTGGGTTTCTAATATTTTTGTTGCTTGAAAATAGAGATTCCGGGTTTCTAATTATGAAAATGGAGGTTTGCAGGTCCATTTTAAAAGCAAACCTCCATTTTCATAATTAGTTAATAGTTTGCTTTTAATAGAAGCAAGTAGAAAGGGTGCTTTTGTGGAGGTGAAGTAATCTATGAAAATGGACCTGCAGAAAGAAAGAAATAAAAAAACTATTAACCAATTAATTAATAAATTCTCATCATTCGTGGACATTTTCATCTAGTAAAAATGACCCTTTTGCCCTTAATGAAGCAGAAGGTATCCGTTGTTCTGTAGATGGTAGATCAGGTGAAGGTTGACGATTTTCAAAACCCTAGAAAGAAAGAAAAAAAAATTCAGTGTAAATGCTTGTAAGAAAAAGAATAATAGCAATTCCATCTTTTTTACTTACCGGTCTTTCAGAGTCGAAATACAATCTAGGATCTATCTTTGAACTATTAGACGAGGTAAGAATGGGATTTACTCTTCTTGAGCTCGCATCATCCCACAAATAATCCTCTTCCTCTGAGTTCTTCCAATTCCTACTCACTTCACCGCTTCCTTCTATAAGGTTGTTGATAGGTTGTAATTTCACATCAGAAATTGAAGATTAATCAAGTGAATAATTCGAAGATAACTCATGTCCATTACTTTCAAGCTTGGATATTGCATCTGTAGTATTGATCTCATATCCATATCATTTCTTTTCAAGTCCTTCTTCACATGCTCTTCCATTGGACTTTCCAAAACTACCCTCGGAAGGGCTCGATGTGTCATAACCAAATTCATAATTCTCGTGAGTAAGATCACTCTCTGGATCTCTTTGTGCCTGCTGACATGGCAAAGCATAAATAGAACATTTTTAAACATTTTTGTCAACATCAAATTAACTAAAAATACAAACTGATATAACCAAAACATCATAGTTGAATGCGCATAAGTCAAAGTAGCTAAAAAGAACAAAAAGTAAAAAAGATGATTACTCTTTGGAACAATATGTCGAGTAGTTGGTAAATTCAACCCGATGAGGCGTTGATGAAATACAAATGGTAAATCCTGAAAAATCAATCGAAATATGAAATTAATCAAACAAACCTAAAGCGGATTACTCATAAGATTAGATCGGGAATGAAAGCAAGAGAGAAGAGATGAAACAAATTACATGGATCGATGAAGGGGGTGATTTGATGCAGGAGGCGAAGATACCTTTCATGAAAGAGCCCAAGGCTGGAGGCTGGATGAGGTGAGAATTAGTGGCTCTGTTCCAAAATCTGGTACACCGACAAGAAGCAATGGGGTTTATGAGAAATTGAACTTTTGAGAGCTCGCCTTCTGATCGTTCCTTCTTCCATCTGTGCATTCAATTGGAAAGTTCAATTTCAATTATGCACATACAAATCTAGATATAAAAAATACATATATGTTTATGAGAAAAGAAAAACTTTTCTGTAAGGAGCCATCAGATGTTCTTCAAATGAAATATTCGGCATCCTCTTCTTCTTCGTGACGATGATTCTTCACAATCCTTACCATCAACTCCACTTGCTTCTAAAGAAACACAAAATTTTATCATCTCATAAATGGCGCAATTAAGGCAAACAATCTGAGTGCCGATCATCGTCTGTCGCGAGGTGCGGGTCTGGTAAAGCGGTGGCAGCGAGGGAACAATCGATTCCGGACGATTTTGGGGATATATCTGAGCCGAAGACAGGACGCCGATTTCAAGTGTGTACTTGGATTTCATAAGCCCTAATTCGAGAGACCATAGCCGATTAATAAGGTTGATCGGTGGTTCAACTGAGATAATGTTCAATTTAGGGAAAAATATATGAGCAATAGATATTGGCATAAAGAAGGAGGTTATCTAGCGTTGGTCTAAGCGGAGATGAAGCAGCAGAGCGAAGAAGAAAGGAGAGCAGGGTTATCGACTGATATCCAAGAAAGGGAGCCTCAGAATGAGAATAGATCTAATCACAGGAGAGATAATAAATGATGTTCATGGCGGTGCAACATCTGATTGGGTAGAAGAGGCGGTGGTGGGAAAAGTGGGATAAGAAGGAAGAGAAGAATACGATTTATTGTGGCGTTTGAATGAGAAGAAGAAGTTCGGTGGCAAAAGATGAAAGAGAAAAAAGTATCCTGTAGCTAAGGTTTTAGGAATTGATAGTATATATAATTTAGAAACATAAAATGATTTTCTTTATTAAAATTTTGTGATAGAAGACATCGAATATTGGTTATAAGAGTTGTATTTAAATGTTTATTATGATTAAATATTTGTATTTAATTATCTTTTTCAATATACATATAAGACAAAATTACATAATTTGTTTTGAGAAACATGGTCTCTGTTGTTTCAAAATTTGCATGAATGAATTTTTTTTGCTGATGTCGTTACTGTTCATCTGTTAGTATTAGGGTATTTTGGTCTTTTCAAGTAGCAGAGACTGAGTTTGTAATTATGGGTAAACCATAATGACCATTTATGTAATTTTGTCTATATTTTATGTTTAAGAGTTTGTGGTTTTTTCACTTTTTTATTTTTTAAAATGTCCTTTTGACCATTGAGTTTAAACTTCGTAAAATGTTATTTTGACCTCTCTATTTTTCTAAATTTTCATATTTATCCACCGTATTGTATATAATTTTATTTTCCTTAATAACTTCCGTTCGTTAACTTAAAAAAACTAATTTTTTATGTGTTTATTTTTATATATGTGTTGGTATAAATTTAAGGTGGTCAACGTTTTGACGTGAATTTAGAAGTTTATTTCGTTAATTTGTTTTAAAAAAAATAGTTGTTTTTGTACACGTGTCGATAAATTTGAGTTTACCTATGTTTCGACATAATTATTATTATTATTATTATTATTATTATTATTATTATTATTTTACGTTTTCGTGCTTAATTTTATGTACGTTTCCTACGTATAACTCGTTTCTGATATAATAACTTTCGATCGTTAATTAAAAAATTGTATTATATTCAAGTTTGTCTACGTTTCAACGTATTTATTTTTTCGTTTTCTTGCTTTATTTTACGTACGTTTCTTACGTATGAGTCGGGTAACATATAATAACTTTTGTTCGTTAATTTAAGAAAATGTATTATATTCGAGTTTGTCTATATTTCGACGTAACGTTTTTTTACATATCAGTATAGATTTGAGTTCGTCTACGTTTCAACGTAATTTTTTTTATGTTTTCACACTTATTTTTGTGTACGTGTTTTTTTACGTTGAAACGTAACTTTTATCAATAAAATCGTCAAAATTCAACTTACAAAATTCAATGTTTATAATTACACTTTTATCTATTGTATTAATAAAAGTATAATTTTGATGATTGTATTGATAAAAGTTAAGTAACATTGCATTTGTTGGTAGATAAATATAAAGTCTGTACAACTGACTAACTCCAATTTGTACTGTCAAATGAAAAGATATTATATGTGAACAAACACATATGTAGGAACATACATAAAATAAACACCAAAACGTAAAAAACAATTACATCGAAACATAAAATAAAATAATAATAAAAAAACTCTAATTTATATCGATGAGAAATCTACAGAAAAATCCTAAATTTTTGGGAAAAGTTTCAAAAAATTCTTAATTTTTTTTAACAGAAAAGTTTCATTATTTTGAGAAAATAATATAATCTGTTATTTGTTGTTCAAATATATAAAAAAAGATTTTTTCGTTAATTTGGACAAAATGTTAAATAATCGGGACTTCTCTATTAAAAAAAAAACTTTTAACTCTATAGATTTCCCTACAAATACCTAAAAGTAAGTAAGTTAGATTTTTTTAAAGTTAACGAACGAAAGCTCAAATAAACTAAAAAGTATTATATGTGACCAGACTCATATGTATGAAACGTACATAAAATTAAGCACGAAAACGTTAAAATAATACGTCACAACGTAGACAAACACGAAGATAATATATTTTTTTAAGTTAACAAACGAAAGTTATTATATGTGACACGAATGATACATATGAATGTACATAAAATTAAGCACAACAAAATACATCGAAACGTAGACAAATTCTAATATAATAAGATATTTTTTTTAAATTAAAAAACGAAAGTTATTATATGTGAACCGTCTCAAACGAAGGATACGTACATAAAGTTAAACACAAAAAACAAATAAATAATACTACGTTGAAACGTAGACAAACTCGAATTTAAACCGACAATGTATAAGAAAAACCATGTAATTTTTTAATAAAAATTATTGAAAGAAACTTTTAAATTAAAGTCGAAACGTTGAGCACCTTGATTTATACTGATACATATATAAAAGTAAATACGTAAAAATAGTTTTTTTAGGATAACGAACGTAAGTTATTAATGAAAATCAACTTATATATAAAACGAGATTAAACACGAAAATTTAGAAAATAGAGAGGTTAAAGTAACATTTTACAAATTTCAAATTGAAGGGTTCAAAATCATATTTTAAAAAGTAAAATTGTGAAAAAGATATAAACTCATAAACATAAAATATAGACAAAATTACATAAATGATCCCTATGGTTTTCCTATAGTCACAAACCCAGTCCCTGCTACTTGAAAATGCCAAAATATTCTCATACTAACGGATGAACAGTAACGACTTCAGCAAAATGGATCATTCAAGCAAATTTTGAAAACCACATGGAAACAAAGACTAAATTTGTGTCCTATAATAAACCACAAGGACCATTTATATAATTTTGTCTACATATAATTTATGTTTATAACATTGTAATAGAAAGAAGCTTGGTAACCGTTGTCAAGTCATTAATTTGGATATGACTTATTATTTATTTAAGAATTAATATATTATTAAATTAAATAATTTTCTAAAACAGAAAATTGACGATAGCTAATTTTTTATTTGTTTCATTCAAGAAAAACTTAAAATCATTTAGACATGTAAATCGATCCGGAACTGAAAACCAAAAAGATCATATACTAAAAACAGAAAACCAGATCAAATACCAAAAACAGTTTGTTCGGTTCAATAATACTAAGAAATGTGCTATCTAAGATGGTGTTTGGAACCGGAACCAGTCAAAACCAAACCGGAACCAAAAAAACAGAAAATAATAAGTTGTAACTAAGAACTAAAACCGAACCGAATACCACTAACCAATTCCAACTGCTCCAGTTCGGGTTCCAATTCAATTTTCAGTTAAAAAACTCTTTCTCTATAATCATCTATTATATATGATAGCTAAAAGATTTTTATGGTGTCATTGGAGATATTAATATTCATTAGTACAAGAAAAATAAAAACTCAGATCGGTTGCGGATGCTTTTTGGCTGAGAAAGTAGCTTGGCTGGAGAATTTTTGCTATTTCTTACATTATGTATTTTGATGTTGCTAGATGAGAAATGAATATTTGATATCCTCATACTTTTTGTTCCTATAAATCTTCCTATCCAATTAAATAATGACACGTGTCATATTTAATGCTCATTTAATGATATTTTAGTATACTAAAATGACACACGTCATCGTTTAACTGGGTAGGAGAATTTGTAGTAATAAAAGTAGGAGGATATTTAATTTCTCAAAGTTATATGATTTGATTTTGATTTTCTTAATTGTAATTTACTTTTATTTTTTTACTTTCGGGGTTTTAATTATAGAGGATGAAAATAGGGGAAATATATTTTCTTTGAATTTAATGGAGTTTGTTTTTATGAATTAATGTTAATACTGTTTCACATTTAATAATACATGTATTGAAAGCGAAACCCTACAAAAGAAAACTTGCCAAAGGTATAATAGTTGTCTTTGGTCAACCACAACGGGATAACACTAGTTGTATTTGCTCTAAACAATAATAAAATTGGGAAAATGACTTATATGGGTAAGTATGTTTCAAAATCGTTCAAAAAATATCATTCAAGTTTGGTGTGTCCAAAAAACACCATCCAAGTAAAGCATTTGTACAAAAAACACCAACGAAGTACATTCTTTGTTCAAATTTGACCTTTGGTAACCGGCAATTACCGGTAAAAAATAAGTAAAGGAAAAAAACAATAGGAAAATGACTCAAAGAGGTGACTATGTTTCAAAATCGTTCAAAAAACACCATCCAAGTAAACTTTTTGTACAAAAAACACCAACAAACTATATGTTTTGTTCAAATATTACCCACCGGTAACTGGTTCTTACAGGTTAAATGATAACTTGGCTTAACTATTATGACATGACATAATAATGATTAACAAAACAATAAATGATATATTCCTCCTTTAAAAACCGATTTAGGGTTTCTTCATGAACGAATGATATTCTTCTCCTATGATTGCTCGTCTTCTTCTAAAGTGATGATCTCGAACTCAAGTCCAAAACCCTAATTCTTAACTTAAGGAAAAAAGGGCTCCTTTACCCCTGCCTCAATGGACCTCCCTCCCCCTAAGGCCCAAATCCATAAAAAACCCAAAAAGGCATCCAAGCCCAGCTACAAGGCATCTAAGGCCTAATATGGCCCAAGAACCCCCAACATGGCCTTAAGCCCAAAAAATGACCTGCTACAATCATTTGGGCCCGATGCCTAACTTAAACAAGTCTGTACATAGTCACATCATATGTTGAAGCCTCTGCGATCCGGATGTCGAGCCAGTACGCCTGGCGTACTCCTAGCGTACGCCCAACGTACTCGGCTAGGGTCAAGAACCGCCAATCTTCCAAATGCCATAACTTCTTCATGAAGAAACCCTAAATCGGTTTTTAAAGGAGGAATATATCATTTATTGTTTTGTCAATCATTATTATGCCATGTCATAATAGTTAAGCCAAGTTACCATTTAATCTGTAAGAACCAATTACCGGTGGCTAATATTTGAACAAAACATATAGTTTGTTGGTGTTTTTTGTACAAATAGTTTACTTGGATGATGTTTTTTGAACATACCAAACTTGGATGATGTTTTTTGAACGATTTTGAAACATAGTTACCTCTTTGAGTCATTTCCTATTGCTTTTTTTCCTTTACTTATTTTTTACCGGTAATTGCCGGTTACCAAAGGTCAAATTTGAACAAAGAATATACTTCGTTGGTGTTTTTTGTACAAATGCTTTACTTGGATGGTGTTTTTTGGACACACCAAACTTGAATGATATTTTTTAAACGATTTTGAAACATAATTCATTTTTGCTACACTATAAGTTAGTTATCTAAAAGTTTATCCTAAAAAAAGAAAACAATATATATCTTAAAGTTGTTGAATATATAAAGAAAAAGGATAATAACAAAAAGACGAGTTAATAGTCTTAAACTTTTGAATCAGTCATCAATCTACAAATATATAGAACAATTCTTTTTGCTAATAACATTATTCTTCTTGGGAACTTAATCACGAGAATGAAATGAAGGCAATAACAATCAACGAACCAATGGAATTCATCACTGTGCACGTGTCACGGTGGATCTGGTGGAGGTTTCTTCTTCAGCTTGGAATCAAGACCAGGCTCAACCATTCCAATAAACCCTTTCTGCATTTTGTTGCTGGTGGTGGAATCTACACCCACAAGACATCCCAACTCCACTTTATGCCTCTTCGTTCCAACCTTTTTATACCTAAACGAACCCACCAAATCTACTCGAAAAACTATCATATTCGTCCCTTCCAACACTGTAGGAAATCCATTTGTTTCCACCATGTCTCGCACACGTTTAGTCTTCCCATTACCCTGATAGAAGCTGTCCAACTTGTAGTCTGCTAAAATGGCAAGCGTGGATACATTTGGGAAGTAAGAAAATGTGATATTTATTTGATCTGGGTAATGAAGACCTATTGCTTTGTTTTCGTTTTTTAGCTTGAGATCGAAGTGGATAGCAAAGTTTGTGGGAGAATTACCATTTGCTCTGGTCAGGTTCAAGGTTTGATTATGAAACAGATTAACTGAAAACGATGGACTAGATGGCGATGCGAATAGAGCTACTAAGACAGGCATTAGAACAACGAGACCCAAGGAAAAAGATATCACAAAAAAACAAGCAATAAGAGTGCCATAGTTCACACTGCATGCCATAAAATTGTCGGAAGTGATCAAATAGGATCTGATCTTTTCACCTTTTTTTCAAATCAAAAGAGAATAGGATTGTATTATTGGTATGGAGATGATCATTAAAGATATTTATAGATGAAGAAAGTGGAACCGTGGGTACGTATTTCTTTGGTGTTTTTGTCTGGTCGGCGAAGTAAGCAAAGATGAAATTTCTGGCAACTTTTCTTAACAAATTCAAGAACATTAAATAACTAACTATATTTTATGTATCGGAATTAAAAAGTCGCAAGGAGACTTAACCGATGTTAATTTCTTGGAAATTCAATGCTCAATTTGTTTAAAGATTCCTCTTGATCATCACGTTCGTTTACCAGGTCTAATATGAGGCTCACAAGTCTCAAGTTGACTTCTATTTTTTTTTTTATATGAGGATTAAATTAGTAATACTATTTTCATTTTGTACTCCAAGGATTTTTAAGAGAAGGCATGAATGTATGAGTTGAAATAATTGACCTATAACAATTGAAATTCGAAAACCCGACTTCAAAGCTATCAAGTTAAATGTTCGTTAATTTTATTATACAAGTTGCACTTTATATTTCTTGGATCAGTGTGGATGCCTTCAGATTTTAGCCTACTTTATATACAGAAAAATAGTAATAATACGGATTTGTGTAAATACACTTTCTTTATTTTAAATTTAATAAAAATATTCTACAAATTTAAAGTAATCTGAACTAATTTTTTTTGGTATAATTATGAAAATGGCCACGCTTCAATAGAGATAACGATCTAAAAGCTCTTCTTTATCATTGGCTTCGTCCCAAAGGGTTTTTATTTAGAGAGGTGTATGAATTTATGCTTTATTTATCACCTCTAACAATTAATATCTGAAGGGGTCAATTTTCTTTTTTAGATGTCATAAAATGATGATAGTATATGTGTTAATCCTTTAACGTTTCCTATTAAAAGGCTTTTAACCTAGCAATAGCTATATTAGGTGTTATCAATTTTTTTTGAGTTCAAAGAAGGTTCAAGTCCCATTTTGAATATGTATAGAATTAGGAGTAAATAATATTTGTTGTTTAAAAAAAATAATATTTTCCTTAGGAATATGTATTAATCCACTTTCTTTAATTTGTAGTATTTACTAAAACATTTTCTACCATAACACGCGGTAACTCTTCTACCCTACCATGTATTCATATAATTTGGAAATTTCCTTACAGCTGATTTATTTATATATAAGAAAAGTACAAGAAGTTCCTCAGAGTAAATATCTATAAATAAAGTCAATGCGGACCATTCATTCCCAGCACTCATCTTATTCATTCCCAGCACCCTAAAACGAAATTTTTTATTCCTCTCTTCTGTCTATATATAAAGTAAAATACTTGTTCATTTTGCAGTCACAAGATTGATATAATTAATATGGGATCTTGCGCTAAATGTTGGGGAATAATCATATCAATATTGGCTATCATAACCGCCGTGATCGTTGTATGCGTCTATTTCACCAATCCATCGGATCCTTCATTCACCATCAATGATTTTTACGTTTCAGCCCTCAACCTATCGGACATTTCCTCCACCACCACCGCCGCCAATCAGACCATTTTCTTTGACATGAGGCTCCATAACTCGAATAAAGCCATGGGAGCTTACTACGACCCTGTTACAATTACCTTTTTATACATCCCTAATATCAAGTTGACTTTTGTCGTTGGAGAATACACAGTTCCCAAGTTTTATCAACATAATCAGAAAAGCATGTACGTTAGAGAAACGGTGGCCACTCGGGGCATAGCACCCTATAATAGGATGGTAACATCGTCCGTATTCATAGTGAAGGTGTCCACCAAAGTAGGGTTTAAGTCACCAGCTTATCGTAAGAAGGGGACAGTGGTTGTAGTGGCGAATGTGAGGGTGGGACAAACAGGAGAAAGAGATTCAAAGAGAGGCATTACACTCTTTGAATCTGGTGTGGGTGATCATGGGCTTGGTTGTTTAGGCTTTCGAATGAGTTTATTGATCCTTTCGACTGCCACCCTTTTGATGATTATGTGATTATTTGGGATGTAATATTTGCTAAGATCTCTAAGAAGATTGAAATCTATATCACCATTGTAGCCTGTAAACCAGTTCTTTATTTATGTTGTTCTGTGTGCATATATATATATATATCATAGTTTCTAGTGTATCCTCCTTTTTTATACCATTTCGTAATTTACTATATGCATGACACTTTGAACAAAACCACTAAGGGAAAAAAAATAAAAAACCTCTCTGATTGATCCGTGATTGTATATAGATAAACTTTTAGTTCTCTCATTTCACATAGATTTGTTTTCTCTAAACTCAGCTAGGTTTCGCCATTACTGTGTTTTTTGGGTGAACGAGAGTGATCAAATTAAAGATTTCCAATTCTGTAGAAAACCAGATCAACACATTCCAAGTACGTCAATTCGAATCTTATACAGTGGCTTACTTTACTATAGGTCTTGGGGGTCCCAGAACACTACTCGTGCGAAGAGTAAAATATTTTTTATTTTCTTAATATTAATGTGCAACTACTCCAAAAATTGTGCTACTAGTATTAAGTACAACAAAAAAAAAATATGGTGCACCAATTTTTAGTCCAAAGTTATAAAAAATTAGCCCAATACAATAAAAAAACCAATTAGCCCAATACAATTTCACTTTGTTTAAATCTGGCCCATTTGTCGTTTAATTCCTTTGATGCGGAATAAAGAGGTAGAAGGATTAAGGAAGTAGCATCCACGACACCAAGAAAAAGAAAAAAGCTATTGTGTTCGCTGTTGTGCTCGAGGTGGAAGAAAAAAAAATTCTCACACACCACTCTTCAAATTTCAACCCTTTGCAGCTGAAATTAGACAAGCAAAACATTTTTAAGCATAAGAGATTCCTCCAATCCGAATTTGAGAGCTTAAACCTTAGAATGAAACAAGTATTGAACTTTTATTTGGTTTATGCTTTAAAAAATTAGTTGTTTATTTGTTGAAATTGTTAATTGTTTTGGTGAACTTTTTAGTTGTTTTTGATGAAATTAGTAAATGTTTGAAAGTTGAAATTAGTAGTGAAATTGATTTGAAATATTGATATGTTAGGGTAAAATTGAGTCTTTTTTTAAGAGACTACCAAGTTTCAATGAATCAAATGTTGAAGGGTCATCCAAAAGACAATGCTCCAACTTCAATCAATCATTCCTTTTGGTTTCTAATGTAAATCAACAAAGTCCACAACCTACAACTATTCCAATTACAAATATTGATTTGAAGGATCTTCCAAAAGACACGACGAATACATCATGCATTATAATTTATAATCAAAATCAAAGAGATGAAATAAGAAAGACATATTTGCTTCAAGGACCTTGTCAACAAAAGAATCATACATTTTTATCAAAGAAAATAGGTAACAAAGAAAGACATTTTGTTGTTCATTGGTTTGATGAATTTGATTGGTTGGAGTATAGCATACAAGAAAACAAAACATATTGTTTATTTTGGTATTTGTGTGGAGAATATAGGAAAACAAAGAGGAAGAGATTGTTACACTAAGTTTTGATACTTGGAATAAAAAAATATATTAAAGATTCATGATGGTAATGTTGATAGTTCTCATCACAAATCAACATAAAATTGTGAATTTCTAATGAAAGAAAAATAATCTGTTAGTGTAGCCTTTAAGAAACAAAACAAAGTCGAAAGAGTAACTATAAACTACGGTTAGGTTCTTCAATTTGGTGTCGTAATTTTTATAGAAACAGTTTACTGTTTCGTGGTCATGATGAGTCAAATGACTCTCTTAATAAAGGATTTTTCTTTGAGTTATTATCTTTCATGCGAGATCAAATGAAGGCATTCATAATGTACTTTATAAAATGCTCCTCAAAATAATCAAATGACATCCCTGAGGACTCAAAAACAAAATGTTGGGTGTTTTTTTAAAGAGATAATTTTTAGTATTCGTAAAGAAATTAGTATGGATTTGTTTGCTTTATTGGTTGATGAAGAAAAAACATCATAAATGGTCCCTGTGGTTACCCAAAATCTGAAGTTTAGTCACTGTGGTTTAAAAACCTCATAGATGGTCCCCGTGCTTTCAAAACTTTTGATTTTTGGTCCTTTTTGTTAACTCCGATAGCTTTCTACCGTTAAACGAAGGGTATTTCCGTCATTTAACTATCCAGGGACCTTTTATGAAGTTTTCTTTTATTTATTTATTTTCTTAAAATAAATTTAATATCAAAGGGTTTCTTTCTCTCTGTGTGTGTGTGTGTGTGTGTGTGTGTAAATCGAACAACCTCCATATATGTTCTTTAACAAAAGAAATTTCCAATAATGTTTCCTTTGTTATCTAACCAAATTATCAAGCAAAACATTTCACCAAAACAAAAATTCGTTATGCACTTGTTTCTCCCTAGCCCTATATCGATACTCTCTCTTCCCTTTTCCCATTGTAATCGATTTCAGGTGGTGGTGTTGGCTGTGATATGGCAGCGTGAAGATGACCGGAAAAGGGTATGACTCATATCTCCATTTGATAAACCATAGAATCATAAACACAAGGATACAGATACTCAGATTTGGAATCAAATACAGAGCAAGAAAATCAAACCCAGATATGGAATCTCTCTCTCATTTGTTTTGAAAATGTATTCACTGTAATCAAATACAGATCAGTATCAACGGAACATGAAGAAGACTGAAATTGCTTGTACGACCTCCTCTTTCCCTGAAATCTTTCTATTGCGTCTTTCTCTTGCCACATATCCTTGAGGGATAGAAATTAAGGGCCAGCATCGTCATGGCTGCAACAATGGTTGCCCCGCCAAAATACAGGATGAAATTTCACCATTTCCCCCCAATCTGATGCTCAGATCAACTACAAAAAACGAAATCATCACAACCTCCTTATAACCAAATCCAATCTACAGGCGACAAATTATAAAAAGTAACATGAAAGTAGAATGATGAACGAAAGCGAACAGAAAAGAGTCTGAAGAAACAACACAAGAAGTGATTGGAAATTTCACACTCACACACCTGTTAGTAAGTGGAAATAGTTTTCTTTTGTGATCGATCATACAAGTTGTTGATTGTTATGATTCCTGAAAAAAGGGAAAGTGAAATCATTGACTCGTATGATTCGATCGGCGCTCAACGGCGTGGATCTGGTCATACGGCGGTGATCGATGGGCAACCGCTATTGACACCTCGATCTCAATTGTTGGAACCTGGTAGCAGACCTTGATGGAGAAGACGAAGAATGTGGGTTTCGTTTTTGGAGGATTAGGTGGTAGACGAAGCTTTAAAGGTTATGGATCACAATTAGGTAGAGAGATTGTTGCATCTAGGAAGAAAGGAAGTGGAGACGGGTTGGTGGTGCAGGTGGAAGTAGACGACACGAGAGAGAGAGAGAGAGAGAGAGAGAGAGAGAGAGAGACCCATTGGATATTAAATTTAATTATTTTTTTCTTTTTAAATAAATAAAATAAAACAAACCTCATAAAAGGTCTCTGGATAGTTAAATGACGAAAATACCCTTCATTTAACGGTAGAAAGCTAACAGAGTTAGTAAAAATGACCAAACATCAAAAGTTTTGAAAGCACAAGGACCATATATGAGGTTTTCAAACCACGGGGACTAAACTTCAGATTTTGGATAGCCACACAGACCATTTATGATGTTTTTTCGTTGATGAATCTAGTGACGTATCGAAAAAAGAACAAATGATCATAGTTTTGAGATATGTCGATAGCCTTGGAATTGTGAAGAAAATATTCATTGGAATTGTGCACGAGAAGGATACATCTTCTTTGACTCTTAAAGTGGTCAGTGTCAAATTTAAAATGTAAGTTTTAAAACTATTAGTTCGTTATTTTTAATGTATTCTTACTTTTTTTAAAAAACTATGTTATTATATTGGAAAATCTCTAGAAAAGTCTCAATATTTACGGAAAAGTTACACTTTAGTCCCAAATTTTTTTTTTGAACAAAAAAGTCCTGAAAACCGGCAAAAATTTGCAGTTTGACCCTTTTTGACTGGTTGAAACCGGTACAAAATTAATTTGGGACTATTTCGTAAACTAACCCAAAATATTGGGACTTTTCTGTAAATAAAAATATTAAGACTTTTCTGTAAACAAAAATATTAGAACTTTTCTGCAAACAAAACCCTTATTATTATTATTATTATTATTATTATTATTATTATTATTAATAAAAATATAAATAAGAATACTATTTTTTGAACTTGTATTATTAATATTGTTAATAAAACATATAAATGCATTTAAATGAAAAAATAATGACATTGTTTAAGGGTGGATGTGGAGGAGATGGTGATGCTTTTAACATTGAAATCATGAATTTCTGCTTGTATATTTTTACTTTGTATATGGTCATTTCACATTTGTTATTATTGTTTTCAATTCAGAATATTAATATTTAACAATTTAAAAGATATTGCATATTTGTAAGATTGTTTATAAATAGTTTAAGGCATAATGATTTCTCACTTTGTATATAAAATTGTTTAAGGTAGAAGGATTACTTTCCAAATCCAACAGATCCACTACAAACATCTACATAGGTAGTCCATATCAAAATTCAAAAATATTAATTACAATATCTTGTTTAATAAAAATTAATAGGAATAATTCAAAAGTATTAATAAAAATTCAAAAGTATTAATCCAAAAAACATGTCCTATTACTTTTTATTAAAAAATATATTGTAATTAATACTTTTGAATTTTGATATGGGCTACCTATCTATGTAGATGTTTGTAGTGGATCTGTTGGATTTGATAACTAATCATTCTACCTTAAACAATTTTATATACAAACCGAGAAATGCTTCTACCTTAAACTATTTATAAACAATTTTACAAATATGCAATTTCTTTTAAATTGTTAAGTATTAATATTCTGAATTGAAAAAAATAATAACAAATGTGAAATGATCATATACAAAGTAAAAATATATAAGCAAAAATTCATGATTTCAATGTTAAAAACATCACCATCTCCTCCACCTCCACCCTTAAACAATGTCATTATTTTTTCATTTAAATGCATTTATATGTTTTATTAACAATATTATTTATATGTTTTATTAACAATATTAATAATACAAATTCAAAAAATAGTATTCTTATTTATATTTTTAATAATAATAATAATAATAATAATAATAATAATAATAATAATAATAATAATAATAATAAGGGTTTTGTTTGCAGAAAAGTCATAATATTTTTGTTTACAGAAAAATCATAATATTTTTTTTAGAGAAAAGTCTCAATATTTTGGGTTAGTTTACGAAATAGTCCCAAATTAATTTGGTACCGGTTTCAACCGGTCAAAAAGGGTCAAACTGTAAATTTTTGCCGGTTTTCAGGTCTTCTTCGTTCAAAAAAAAATCGTGGGACTAAAATGTAAGTTTTCCGTATATATTGAGACTTTTCTGACAATTTTCCTATTATATTGGGTCATAATTTTTTTTAATACTACTATTTTTGTAAGTTTTTGCGTCCGCGACCGATCTTATAATTAGATTAGCAACTATATTTCCATGTTTATTTTGACTAGAAAATGTAGGATTTTTTCATGCATGATAGATTGTGAATGCTTCAAATTAATTATTTGGATTAATGTGAGGTATATGTTAAATGGCTAAATGCCTAAATGCCATCTAGTGGGCCTTATTCTTTTTTTTGGACGGCCGAATGAAATAAAAAGGCTAGCAAAGAGCTAGCAAACAAGAACAAATTAGTTCATGAGAGGATTAAGCATCCACTCATTCCAATTTTTCCTAGCTTTATAATTACTATTACAATACCAGTTATAAGAAAAAAAAAACGATAAAATCAAACATAAAGTTTTTCTTTCTAGTGGGCCTTATTCTATCCAATCTAATGAACTAAATCAAACCTTAGGGCACGTGATACTTAACCGTGTTTCTACTGTTAATAAGATAATATATGATTTTGAGCCAATCAAATTAATTATTTATATAATAAACGTTAACAAATTAGGAAAAAGACCTGGTCAAGGCACTACTTCCTTAGCGTTTTTCTCGCATATATAAGAGAACGCAAAAAAAATCATATTAAAATATATTATTTTATGCTTGAAATTAATGGTATGGAAAATCATCTAAGCAGTAGAGGTGACAAATCGGACCATCGTTTCGTGTTTTTGTCTGACACGACACGACACGACAAAGTTTTATGTAACTTGAACATGACACGACACGGTGTCGTATTTTTTAACCAACACGAAAACGAACCGATTAAAAAACGACATACATGACACGACACGACAAAGATAACATAAAATAATAATTAGTTTATTTAATTAATACTTAATCATATATAACACGACAAACACGAAAAAAACACGACAGAGAAATGCTAAATCGTGTCAATTTCGTGTCTAATTTTGAACATGAACACGACACGACATCATGTTTTTTACACTTGATATTAACATGACACGAACACAAATTCAAATTTCAGTTTTGTCCCAATTTCGTTTCATGTCGTGTATTTTTGGCGTGTCGTGCCATCAATTGTCACCTCTACTAAGCAGTTTATTTGGTATACCACTTAATGGTTCCGTTAGGAGATAAGCTATTAATCATTTATTAAGGGTGTTTGCTATTGAAAAGAACACATCTAACCGATTCAGATGCGGTAAGCATCTTACTGATTCAACTTTGTGCTTGTCTATGAACAATTTAGCTTGACTTCTCCCCCTTTGCCCTTAGTATCCACAATGCATATTTTAATGAGAAAGTTGATTGGGGATGAAATGCCTAATTAACATTCAATAGATTAAACTCTATCATTATAGGATGTCATGCATTCAATTAATATGGAGTTAAATGGCCATTGAACTCTTCACTCAGATAATTAAATTTTTTTAATTTTTAAATGTATGGTACATTGAACTTTATAGAGTTCAATGCATTGTAATAAAGTTTGATAAATTGTATGGAGAGTATAATGATGACCTGATAAGCCATTAAACTCTAAAGAATCCTAACAAACTATATCTATTTTTTGTAATATCCCAAATTTCAATCCAAAATTTTCATTTAAAATTTAAAGAAAAACTGAATTAATTTAATTCTCAAAATATTAATCAATCATTGGTTTCAAACATCATCAAATCAGAGTTATAAAATCAAGAGTGCGGATGATCTCTCAAACATAAAAGCAGATGTTGTGCAATCACGTCGCGTCCTTCCCTTTGTTACAGAAAGCACCTGAAACAATTTAAACTTAAAATCATAAGCACAGAGCTTAATGAGTTCCCTAAAATATCACACACCATATATTAACAGGCCCATAACAACAAACATATAAGCGGGCCCAGCCCAAAGGGACAGTTCCAACAGAGATATCAGCGGGCCTCGCCCAACGGGTCAACCCCATTAACTTATAAATAGGCCTAGCCCAACATGCATATCATCAAACCATCAAGAGTCATGAAGACAACAAGTATACAATGACACCTAGTGTTCTATAGTATAATGAGAAAACTCACCAGAATCCCAGAGTTGAATCCGACTACCCGAAGACCGAAAGAATCAGTTACACGAACTGCCTAAACCAAACATAAGATAAACCTCAGTCTATAGCTTAAAACCTCCAAGTTTCACTAAAAGTCAAATTGATCAAAAATCAACGTCAACGGTCAATCACCACATACCACCGCGTCGCGACTAGCTCCCTAGTTGCACCGCGGTCACTAAAAGACAAAACAGTCGCGACCGGACCTCACGCACCGCACCGCGGTTGATGTTCCAACAACTTAATCCATTAAGCTCTTAACCCTTAATGTCCAAAGCTTAAGAGCTCAGATCTGAAACTTCTAAGGGAATTAATGGATAAAGTTCCTGACTTTATCCATTACACCATCTAACCAAGCCCAAAACTCAAACCTTAACTCTCAAATTTTACCCAAATGACCATTAGGACACGCATGACTTGAAATGGTTGCAAACACTTAAATTTATGGGACTAACGAGATCCAGAAATCGATCAAAGCTCAACAATAGTCCTCGAGTTGATCAAACTCCAAGAACTCTCCTCAAAACTCCAAAAAATGACTATATAACAAACATAATTAAGCATTTAACCAAAAATTAAGAACTTTATACCTCTTCAAGCTGCGTAAGGTGCAGAAGATGCAACATCTGATGTAGAAACAAGCCTTCAACCAACAAGGTCACCACCTTCTTCTTCCAAGATGCACTCCAAGGCTCAAAACACCAAAAACACAAACATAAACATGAAAAACACTCAAATAAGAGCTTGGGATAAGGTTGACGAATGCACACAACACTACAAGTTAGAGCTATCAAATAGAACCCAAGGCCTGAGATCTAGCGTTTTGAACCCAACCACCACCGCACCATAGAGGCTACTTAACTGGGTTGCCACTTAAATGACATGGGAACGCCGCTTTACCTTAACCCCCGCGCCACGACATCAGGTTTCCCCCAAAAACCTTATTCTCATAATCCTTAAATCTTTATATGATCATTCCAGAAAACAGATGTTACAATTCTCCGCCAATTAAACTGGATTTCGTCCTCAAAATCCGTATTGGTTAAACTACAAAAGATCAACCCAACACAAACCATTATGACTTCACTGACCAACTAATCGTTAAACACAATCTTAGACAACACGGGTTCCCAAGGCGTTTTAGAACCTAAACAATGCCACCAAAACAAACCTGACTACTTGAAAATAATCAACTATGATAACTACCTCTCTCTCTCTCTCACCGATGGTCCGATCAAACTCCTGGAAAAGCCACCTAAATCGGAAACTCCCATATTGCGACCACAATCCAAGTCCAAAGATAATATACACAAAACTGGAAACCCTTCGGCCTAAAACTCTAGAAATCATACTTAAAGGTGGACGATCATCTTTTTGAAAGATACTTCCCATAGTTCCGATGACTATGGAAAACTGCCATACCATGTTGAAGCAAGCACGCAAAACATTTTGACCATAATAACTCATACAAACCCATATTCCGGAATTCATGCCTAAAGTACCTCAAATGCACACTTAACTTCCTGACAAGTCATCACAATCCTACTGGTCCCACGAGCATAAAAAAGGTAACTCCAAAACCTCACAAGGTAACCAAACTCCCAATAAATGACCCAAGAAAACAAACAGGGATTCAAGAATGAAAACACTCAATAAGTTATTTTGATGCAAAAATAAAACTTTCATCAAACTACATTCTACTAATGCATGATCAAAACCAACTGACCACTAGGCCTCTGGTTGTCTAACTATAGAGCTCTAACACCCATTTATGAAAAACGACTATCAAATCAAGTCTTGAGAGTCTCAAACACACCACTATTGGGTCCTACCCTTACTAGCCATAAACTTACTGGTTCATAATACATCGTGACACCATCTAACCATTGGAATGATAAGCTCATGGTACAACATTGATCTTGTTATCATCCCACCACTGGCCTGAAGACTCACGACCAACACCATAACGGCCTAAAGGTATTCGTCTGTCATCTTACCGACCTGCAGAAGCACAATCGACATCCCTTGCTACCATTTCTAAATAAGCAAACACATCATGCTAAATATCCAACATATCCTGCGAACTAGGCAATTACCACGGTCCAACCACGGCCTCCTTATATATGCTAATATCAATCCATACCATCTCATACATTCTCTATGATCTAGCTATAGCATCCTACATGGACTATGGTCCCACCATGATCCTCTAAAATTTCCACTTTCTATAGCTCTTTAACCATGACCTCCCAGGTTAGCCCAACCAATCTTCTCAAAATATGGGCTCCACACTAACATCCTCAGTGTAACCTACTAAGGGGACACACCATGTACCAAGATTCACATCGTTTCATGCCTTTCCATTCTACCCAAAGAGCGAAGTACGTCACAATATGATACCTTTATATATCCAAATGAATCTATCTCCTTCTCGCAGTATCTCGCTGGAGTCTAATGTGACATAACCATCAGATCCCAATAACGTAAGAATATCAACCACTAATGTCATCACTCTTATCAACAGCTGAAACAAGATTCCAAACCTTGGAACATCTAAACAGATTTCCGACAGTGCCCAATTAACTCATAAAAATTTCCAAATTCGGAGGAAAACTCCAAAAAAACCCATAATAATGCAGACTAAACCCTGGTCGAATCGACCCATCCTCCTATCCTTGTCAACATGACAACCCAACACTACACTTCGTGAAAACACAACGTGACACATAAGGAACTTGACAATGTCGCTCTGACATCTTAGCTTCTAACTCTTCAAAATAACAGTCGAACACTAACCGCTAGAAGCATCCTTTCCACAATCAAACAAATTAAGTGCACACTCTCCCAGGAGCATGGATAAATAAATGACGAAACTTGGCAATAATCTGCCACCTTTCCTGAACCTCCATTAATTCCCGCAAACTATTCTCAATCAACCTCAATCCACAAAGAACACTACAACAAGTCGATTGAAAATAATCCTATTATTAAAATCCATGAGTCCCATATATTGCAGACCTAAGTATCCCCCAAAAGGTATTACTCCTACCTTAACAATCCTAATCCATATCGAAGTTGTTTTCTTAGCAGTCTTTTTCTCACTCCCACTTTTGACGAAAACTTGAACGAAGCGCATATGAAGATATACATTCCTTACTTTGAGACCGATCATCACTGCCAATTTTGAAAATGGATACCCGATCCATACCCCAAGCTAACTACATTTACTAAAACCTATACACCAACCCGAGCGGCCCAACTGCTTCCTTTACAAAATACATGATGCTCCCAAAGAGAACTACTTGCTACAATGAATTCCTTGCCTAGAAGCTCCCTGATGCGAAGACAACTCAAGATTTTCTGAAGACATAAACATGATATCTACCCAAGTAGCACCTGTGATCTGAAAAATCCTTGGGTTCTTCCTGACCCATGAAGGAAGAATTCGACTGACACTAAAGAAATGGGAAAACAAAATTTCAAATCCGTGGACACTCCAGCAATAGTCTTCTTGCAATAATAAGACTGAACCAATAATCCTGCATGCTCGAGCCGTAGATTCTTTTAACACGAAATATCAAAACCAAAAGATGACTATTCCATGAACCTCTAATCAGAATACTCGGTTCTCACCTACTTAGGGTTCGAAGTACCACCCATTGTTATCCATAAATTTGAGCCCCGGACCTAACTAACCGATACAAATCATCCCCGATTTCCCTAGCGCATAAAAAGAAAGGGATAAATATTTCGAAAATATCTAGCCAACCCATGGAAATTTCAAATCTCAGATGGAGACCTCGGAACCTCCCACTGCACCGTTGCCTCGATCTTGGTCGGGCCGACCATTATACCATTTTGGTTGATGAGGTATCCGAGAACCAAACTTTATGTATCCAGAGACTTGCATCCGAAGAATATGCATACATCCCCTACCATCTCTCTCTCTCTCTCTCTCTCTCTCTCTCTCTCTCCTTACATCTTCAAGGAGCTCGTGCTGATGCTCTAGCAACAACTCTAACAAACATGACAAACACGAATTCTATAAGTAACAACGAATGGTTAAATCAGACAAGTTGCCTACGATTTCTCATCAAACAACTCGTCACATGAACCAACAAAATACCAAAGACATCATTCGTATAACTGAAACATACCAACAACAACAGTTATTGTTGGTCCCTAAATTATCACTCCTGCTCATGTGGGACAATCACCATAAACATGACCTATCTGATTTCAAAGAAAACAGACCCTTATTCCCTCAATGAAATTAATCTCTTGGCCAAATCTGAATTATCTCGATGCAACCGCGAATACCTGGATTGACAAAATGGTTTATTTTTCATATACTAGTTTTATACTTATAAAAATGGACTTAATCACAACTAGGGACGGCTACAAAACTAGGCAAGTATACATATTCGTTTGATAGTATAGCGATGGTAAGAATGGGTTGTCAAAAACTTAGGGAATGAGTATGATTCTAAAAAAAATATATATATATACTACTAATTAAACTAGAAATTACTGTAAAAAGTGGGGTTTCTGATTTTAAAGTTCAAAAACTTCTAACATTCACTTAAAACAATTTATAGCAATCAAATACCTTAAACTAAGAAGAACAAAACAGATAATACTTTAATACAAGATATTAAGAGCACTTTCGTTTAGATTCGATTCACCTCTCACATATTGTTGATGTTGTTAATAGTGCAATGGATTTAATTTTGTTGCTTACCGATTCCTAATATGGCTAGCATTATGGTCAGACATCTAATCCTTTGATTTTAACCAATTAATAATTGCAGTGATCAAGTGAACTAATATTCCTAAAAATCAGTGTTCAAATCGAATTATGAAATACTTGAATAATAAATTAAAATCAATCATAATGATTAGCAATTATTTATACATGAATGATCATCACATACATTCTCACATAATAAGGTTACCAACTTTTCTATTTAACCCTAGATTTTTGGTCAAACTCTAGTTAAATAGTTATATAGTTCATAAAAGCGTGTGATTCAAATATATTAAGATAGATTGATCATTTAACCCTAACAATACTCAACAATATATAGAAAAGATTGAAACTTTAACACATAAGGATCTTTATCAAGCAAACATAATAAATAAACGACTAGATTAAATTCGAGATTATTAAAATCAACACACAGTTTTCAGGGTCATCTACTCTAAACGAAAGAAAAGGGGTTTTAGCCCATAAATAAAATAAAAACACAAATAAAAAATAATTAAACTTTGTTAAACATGATTAAACAAAACAAATCGAATGATTAAATGTGTTATGATTCTCGATCTCTTCGAATCTTGCTCCAAAATCTGTAACATCCCGAGATTTTGCAGGTATTTCCAAACCCTCTTCTATCATTACTTTGTCATTTGTAGTCCTTGTGGTTGGAAGTGTAGAGCCAAGATAAGTATAAGGGCCAAGGTTGCAACCTTGGGTCAAGGAGGAGTACGCTGAGCATACATAAGAGTACGCTAAGCGTACTAAGGTCCGCCTTAGTACGCTGGGCGTACACTTGTGTACGCTGGGCATACTTATGTCAGGATGAAACCCTAATATTTAGGGTTTGGGGGCTATATAAGCAACATTATGAGCACATAACCCTCCCTTACCTCAGCGTCCACTGCTTAGAGTCATTTTCCCCAAACCCTAGCCATCTCCTTGAGTGTGTGAGCTTATTGAGTGTTTATTGAGTGTTTTAAGAAGAAGGTGTTGCATCAAGGAGTTGGAGAAGAAGATCAAGCTTGTAGATTTGAAGTTGGTTTGTGCCCTAGAAGCTCCAGAAGGTAAAAAAACTTCAAAATTTATGCATATATGTATAGATCTTGCCATTTTTGCTTTAAAGAACCATTTCTTGTCCCAAAAAGTCCCAAGATGGTGCATGATGTGATTTGGACGAAATGAACTTTCCTTATAGACTCTTGAAGGGGTTTTGAGTGATAAAAATGAAGTCCCAATGGCTTAAGATGTCCCATGCATGGAGTAGGAAGGTCTTAATGGATTAAGACCAAGTATTAAGAGCTTTCTGGACGTCCAAAGTGATAAAGTTCGTGACTTTATGGGTCCTAGGCACATTTGGTCACTGGATCTGAAGTTTGGGCTTAAGTGCTTAAGCCATTAAGCACTTATTAAGATTTTGGCAAACCACTACGTACGCCCAACATAAATCCAGTACGCCCAGCGCACTGGGTCAACCACCCCGATGGTGGTCAACATTAGAACGAGTACGCCCAGTGTACCAGAGGAGTACGCCCAGCGTACGTCCTCTGTTGGGCTTTTGACATTTAGGCTTCGGGTTTTGGGTTGTTTATGGACTAGTTGGATTTGGGCCTTTGCTGGACTTTATGAATATGTTGTTTTGGGCCAAGTTTTGATAATGGATCTTGGAATTAGGCCCAATTAGGGAGTTGGGCCCAATTTGGTGAATTGGGCCAATAATAGGCTTTGCATAAGGACTTTCAAGGTTATGGGCTTGACATTGGGCCTTGGACCAATAAAGAGAATGGACATGATGGATTGTGCGGACCCTTAGTCAAGACTATTATGTTGTGTATTGACTTGGTATTTATTATGTGATAGTTCGGGATTTCCGGTGAGACAGTGATCAGAGGTTTTCGGTACTTCAGCACTACTTGCGAGGTGAGTTACCTCACTATACTAAGGGGTCTAAGGCACCAAGGCCGGCCCATTGGATATAATATCCTAGCAGTGGTAGTATGTTGAGTATAAGTTAGTGTTGCGTGCTAGTTGCTATGCCAGTTAGGTAGATCTATAGGACCGCCCTGTATTATTATGTGAATATCTGTATGCGCATTAGTTGTGTTATATGTCGACATATTATGTGGGATGGGTTGAGGTGATACTGCTCCGTGCGGTAACCAACAAACCCGGGAGCATTCCAGATATGAGCTGAGGGTTAGGTGGGGCATGCCAGACTCATACTGTGGGCTAGGGAGCATTCCAGATACGAGCTGAGGGCCAGGTGGGGCATACCAGACTCGTACTGTGGGCTCGGTGGCAATCCAGATGTGAGTTGTGGGCCCGGAAGGCAATCCAGACTCACACTGTGGGCCCAGGGGTAATCCAGACTGTAAAGTTGTGGACCCAGTACATGCTGTAATTTGTATATGTGTTATGTGCAGTGTATTAGTATTTTGGGGGAACTCACTAAGTCTCAGGCTTATAGTTTCAGTTTATTGTTTCAGGTACATTAGGGGATCGCGAAAAGGCAAAGGCGTGTTCGTACAACTCCTCATATTTATGTTTATGTTTTTGGGATACTCTGATATTATATATTTTGAAAACAAGTTTTGTAATGATTCATGGTTTTGAAATGTTTTTAAAAGTTTAAATTTCGCATGATTTTTTATGAGTATTACAAAATCGATCTCTGTTCTCCAAAGGGTTTCTAAGGATTCTATTGTCATCAAAAGTCGAAGAATACTTTTTGCCTAATCCAGATAATGAATGAGGTTCGTATTTATAAAGTTTACAAATTGCTCGTCGTGGCGTTGTGGTGAAGGTATTACCATGGTTTGGTGAAGACTCCTATATGTATCCTCCAAGTAATCTGATGTGTACTACATATGATAAACATATCGATTAGGACACCTCACCATAGTGTGGAAGACATATTGTCACGTCATGGTCTTCAAATTTTATGGATTTTTCCTTTTTGATGATTCTTTTTAGCATTTCAGCTTCCAACACAACATTTCAGCTCCTTTTATCCCGAGCATGTCTTCACTGCTACAAACAAAATTTAAACATTATAAGTATCAACTATCTTTAATTACTAAACTATAGCTAAAAACACTAAGGTATCATGTAAAATGTATGACTATATATGACGATATCAAAATACCACACACTTGTCTTTTGATTGTCCCCAAGCAAAGCTTGTTTTTATCATAATTTATTCTAATACCACACATCAAAACCTTGTTCGCCAACATCGTATAGAATAACCCAAATTGAATTCGCCAATTATATCTTGCCTCAATGCATATATTTGTGTCTAGATCCTAATTATTTCTCAAATCCTAAATACTTACAATCCTCATAATTCACTACAAGAAAAATGACTTACAGTCACACCAAAAAAGTGTGACCATATGCATATAGTGACATTTTATTTTTTCACTGAAAGTGTGACGGAAGGTGACGCCATCGTATGGGTCTTATGGTCACTTTAAAATGTAGTGTCCGTATGAGATGAAAACATGTGGCCGTATTATAAAAGTGTGGCAAATTTTTACGGAAATTTTTTCCATAAATATCCAATATTGTAGCGTTAAACCGTCAATAGACACATTTATTTAATAACTGTGGTGACTGTATATCACCAACTTGCGACATTGATGATGTTTTAGTGTAGTTGTTTTCTTTTATATTGTCACACAGTTTAAATTTTGTTAAGACTATTGTGTATCTTTTGTAAACATGTAATTACGGTGAGCATGACCATGTTTGGTAAATGGACACATATAATTAATTCCATAAGTGGCGAATTGCTAATAATTAGTCACAAAAAACAATCAATTTTTGTGACTATAGCCTATCGTATAGAGACACACAATTAAGTGAAATACAATCATAAGTATTATAAAGACACACATTTTGTTAAAATTAAGGACTATTCGATATCGTAATAAGACTATTGGGTATATTTTAGATACATATAATTACGGTGAACATGACCATGTTAGGTAAATGGACACATATAATTAAATTTATAAGTGACGATTTGCTAGTATTTCGTCACAACAACAATCAATTATGGTATCTATTGTTAACCATTTAGCCACACGTTAAAAAATGATGTAAAGTAACCATTGTATAATTATAGAGACATTGAAAACCAATAAAACATGACCAAATTTATATTAAAGCCTCTTTAATTTAATATTTATTGTTACTTTTTATACAATTTTAGACACATCAAAATAATTTAAATTAAAGTAACCAAACCCAACAATATGAAACAAAAGTAAAATTCATAATTTGATATTACTAATAATTGAAATCCAAATCCATACATTAAATTCCTAATTAAAATACTAAAAAAAAAAAAAGTTGTTCTAATTTCAAGAATTTAAATAATGGTAAAAAAATCAAACACATCATAAACCAAAACCTAAACATAAGTAGGCATTCTTCTTATTTGTATTGCTCATTGTCTTCTTGAGAAGGGCATCGGATGAGACGTAAGTTGGTTTTATTTTCTTTGAGTTTTGATGTTGATGTTCTTGATGTGATATAATTTCTGGTACCTATAACAACAACATTGAAACAAAAAAAATTGAGTACATCAAAACCTTAGTATACTACTTAATGAAGAAAATAAAGTGTAATGCAGAAAGTAGTGAACATAATTAAACAAACCTTTGACTCGGGTTGCACAAGGTATTTTGGCCATGGAACAAAACTTTTATATGCATCCTCAACTAATGTGAATTCTCCAGTTTTATGGGGTAGAAATGCTTGTTTTATTACCACTTCATCAATGGAAACTTTATAGCAATCATCTTGTAGAGGAACTCCATGAATGAATTGTCTTTCTGATGATAAGTGAATTGTACCACGAGCAACGATGTTCCTTTTATACGGATGTGATAGAGTACACTTGATTGGCTACAATGATAAGTAATATTAGAATCAGAAAAAAAAAGACAGAAATGTATATTCAACATGTAAAAAACACTTACCTGGTGAAGGGGTTTATTTGGTGAAACTGTTGGTATGTCAGGATTGATAGTGGCAGTCTTAGAGTCAACAGCTTTTCTGGTGGGTTTTGTATTTGCCTAATATAAAGGTTTAAGACATATATGTAAAATTATATTTTAATATAAAAGATAAATTAAAAGTGTTGAAAACTGTAAAGTAAGTATAAACTACTGTTGCAAATTTCATGGAAATCAATTGTGTATCGGGAGTTGCAGTTTTAGAGTTGGTTTGAACTTGTTTCTTGGTGGGTTTTGCAATAACCTAAATCAATTAAAGTCCCAATTGAAAAAACAGAAATTAGTATAAAAAAAAGTATATCAATGATTATCTTATAAAATGATAACATACTGGTGTTACAAGTTCTGATGGTTGCTTGGTTTTGAGACTAACAAGAGTTGTTTCACTACTTTCAACAATCTTGTCACTTGAAGTACCCTAGCAAATATAAAGAAACATGGAAAATGTCTAAAAAAAATGCAATTTACAAGTAACATTGAAAATACATGTTGTTAATAAGATTACTTACAACAGTATGAAACAGATTTTGAAATTCAGCTCCTTTTGCATTAATATGAGCCAAAACTAGCTTTAGTGTTTGATCTTGTTCATTAACCTTTGTAGACAAAGCCTTGAGTTCAGCATCTTTTTTCTCAAGCTCAAGTTTTCCATTATGCAGTGCAACTTTAAGATCTTTAATTTCTTCCTTAGATGATCCTTTGCTGCAAGGAACATTGAAATATCTGTTGTAAGTGACTCCTATGCCGACACCCTTTAAAAATCCTCCCTTTTCCTTGCCAAAAACTAAGGTCATGGCATCCGTGCCTGGTTCAACATTAACTTTCCTTCTTTTATCTGCTTTTCTTATTCCATCTAGCACACAAAATATTAATAATTATTGTCCTAATAAAACTGATTAAAATCTTTATAGTAATAGTAATAAAAAAGTTTATTGAAGTTACTAGTTTATCCGCCATGAGTTTAACATCTTCATCCTTAAATACTCCTTTACTTTAACGTCCTTTACACCACATAATTGACCTTGGGGGCATTTCTTCCTTTGAAATCACTTTCTCTTCAATCTTGATAAAAAAATTAAATTGTAATAATATAAAATAAAATTCTGTTAAGTAGCATACTATGAAGGTAATATAATGGATCATATAGCTAAAAAAAAGCTTACCAACTTCCGCCTAAGAGTAGTATACCCCCCTCGTCCCATCCGATGAGCGTACTTTGACATCTTGCGCGCTTTGACTGTCTTTTGTGACACAACCTGACTAAAAAAAAGATTTGTCAAGCACTTTTTGGTAATTTTATGATAAATGAATGAAGAAGTTTTGGGAAAAAGTTGTAACATTAAACTCTTCAGATTACGTATATGTCACAAATTTGTTCCAATCATTTTTTTCAGTAATTATTGCCCGATATCGAACAGGGATTTCTCCAAGCTTTTTGGAATTCCCTAGATGTGGCTTGATGTAAGCTGCATACAATTTCCTTCTGAAGTTTCGTAGAAGGATACCAAGCCTATTCATCACAAATCTTTTTCCAGTTTCATCAACTATAAAATAGCGCTAAAATGAAACAATAATGAATTTGTTAGTATTTAATACATGATTTGTAAATAAAATATGAGATGCAGTTAAAAAAAGTGAAAAAAATATTTACTGTAATCTCTTCCCAAAGTTTGTCCTTCACTTCCGGTTTTACTTTCTTCCAGCAAAGAGCACTTAATCCCACCTTCTCGCGGATAAGATCTCCCAAATAACTAACAAACACTGCATTATTCTTCCCTGTAAACTTACCGAATTCATCAAACTTCACACGTTTTTTCTACCACCAGAATTGACATACTCGGTCTTCAGCTTTGGAAATCGATTCAGTCCCCTCTTCCTAGGTGACCTTGTAGGAACTTTGCTTTACATTTCTTCTTCCGAATCTGAATGGCTATTGTATTCAATGTCATTATTTTCACCATCTTCTGTGTCCGATTCATAAAATTATGTTTCATCATCTTGCTCATATTCCATATCATAGTCAGGCATATCCTCATGTTGTTCCTTGTTCACCTTCATGATTCTTTTGTTGACATGAAACATATGAATTAAGTTTGATTATTTGTATGTTTAATAAAAAGTATGACTAACTTATATTACATACAAAATTTCACATACACATTTCATCGAACAGTTAGTGTGCAACAAGCACAGTAATATGACGAATCAAAAAATTTATGTTTTATGTATAATCCCCTAATCAGTACAATCAATAACATTGACACCATATACAGAGAATATACTTACAGTAGAAATGCGTGATGAATGTTGTCGAATGATGAACTGAAATATAATCCAACTAGGATCGATATAACCTAGAGAAAAACCACCCAATGGTTGAAAAATTCAAAGTCTTTTAAATAATACATTGTTAGTACGTCCTAATTTGAGGGTGGTTACCAAATTTACCGGATTTTCCTTCATATGATGGATTGATCTTCAAAGTTTTGGCGGTGAGATAGATGAATACTTCCTGCGTTGATTTGGAGCCCAAAACAAAATGGAAAAAATGTTTGCCTCCCATTATATTTGCTTAATTTTGATTGACGAATTCAAATTTTTTCCAAATTTTGATCTGATAGTGAACTCACACGATGAGAAGCAAAAATCGTGGTTTGGAAACATGTTCTGGCTTTTGAAATATTATTACGAGTTATTAGATATAAATAGAAATGTTACAACTTTGGTCCTTGTAAATTAACAATTTTACGTTAGGATACAACTATATCACTATTGGAAATAAAAAATATTTAACATTTAATTATGTATATACAATGGGATAATAGTATAATAAAACGAAAATAAGATAAAGGTCTAGTTAGCTTACTAATTTTTCCGTGTGAACACTTTGTTAAGATTTTTTATTTTATTTTATATTAAGTTAGAAAAAAAAATCCATACACCTACTATAAACCCATTTCGGTCCAAAACCCGTACCCATATTAGAAACCCAATTTGGTCCCAAACCATTACCAACACCCATACATGACCTAATGATGGTCAACCATTACCAACACCCGACCACCTGGAAACCATACCCGTATTAGAAACCTAATTTGATCCCAAACCATTACCAACACCCCTACATGACCTAATGTTGGTCAACCTGTACCAACACCCGACCACCTGCAACCCATACCCGTATTACAAACCCAATTTGGTCCCAAACCATTACCAACACCCCTACATGACCTAATGATGGTCAACCATTACCAACACCCGACCACCTGGAAACCATACCCGTATTAGAAACCCAATATGGTACCAAACCATTACCAACACCAATACATTACCTAATGTTGGTCAACCCGTACCAACACCCGACCACCTGCAACCCATACCCGTATTACAAACCCAATTTGGTCCCAAACCATTACCAATACCCCTACATGACCTAATGATGGTCAACCATTACCAACACCTGACCACCTGGAAACCATACCCGTATTTGAAACCCAATTTGGTCCCAAACCATTACCAACACCCCTACATCACCTAATGATGGTCTACCATTACCAACACCCGACCATTTGGAAACCATACCCGTATTAGAAACCCAATTTGGTCCCACACCATTACCAACACCCCTACATGACCTAATGACGGTCAACCATTACCAACACCCGACCACCTGGAAACCATACCCGTATTAGAAACCCAATTTGGTCCCAAACCATTACCAACACCCCTACATGACCAAATGTTGGTCAACCCATACCAACACCCGACCACCTGCAACCCATACCCATATTACAAACCCAATTTAGTCCCAAACCACTACCAATACCCCTACATGACCTAATGATGGTCAACCATTACCAACACCCGACCACCTGGAAACCATACCTGTATTAGAAACCCAATTTGGTCCCAAACCATTACCAACACCCCTACATGACCTAATGTTGGTCAACCCGTACCAACACCCGACCACCAGCAACCCATACCCAAATTACAAACCCAATTTGGTCCCAAACCATTACCAATACCCCTACATGACCTAATGATGGTCAACCATTACCAACACCCGACCACCTGGAAACCATACCCGTATTAGAAACACAAATTTGGTCCCAAACCATTACCAACACCCCTACTGACCTAATGTTGGTCAACCCGTACCAACACCCGACCACCTGCAACCCATACCCGTATTACAAACCCAATTTGGTCCCAAACCATTACCAACACCCCTATATGACCTAATGATGGTCAACCATTACCAACACCCGACCACCTGGAAACCATACCCGTATTAGAAACCCAATTTGGTCCCACACCATTACCAACACCCCTACATGACCTAATGATGGTCAACCATTACCAACACCCGACCACCTGGAAACCATACCCGTATTAGAAACCCAATTTGGTCCCAAACCATTACCAACACCCCTACATGACCTAATGTTGGTCAACCCGTACCAACACCTGACCACCTGCAACCCATACCCATAACACAAACCCAATGTGGTCCCAAACCATTACCAATACCCCTACATGACCTAATGATGGTCAACCATTACCAACACCTGACCACCTGGAAACCATACCCATATTAGAAACCTAATTTTGTGCCAAACCATTACCAACACCCCTACATGACCTAATGTTGGTCAACCAGTACCAACACCCGACCACCTGCAACCCATACCCGTATTACAAACCTAATTTGGTCCCAAACCATTAACAATACCCCTACATGACCTAATGATGGTCAACCATTACCAACACTCGACCACCTGGAAACCATACCCGTATTAGAAACCCAATTTGGTCCCAAACCATTACCAACACCCCTAAATGACCTAATGTTGGTCAACCCGTACAAACACCCGACCACCTGCAACCCATACCCATATTACAAACCCAATTTGGTCCTAAACCATTACCAATACTCCTACATGACCTAATGATGGTCAACCATTACCAACACCCGACCACCTGGAAACCATACCCGTATTAGAAACCTAATTTGGTGCCAAACCATTACCAACACCCCTACATTACCTAATATTGGTCAACCCGTACCAACTCCCGACCACCTGCAACCCATACCCGTATTACAAACCCAATTTTGTCCCAAACCATTACCAATACCCCTACATGACCTAATGATGGTCAACCATTACCAACACCCGACCACCTGGAAACCATACCCGTATTAGAAACCCAATTTGGTCCCAAACCATTACCAACACCCCTAGATGACCTAATGATGGTCAACCATTACCAACACCCGACCACCTGGAAACCATACCCGTATTAGAAAACCTAATTTGGTCCCACACCATTACCAACACCCCTACATGACCTAATGATGGTCAACCATTACCAACACCCGACCACCTAGAAACCATACCCGTATTAGAAACCCAATTTGGTCCCAAACCATTACCAACACCCCTACATGACCTAATGTTGGTCAACCTGTACCAACACCCGACCACCTGCAACCCATACCCATATTACAAACCCAATTTGGTCCCAAACCATTACCAATACCCCTACATGACCTTATGATGGTCAACCATTACCAACACCCGACCACCTGGAAACCATACCCGTATTAGAAACCCAATTTGGTCCCAAACCATTACCAACACCCCTACATGACCTAATGTTGGTCAACCCGTACCAACACCCGACCACCTCCAACCCATACCCATATTACAAACCCAATTTGGTCCCAAACCATTACCAATACCCCTACATGACCTAATGATGGTCAACCATTACCAACACCCGACCACCTGGAAACCATACCCGTATTAGAAACCCAATTTGGTCTCAAACCATTACCAACACCCCTACATGACCTAATGTTGGTCAACCCGTACCAACACCCGACCACCTGCAACCCATACCCGTATTACAAACCCAATTTGGTCCCAAACCATTACCAACACCCCTACATGACCTAATGCTGGTCAACCATTACCAACACCCGACCACCTGGAAACCATACCCGTATTAGAAACCCAATTTGGTCCCAAACCATTACCAACACCCTACATGACCTAATGTTGGTCAACCAGTACCAACACCCGACCACCTGCAACCCATACCCGTATTACAAACCCAATTTGGTCCCAAACCATTACCAATACCCCTACATGACCTAATGATGGTCAACCATTACCAACACCCGACCACCTGGAAACCATACGCGTATTAGAAACCCAATTTGGTCCCATACCATTACCAACACCCCTACATGACCTAATGTTGGTCAACCCGTACCAACACCCGACCACCTGCAACCCATACCCATATTACAAACCCAATTTGGTCCCAAACCATTACCAACACCCCTACATGACCTAATGATGGTCAAACATTACCAACACCCGACCACCTGGAAACCATACCCGTATTAGAAACCCAATTTGGTCCCAAACCATTACCAACACCCCTACATGACCTAATGTTGGTCAACCCGTACCAACACCCGACCACCTGCAACACATACCCGTATTACAAACCCAATTTGGTCCCAAACCATTACCAACACCCCTACATAACCTAATGATGGTCAGCCATTACCAACACCCAACAACTTGGAAACCATACCCGTATTAGAAACCCAATTTGGTCCCAAACCATTACCAACACCCCTACATGACCTAATGTTGGTCAACCTGTACCAACACCCGACCACCTGCAACCCATACCCGTATTACAAACCCAATTTGGTCCCAAACCATTACCAACACCCCTACATGACCTAATGATGGTCAACCATTACCAACACCCGACCACCTGGAAACCATACCCGTATTAGAAACCCAATTTGGTCCCACACCATTACCAACACCCCTACATGACCTAATGATGGTCAACTGTTACCAACACCCGACCACCTGGAAACCATACCCGTATTAGAAACCCAATTTGGTCCCAACCATTACCAACACCCCTACACGACGTAATGTTGGTCAACCGTACCAACACCCGACCACCTGCAACCCATACCCATATTAATTTAAAAAATGATTTTATATATTTATAATTAATTTATATATAAATTTATATTTTGTATGGTAATAATAAAAACAAAGCAAGTATGGATGTTACACTTATTTAATATTATATATATTAATGTAAATAATATATTAATGTATAACACTATATCGATAATCATTATCACAGCCGTCGTTCAAATTGCACCTCCCCTGTAGCCTGCTATTAATCGGAAGTGATGGCCTGCGTCGATGTCCCTTCAGCTCCGAATGACGATTCATTTAAAGCCTCCCCTTATATCAAAATCGTCAATCTTACATCTTTATTACCAACATACGATAGCTTCTATTATTTGCTCTTCCTCTGTGAAAACAACTCCGACGATCAATGGAAACAAAGATGAATGTTGATCCATGGGAAAATCTGAGGTTCCAACTCTGGAGTGTAAGCAGTGAACCACCGAAAAACACACCATTAGTAGAGTACGGGAAAGCAAACGATAAGATATTCACCATTAGAGTTGTACATGGCGGGGTTTTTACAGACTATTCAGGTAAGTCGTATCAAACGACAAAAGTTAACTTTATTTCATGTGTCAACATCGATTTGCTGAACATGGAGATGCTTGGTCGTTTTTCGAAAAGCTTGGGGCATACAACTATGGGTAACTGGTATCATATGCCAACCAAAGAAAACTGTGGGGTGTCAATGATTCCAATTCTGAATGATGATTGTTTGGGAACTTTCAAGATGATTGTTAGGGCAGACCAATTCCGAGAGATTGAACATCTATATGTTGAACATAGGTATGTATTTGTTCCAACCAATTTCCCCTACTTTTTGATTAACTCACCATCCAAAAGAGTTGAGAAGCTTATTCATTTGTTTGTAACAGAACACCCAATGGCAACAATTGATGATGGAATAGCATACATCAGGCATATGCTAAACATGACCATTCCAAGAGAAAAAATGGAAGATGCAATGGACATGGCGAAGGAGAATGTGATAGCATGGAAAAATATAGTGTAGTGGACCTATGTTGTACTCCATTTTGTGTTTAATACATAGTACATATGAAACACTTTTTTGTAAGCAATATGATGTTGTTTTGATTATAACTGTCTTACGGGCAAAATGGGAATTAATTATAATTATAATTTTATTATGTTATTTATATTGTGTTTCATACTTATAACTGAGTTAGTATTGTCCCTGTTTTGTTGCATTGTTTTGTAAACAAAGCAATGTACTTTTCAACTTATTTCCACTTTAGAGGTAAGTTATTGGTTAGATTATTTAGTTTGTCCCATGTTTGTTATCAACATATGGAGATTATGCTAAAGCAGGGGTATATCCGTCAATTAATTGTTTTTATCATAAAACAAAGAAAATGTTATAATTTCCCATTGAAAGTTTGTTTGAGATATAAGGGTATAATGGTCATTCAGTATATATAATGAAAAGAAAAAGGAAACATCATCTAAGGGTATGCATCATCATAGTATTGATAGAAAAAAAATAAGTTTATCTTGGATATATATATGATGTGCATAACTACAATTAAACAATAAGAGTGTGAGAAGAATCAGGAGTATTTTTGTCATTTGTTTTTATTTCCAATTGTGAAGGGTAATTAAAAACAATGTGCAACCACAATTAACTATATTGTCTCAAATGAGGAAAGTATGATTGATGGTAAATGTGGTTATCTTAGATCAGTTCTAGAGGAAGCAGGGGTATTTTCGGCAAATGTTTCTCTTTTAGTTTATAGTTATGTTTTTTTCGCAAACTAATAACTTACAAACAGTCAGACACCCCAGTTGGTAAGTGTAAATGTAGTTAAAGGTATATTTTGGAATGTCATGGGTTCGAACCCCATTAGGAACACTTTTTTTCTCTTTTTTTTTGTTTTTTCTCGATATATCCTTGATCATCCACACCTATTGCGTAGATATGAATTTTTAGACTATATGCATTCCCATCGAATCATTCTCTGCTTACTACAAACGCATTGCAACTACGTTTATACTTCAACCACGAATTGATACTTCAACATGGAATTCATACAGGTACACATACTACCTTAATTTATACAGGGACATAAAAAACAATTACCTTCAGAATATTAATCTTTGCTATTTCGTTTGGTCATGTTTCATTATATATTCTTCAATTAACAAGTATTTGGTTTCCAGTTATTGGATTTAATTGTAATGTGATCTTTTTCGTTTATGCACACCAATTGTTTGTTAAAATGCTTCAATGAACAGGAAACATATATTGCTTGTTGATGCTATTATAAACTGAATATGGATAAGTCTTGGATGGGAGCTTACAAAACATCAGAAACGTATGTGAAGGGTGTTGCAGAATTTTTGAAATATGCAGTACATAATTACAAGATTTCTAAAAATATGGATGTTGTAGATACAAAAAAAAGATAAGAATTCCATGTCCATGTGTTAAATGTGTAAACCACATATCTCATTCGGTGGATGTGGTAGATGATCACCTATTCAGGAATGGAATTCATCAAACATACACGAATTGGAATAAGCATGGAGAAACAGAGGAACCACCCATAAATTATATATATGAACATAATTTTGACATGGACACATCATACGTTGTTGATTCAACGACCATGAACACAGAAATGCCAGCAGATGCTGCAGAAACAGTAGAGATGGTGGAAGTTGTAGAAGAAAATTTTATTGGGAACCCTGAGAAGTTTAGAGAACTAATTGAAGATGCCGAGAAGCCCCTATATAAAGGGTGTCCTAATTTGACAAAATTATCTGCAGTCATACAACTACTCAACTTAAAGAGTAAGTATGGAATATCAGATAAGTGCTTTACAGAATTATTGGTTTTGATCAAAAATATGTTACCAGAAGGTAACGAAATGTACAGTAGTACATATAAGGCCAAAAAAGCGTTCAAGGCAATGGGTTCAGGGTATACTAAGATATATGCATGTGTCAACAACTGTATACTTTACAGAAACGAATACACAGACATGGAAGCATGTCCTACTTGTGGTAAATCAAGATGGAAGGCCGATGAACAAAAAAAATAAAATTTACAAAAATATTCCTGCAAAAGTTTTGTTGTACTTTCCAATTATTCCGCGCTTGAAACGACTTTTTCAGTCTAAGACTACTGCAAAAGATTTAACATGGCACGCAGCAGACAGAAAGGTGGATATTGGTGTTTTAAGTCACCCAGCTGATTCACCAGCATGTGCTGCCATTGATGACAAATATCTTGACTTTGCTAGCGAGCCAAGAAATTTGCGGCTAGACATTTCGGCTGACGGGGTCGATGTGAATAGAGGAAATAGGAGTCATAGTGTGTGGCCTATTTTAACTGTCATTTACAACCTTCCACCATGGTTGTGTATGAAGAGAAAGTTCACCATGCTTTCGTTATTGATTTCGGGAACACCAGGAAACGATATTGATGTGTTCCTAACACCTTTTATTGATGATCTGCAATTATTATTTGATATTGGAGTTGAAACATACGATGCATATGCACAAGAGCAGTTTAAACTACGTGCATTAGTGTTATGGACTATTAATGATTATCCTGCTCTAGGTACATTAAGTGGTTGTCCATACATCGGATTTCAAGGTTGTGTTGTGTGTGGCGAAGAAACACACTGCATTAGACTCCTTGAATCGAAAAAGCAGAGTTATGCTGGTCATAGACGATTTCTACCGTATGATCACCCGTTCAGAAGACAAAAAGGCATTCAATGGACAACAAGAGTTCTCACCCTCTCCAGAACCTATGAATGGGGAGGAAGTATATAACAGGGTCAAATTTATAATTAATAAATGGGGAAAGGTGTCTAAGGGCAAGGAGGCAGAAATCCAACAATCTACAAGTGGAATAGGTGGGAAGATAAATAAAAAAAAGAGAAAATCACGCAAAGTGGGTACTTCAGATGTGGGCCAGCAAAATAATACATACTGGAAGAAATTCAATATATGGTATAGACAGCTAAGGTATTGGCGCGACAATTTGATTCCACATTGTATAGATTTTATGCATGTCGAAAAGAACGTGGGCGAGAGTTTAACTGGAACTGTGTTGAACGTTCCCGGGAAGACGAAAGATGGTTATAAAGCTCGATTGGATTTGGTTCATTATGGTTTAAAACCAGAGCTGCATCCTAAGATAGAAGGGAACAACACAACACTTCCCGCATCAGGTTGTACATTGACAAAAGAGGAAAAAGACAAATTCTGTGAGACTTTATACAACTTAAGGGTTCCTCAAGGGTATTGTTCTAATTTTTCTAGTTTGGTGAGTCTGAAGGATAGGAAGTTGATCGGACTAAAATCACATGACTATCACATGCTCATGCAACAATTTTTGCCCATAGCAATTCGATCTATTATGCATCCACCCACCAGAGTTGCTATTACAAGGTTTTGTTTCTTTTTCAAATCAATATGTAGCAAAGAAATCATACTGGATGAGCTCGATAAGTTGCAAGAGGAATTATGTGTAACCTTATGCCTTCTTGAGAAACACTTTCCACCATCATTTTTTGATGTGATGATTCATTTAACCGTTCATCTAACTAGGGAAGTAAAATTATGCGGTCCAATATTCTTTAGATGGATGTACCCGTTCGAAAGGTTTATGAAGGTTATTAAGGGTCACGTGCGAAACAAAAATAGACCAGAAGGATGCATTGTAGAAGGAAATGTTGCAGAAGAGACGATTGAGTTTTTTAGTGAATTCCTCAAAAAGATGGATAATGTTGGTATTCCCCCTGACAATCATAACACATGTGGAATTCAGATAGGTGTAGATAGTAGTTCTATTACGGACGGTACTTCTCTATCAGCTGCTAAATCGGCAGAAGTTTCCGCATAACTATTCAGAAAAGCACGTTTCTTTGTATTGCAAAATACATCTGAAGTACTCCCGTATATCAAGTAAGTTTTTTTACATGTATGTTTTTTTTTGTTATAATAATAACATTAACGTATTGACAGACGACACATGGATTTTTTGCAACATCAACACCCTACTAAACGAAAGGCACATCTAGAACAAGAGCACAATAATACATTTGGTCATTGGTTACGAAAGGAGGTATATTCATTTCATATATGTTGTGTTTTTTGTTATGTATTTCTTTATATCTTAAATTCATTATCTAATTACAATTCAGGTAGAGAGAGAGTTAGGGGGCTGTAGAGAAAGTATAACAGAGACAATGAGATGGATTTCACATGGACCCAATAAGAACATTACGATGTATATGCTATCAATGGATATACTTTTCGTACAAAAGCTCGTGAAGGTAAAATTTACCAAAACAGTGGGATTAGTGTTACAAGAGATGGATTTCACATGGACCCAACTGACACACACATCAGTAAAGAAGTTGTAACATATGCCAAAAACACTTATTATGGTGTTTTACAAGAGATATGGGTACTAGATTATCATTTTAAACGAATTCCAATTTTCATGTGTGACTGGGTTGACAATAGAAATGGGGTTAAAAGGGATAAATTGCGGTACACACTAGTTGAACTAAAAAGATTAGGCGATAATGGTGATCCCTTCATATTGGCCTCACAAGCACAACAAGTATTTTATGTCACAGACCCACTCGATCAAAAAATGTCTATTGTGTTCAATACACCTCCCAAAAATTACAGAGATACATATGAAGATGTAGATGAAGAATTTAGTACTGTAGTTCCTCAGAATGATAATATATTGCCACGTGTAGAGACACTTGAGTTGCAGAAGGAAAATGATTATTTTCGTACTGATTGTCATGGTATTGTTATACGTACGGTATGTGTTTCTTAATGTCATGAATTACATTTGTAGCGATAATATTTTTCCTTCTTTTAAAATTTAATGATCTTTATTTTTGTTTGTAGAAGGGAAAGGCCAAACCTTCATCCTAGCGTTACGTGGAGAATAAGAAAATGACAAAAAAATGACGATGTACTTTCCTTAATATTTTTTTACCATATTATACCATCAAACTATTCTAGTGTAATATTGTTATAACTCAAAGTTATTTTTTTTTCATTTTTTTATTGTAATGGTGGATGACATGTTATAACATAAACTGCATGTTATAGTAATGTACTTTCCTTATGCAATGTTAGACAAAGTTGTATTCTTTTCATTTATTTATCATACTATTCTGTTAAAATAAGTTGTATTCTTTTCATTTTTAATGGTGTCTGATCTGGTGCAATTAAAAGAATAGATGACAAAAAGGGCAATTTGGTCCTTTCTTATAGCTCTTATTCAACACAACTATATTGTTATTTGTTTTTGTTTTTATTATTTTTAGTTTTTTTTTGTTTTCTTCAGAAATTGTTTCTAACTTTACAAAACTGCAATTCATTTTTTTTTCATTATTTTATACAACCCTTTAATTGCAAAATAAGCAATGTACTTTTGTAAAATGCAATGATTGAACTTTTTGTTCATTTTTAATTCTGCCAAATGATATCAAAGATAATTATGGTCAAATTTAAGAGTCTTGCAAATACAATAGTACAACGAGAATGTTTAATGATATCAAAGATAATTATGGTCAAATTTAAGAGTCTTGCAAATACAATAGTACAACGAGAATAAACATTACATATGTGTCTATATTTACATATAGACACGTATAATAGCTGTAATCGTAACTAAATGGTACCTACACACACAATATTTGTTTCTTATTAAAGCAAATTCATAATATTTTGACACACGTAATAAATGATACATGACCATAAGTAACCAATACTAACTTGTTTAAATTTTTGCGTTAACTAAGTACAACTAGTACAGAACCGCCCTATGGACACACAAATATTTAGTGTGACCATATGTATCACCTTTTAGCTAATTTGTCTGTTATGTGGCTAAATAGGCACCAGGTTACAAATACACATAGAACTAACTCATGGCACGATACGTTAATCTACTGTCTCTCATAAAAAAGTATGACAATCTTAATCGATACATGTGGCTGATTGTGACTTATGGCCTCAGTGGTCGAGTGTGACTATTATTTGTCACATTTGGTATAATTAAGTGTGGTTAAAGTTTTGATTATCAATATAATGGCCACACAAACTAATTTAAATGTATCCAAAAACAGTCTCTAAATTTTTTTAGTGACCTTTGGCCACACTTTCAAAAAAAAGTGTCACAGGCCGTTTTTCAGAAAGTGTGACCGTAGGTCATTTTTGTACTAATGATTGCTTGCCACTCATTTTGAACAATATTTATTTTTGCATCACTTCTTAATATACCCTTCAATTACCCCTTTGCTTCAAGTTATTACCAAGTTCTCAAATGACATGACTAAAAAATACTATATAAAAGATATCCTAAACATATATATATATATATATATATATATATATATATATATATATATATATATATATATATATATATATATATATGGATTGCATCACTCTTTTTTTGGAACTCTATTTTTTTCGATTTTCCACTTTATTATTTCTTTTTGAACAACTTTTTTTTTGTATCTTTTCTCAATTTTCTAATTTGTTTTTGTAACAACCCAAAAATACCATTAAAAAGTTTTCATTTATAAATCATCAAAACATACATCCTATGTCTCAAATTATCATAAACAATGTATCAAAAACATCAAAGAAGAATAATTATCAATGCGGAAATCAAAAGGGGATGGTGTGTGTGACATCCCCAAATTCACGGCCAGAAAAGACCAGTTTAATTTATGATTTTAAAATAATTTCAGAGTAATCCTTTGATTGAAAGAGTTGCGGAATTTGTTCCCAAAACGAAATATGATAAAATAAGATTTACCAAAGCATTTCTTAAAGAAATGTATTTTCATTATATAACAAAACTCGGGATGTCATGTTCCGATACATACCAAAATCATAAACGGCACATTATAAGCCTTACAACAGTTATATACACTACAGGCCTATAATCAAAATATCTTGATAAGTCGTCCAACTTATGCTATCGCGCCACTACCTGTAATACAAAGAAAACTGAGTGGGTCAGGCTTGGGAGCCTGGTGAGCATATAGGGTTTTCAACCCACAATAAATAATTATATTAATTTCATCAACCAACAATAATCCAATTACCCATTCCTGTTATCCTCACTTTACGTCCCTAAAACAACTATCACAAGGGACCTAGCCTAAGGATTTACATCGGGGCGACAACACATGCTTCGGGGTTTCCTCAGCAATTTATGTCAAATAAGGCAACCATGTGGGGGATGGAGTACAGCAAATGAACACTCAAGTTCATTAACACCTACAGGTGGCGAGCCTACCAGCGTTCCACTAGACTGTCTAGAAAAGTCCGTGGTCGTCATCTAAACTCCGCTAGATTACTGAATCAGCAACAACATCGAGGCCTCTCATCATTTGATCACACGTCAACTATCTACCCATGTTTTACCCAACATTTTAGTAGATAACAATATACTTATACATTCATATACAACTTAAAACCTGTATAAAATATTCATTCAATACTCACTCCAAATACACAGATAATATATATCTACACATAACACGTATTCTATAGAAGATACTTCATACCTATGTGTTAGAAAAAGGGATTATACACTCTCTCAAAACGTATACTTAATACATTCAAACAATACTTGCATTAAAATCGTGTTTATGAAAGAGACTATGCACTCACTTGTTAAGACGATTGTCGGACAGCACTACGACTCTTCAAGTAGTAATTCTTCGATGAATCCGGGATATCTTCACACACCGGGCTTCTCGCGAGCAGAGCTTCGGCTCGAAAACTCTTTTCTTCTCGGGATCTTCGGAGCGTCGGGACTTGCTTCGGGTATCAGGATGATATCGGGGCTTCGAGGGTGCTTCAAGAGGGCTAGAGAGGGTGTAGAGAGTGAGAGAGTGAAGGAATTAGCAACCATGGCCGACTGCCCTTCACTTTCTATTTATAGGGTCGATTTTCTGGATTCACGTCGTGAATCTCAAAAATTCACGTCGTGAGTTTGGTCAGGCATAGGTCATTGCGTTCATTATCAATCCACTTGCTCTAGAAGGCGTCCAGCACCTGTTCACGTCGTGAACACTGTGTTCACGTCGTGAGCTCTGACACAGTTTCGGGGTTCGTGCCCCGAACTTCAGAAATTCATATCTTTCGCATACGAGCTCCGTTTTGGACGTTCTTTATATGCACGCGTAGGTGAGATTATGCTCTACAACTCTCGTTTAGACTCTGTCGGCTAATTTTGATTTTATTTTATTATATTATTTTTAGTAGGCCGGGACAAGAAAATTTTGTTAGAAATTCATAACTTCTTCATCTGACGTCCGTTTGCATCTGTCTTTCTTTCGTTGCACTACTATCGACGAGATCTTCGATTCTTGTTTAGATTGTTTCGGCTAGAAATCACTCGATCTCATATTCGAACTTTGGGCTGCATACCACTAAGTCGAAACTTTGAAAAATCATAACTTCTTCTTACGAAGTCAGATTTAGACGTTCTTTTTATGTACGCTCTCGGTTTAACGTATTCTACGACTTTCGTTTAGATCACTAAGACTAAATATCTCTCTATCGTAAATTCGCTATTTACGTCACGTGTGTCGTATCGGTTCTGTCGCGAAACTTTGACAGGTCATAACTTCTTCGTTATAACTCGGATTTCGGCATTCTTTATATTTTCGGAATCCCCGTAACGACCACTACCTCTTCATATATAGATATCAGGCTTATCTAATATTTTATTTTATCGCTTATTTTTATCCTTAATTCATTTAATTCACACAATTAAGCAATAAACACATAATACTCAAATAATACATTCTTATTATTTCAAAACGAGTTACAAAGGTTAACCTAGACTGTTACATCATCATTAATGCCTAGCCTAGAAACACGGGCATTACAGTGTACGATCATGTCGGGCCCTTCCCATTCGAACTGGAAGTAACTGAAAATAATAAACCAAAAAAACCATAAGCACAAAGCTTAGTGAGTAACCCAAAATACCATAGACCATACAAATCAGTGGGCCCAGAACTGGGGTATATTCCAACCCAAACATACAATAGTGGGCCTAGCCCTGGGGTATATATCAACCCAAACATACAATAATGGGCCCAGCCCTGGGGTATATTTCAACCCAAACATACAATAGTGGGCCCAACCGTGGGGTGTATTTCAACCCAAACATACATGCAGGAGTCACAAAGATAGTTAACATCCTACATAACACAATCCAGTGGGCCGACATTGGTGCCTTCGACCCATAACTACAGTAAGAAGAGTCACCTCTCAGTTGATAATCACTGCTACTGCTTTCACTTCCAGAAACACAGATGCTATACACCACCTATAAAGTCACACAAGGTAAACCCTTATCCCTCCTTCCAAAACTAGGAGTTTAACCAAAAGACAACTCAAGTCAAGGTCAACGGTCTAGGTCAACGGTCAAAATTGTCAATCAGCACCCCTCCACATTGTGGCCTTCCATGGCCACACCGTGGGTACTAAATGCCAAAACAATCGATGATTCCCCAGTCGCCACGCCATGACAACCTAATGCCACGTCGTGGGTACTGGTCTAAACAAATCCAACGATCTTAATCCATTTTCTTAGATTTCAAGAGCTCCAAAGCTCAGATCATGTCCTTTCTAAGCTCTTAGTGGATAAACTTTCCAACTTTATCCCTTATCCAGATCTAGGTTCTAGGGTCCAAAGGAAAGGAAACTCAATGCATTAAGTTCTAACTCCTTAAAGCCAAACCACCAAACTTTCCAGAAAGCATTGTCTACCTTAGAATATCATAAAAATCATTGCTTTTTAGACATGCATGTCCAATGCATGTCTTAAACATAAGCTAGGTCAAAATGAATGGAAAATCAGATGAGAAATAAACCTTATACATGCATGTCCCATGTAAGACACCCAAAACTCACTAACTCTCCAGATCCATAGAAATAAACCTTTAATGTACCAGAAGGATTAATAAAGTTGCCAACTTTATGACATCCTATAATCCAAAGCTTCCCAAAATATGAGAAAAGGGACAAAAAGCACAGATCTAAGACCCTAATGCATATAGATTTGGATTTCATTACTCCCAAAGGTCCAAGAGATGCTCCACAAAAGTTCCAAGCTTGCCAAGATGATCTCACAACCATAAAAGTCTCCTTCTTCCTTCTAGATCCACCAAGGACACAAGTATGAGCTCAAAAATGGAGGAAATGGATTAGGGTTTCTTCAAGAGCCTTTGGAGGTGATGGAGGCTGAGGGTGAAGGAAACCCTAGCCCGTCACTTCCTTTAAATAGCGGATAAGCCCGATAATTAGGGTTTTGGCCCAAAATGGTCACCACGTCGTGGCCAGTTAGTGTTGAAGGGTTTTATAGATAACAAAAATCATATTTTTGGCGAAAAGCATAAAACCCTAAATTCGCATACACCCTAAGGATCTAGGTTTTCCTCTATTGAATACAATAATCAATTTGAATATCAAGAACCTTATTGTTACCCTATGATTTTCGAAATTAATAAAAGGGTATAGAAAACATACCTTTTGATTATGCTAGTAGATAATCAAGACAAAACCCTTCTTGAAATTGCTTGGAAGCTAGCATCAGATATCTCATGCCTCTGATGGTTCACACCCAACCCTAGTAACAAGGAGGCTTAAAGAGAGAGGAGAGGGGAGCTCAAAATTTTGGTCTTGGCTTCTTGGAATGGAGTGGATGAAATATGAAGGCCATGGAGGTCTTTATATAGCTGAAGGGAACTTGGGGCCAAAGCTAGGCTTTTTGGGATAAGGCCTAGATTAATTAATATAATAATCAAGATGCCTTATCTTCTTATCCTTGCCCTATGGACGAAAATTGTAGGCTATTCCTAGCCAATTTTCGTCCACTCCATCCCATGGGATTCTAGAGCCTTCCTTCTTTAACTTTCAATAAATAACAAAACAGCCCCTGCACTTTTAATTAATCTGATTAATCCCAAAATTAATTCTAATTAATTTCTGATTAATTATTAATTAAATAATATGATTTATAATTAATATATTATTTTCATAACATATTAATAAATTCATTTTTATTTATAATAATTTATTAATCACATAATAAATTAATAAATTAGTCTCTCTCTCTCTCTCTCTCTCTCTAAAAGTCATCCTTTTTCAATTACTAGGTTTGAGGGCAACCGAAAAGGACTTTGCTAATAATTCAAGATTATACTAATTAAGTTATTGGATTACACACATAATCCAACAATCTCCCACTTTAATACGTCTAAAACTAAATTACTGGTATAACTTCTAAATTAAACAACAAAGAGTGTTTCCATAGCAATTGCCGAACTCTGAACTAAACAGATATTGGTGCTAAGATAAGAGATCCAATATTCCTCCGTTGTACAAGATATTATACATACATGAGACATGGATTAGAATCAATCTCATTGTCCAAAATTTTCTTTCCCGATTTCCTGATTTATGATGACGACATAAGACTTCAAACTGAACACATCAATTGTGTCCTGGCTGGTCCCAACACTTTAAGTCAACACCAAATCACCGAGCGGCCCACAAATATCGCTTTTCCCATTAGGGCAAAAGGAACAAATAAAGTTTGACTTATATGCTTGTATCCTTTACTCACCAAATCATACATGATACTGCATTTTATAACATCATGTTATTGTCGTGTTTTCGCAATACCAATGTACAACCGACTTGTAAATTACAACTCATATATCTCCGTTTCAAGAATTTAAGATATTATCGTCTCAGAATAACTCGTGATATAATCCATGAAGTAATTCTCTGAGTGTGAGTTTATCCAATACTTAAATCTCCATTTCTAAGTACTCATGAATGTTGTAACAAAACAATTGTTATGTCTAACTCCCTTAGACAATCTACAATCCAATTCATGACAGTCTTAATTCGCTACTTACTTCCCAAAGTATGAGTGACTGTGGAATTTGAATAATTAAATTATTTAGAAGTAAAACATGCAAAACGAAACACAAGAATAAATAATTGACAAAGGCAGTAAACAAACTCATAAATAATGTCTATTATTTAATCACCAAAATTCAATTACATTTATTTTGTTACAAGTTTCAAACTAATCATCTAACTACTAAAACTAATGTCATCTCTCAAACCAGTTCTCCTAGCATGCTGACTATGTTTAATCCTACTCAGAGCCTTTGTGAGAGGATCTGCATGATTCTCTTTTGATGATACCCTCTTCACAATGAGGTGACCTTCTTCTACTTTATGTATTATATAATGGTACTTTCTGTCGATATGTCTTGACTTGCCATGGTCTCTCGGTTCATTAGTCAAAGCAATAGCTCCTTCATTATCGCAGAAAAGTTCCATTGGTTGTTGAATGGTTGGAACTACTCCAAGATCTCTGATGAAGTTCTTCAACCAAGCAGCTTCCTTTGATGCTTCACTTGCCATTATGTACCCTGATTCATAAGTAGAATTAGCTACAGTGTCTTGCTTGGAACTTTTCCAAGTAACTGCTCCTCCATTTAATGTAAATAGCCATCCAGACTGAGAATGAAAGTTGTCTCTATCTGTTTGAAAGCTGGCATTACTATACCCAATCACTCTCAATGTATCACTACCACCAAGGACTATAACCATGTCCTTTGTCCTTCGCAAATACTTGATAATGTTCTTAACTACTGAACAATGAGCTCTGCCAGTATTTCCCTGATAGCGACTGACCATTATCAAGGCAAAGGACACATCAGGGTGAGTACATTTTATAACATACATGATCGATCCTACAACCGAAGCATAAGGGACTCGAGTTATATCAACTATCTCTTCATCCGTACTTAGGCTTTGAGTCTTACTCAATTTGGCATTTCTCTGAATGGGTAGCTCTCCCTTCTTGGAATTTTCCATACTAAATCGTTTTAGTACCTTGTCCAAGTATATACTTTAACTAAGTCCAATTAGTCTGTTGTTTATATCTCTCAAAATTATTGTCCCGTGAATATAGGCAGCCTCGCCTAGATCCTTCATAGCGAAACACTTTCCAAGCCAATATTTTAATTATTACAGGGTTGGAATGTCGTTTCCCATGAGTAGTATGTCATCAACATACAATACTAGAAAGGTTACTATACTCCCACTAGCTTTGACATACACAGGACTCATCCTCACTTCTAGAAAAACCAAACTCTTTGATTTTCTCATGGAAGAAAAGATTCCAGCTACGAGATACTTCTTTCAATCCATAGATGGATTTCTCAAGCTTAGACACTCTATTGGGAAACTTTTCATTAACAAAACCATCTGGTTGACTCATGTAAACATCTTCAGCTAACTTCCCATTAAGGAAAACATTTTTGACATCCATCTACCAAATTTCATAATCATGAAAGGCAGCTATGGCGAGCGTTATCCTAATAGATTTTTATCTTAGCCACTGGTGAGAAGGTTTCATCATAGTCAACCCCTTGGGTTTGAGTAAAGCCCTTCACAACTAGTCGTGCCTTGAAAGTGTGCATATTTCCATCCATGTCGGTCTTCTTCTTAAAGATCCATTTGCAACCAACTATCTTTCGACCAGGTTTTTGATCAACCAAATTCTAAACTTGGTTGTCATACATGGAGTTGATTTCATTTTCCATTGCCTCTTTCCACTTGGTCGCCTCAGGGCCTGCCATTTCTTCCTTGTAGTTAGCTGGCTCATCCAAATTAAATAGTGTTTTATCACTGATAAAAGTATCACCATATGACGTTATATGGAAACCATATAATATTGGTGGCATTCTAACTCTACTGGAACGTCTAAGAGGTAGCGAACTATCAATGGGTTCAACAGGAGTCTCATCCTCTGGTTGACCGCTAGTATCATCTAAGGTTCCTTCATTGGTTGAATCTTGAATTTTTTTTAAGGTCAATTGTACTCCTACTATCATCTTTGCATATGATTTCTCTATCACGAAAGACTCCTCTTCGTGCTACTAAGACCACGTTTTCACTAGGTCTGTAGAACAAGTATCCAAAAGACTTTTGTGGGTAGCCAATAAAAATACACCTCTCACTTCTAGGTTCTAGCTTTTCATGAGTCTCTCGTCTAACGAAATCTTCACAACCCCAGACTTTGATGTGTGCTAACGAGGGAACTTTCGATGTCCACATCTCAAACAGAGTCTGTATAAAGATGTTATGGAATTTACAAAATCTACGTTTTACATAACATGCGGTACGCGTCGGGTGCAGACGCGCGCTTATAAAAGGTGAAAAGTGGACCACAGAGAGATTGACACGTGGCACAAAGTGGTTGGGGAGACGTTACCTTAAAATGAGCAACGTGCACCCCTTTGCACGCCGCGCACCCCAAAAGTGGCCTATAAAAGGGCAACAACCCTCATTCTTTCCCTCACAACCTCTAACTCTCTCTTGAAATTATAAGTTATAATTCCAAAATCTCCTTAGTACTTAGGATAGTTTGGTGAAGCTTTGAGTCCCCAGAGAGCTCGACAACTAGTAGCTATCAGGTCGAAGTTTTGCCAGTGCAATTTTCAATCTTTGTCTACGGAATCTCTATAAGTTAAGCTACACTCTTTTGTTTTCAATGTAACTTATATTTATATTCATAAGTCATTATTATGAATCTATAAAGAAGATTTATCAGTAATTCCAATTCAAAATACTAATTGATGTACTTATGGGAGAGGTGTCTACAATGGTCACATTGGCTTGGTTGTTGGATTTCAGAAAAGCTATATGCCAAAATGATCCTGCCTCCCAACTGTCCTGCCTAGATGATCCTTACTTGATAGAACTATCGGTATTCATTGGGATTAGTGATAAGTATATCCCACATTACCAGATTCCCTTAGGATCTAATAAGTTATAGTATTATAGGTTAATACTCATTAGGCTCATTGCTCGTCAGTAGGATCGTCCGGATAGCTGTTAATCTTCGAAGTAATTGTCTAGGTGAGTTCATCTCACTATATTTTGTATTCTACTATATACACATGTATATTATGATATATAATCTAGTAGAATAGAACCCATATTGTAGTTTCCATGTGCCTGTAAAGCTGAAAGTGTAGTATCTTTGTGCATAATTATTGATATGCTTAAAAGATAGTGAGGGTTGATGGTGGAACGAATAAAGTACGGGAGTCTATAAACCTGTGTCTGTGTAGTTAGGGTTGATGGTGGAACAAAATAAGTACGGGAGCTTATAGACCCACGTAGATTTTATGGTGGAACGATTAAAGTATGGGAGCCATTATTTTTATGCATGTATAAGTATTGTGGTATATGGTATATTGGGGGAACTCACTAAGCCTAACGCTTACCCAGTTGTTTATAAATGTTTTTCAGGAGTTTCGTTGGTTCATAAGAAGGGCAATGTTCGACTATACATACGCGCATTCGCAATCATGTTTCCGCATAATGTAATAAATACTCTGATGTAAATGAATACTTTGAATAAATAAAAATGAAAATTTTGGGTTAAAAAATGGTACGTTACAATATAGTCTCAAATTAGCCCAAATTTCTCTTAATTTCGAATGTCACACCCATCACTTGAATTTCATCATGCCTCTCGGTAATCTTGTTTGAGCTTTCACGACCTGTCCGTTGAGCTTACTTTCATCATTTTATTAAATATTAGTAGATCAAAAACAACAAAGGGTAACAAAAGGAAAATCATACAACTTTTACAATCTAACACACAAAATAAAAACATAGTCTTTAAACCAAACAAACTGAATAAAAGCGTAAATAAATCAAAGGATAATCACTCATCATCTTCAGAAGGATGAGTTCCTGATGAGCCACATTCATCGCCACGTGGTGCCACTCTCCCTCACTCTCTCTCTCTCCCCTCTCTCTCTCTCTCTCTCTCTCTCTCTCTCTTTCTCTCTCCAAGTCGGGATATATGGAAATTGTGATCCCAAGTGCGCCGGTGGTGATATGCCAAAGTGTTGCATCATCATGTCCAACGATCCTCCAATGTAAGATATGCCCCCACATATATCATCCAAATACTCCACAACTCATATGGAAAAATGATCACTAGGGTGACCACCTCCCATAGGTATGTCTCGAGGCTGATTTTGAGTTGATGCATCGACTCTCCTCCTCAGGTTCTAATGGGGTTGCACTTCTAGTTCTTCAATGCCTCCTATTGGTATGATCGGTTCATTGGATGGAATAACATATCCTTCTCCTACAGTCACCATTATCTTCATTGTCTCTAATTTCCTAATCTTAAGTCGGTGACCCTCATCAACATCCTCGGAATGGGTAGCTCCAAAATACCGTATGATCTATCAAGTCACAACACAAACTGCCCTCCATATATCGGGCTCTCATATCTCAGTTTTGTGGCTCTCTCAGATAAAAAGTGGGTGATGGCATAAGAAGTGTTGTAAAACACCATATGGGAGATAATGTACCAAATATAAAATAGGTCCAATTTCAGGACCTTGTCTCGTCTTTTTTTTATTCACACTAAAAGTGATTACTCTATGAATGAAGCGGTGAATTGGGGAGCGAATAATAATCTCTCTTGGTGTACCCATCTCGTAGACTCTATTGGCGATTCTACTCCAAAAATCATAATGTCTAAATCCATTGGGAATATTTCGATTCCCGTCCTCCAAGAATTTAACAAAACCTCATCTCCATGAGGCTTCCTCGATATTGATCCCAAGCCTATATCCAAGACCGACCAAACTACACTCCCGGTTATGTCCACCTAACCAAAAAGAAATTGCTTGTCGATTCGTGACATTTTTTGTGTGCTCGTCAAACTTAATCGTAGATTAGTACTCCACACAAAATTCCTTGTAAATGGGTTTGGCTAATTGAAACATTTTCCACCAGCCGGTACATTTGAACGAAAAATCACTGTCGATTTAAACTTTCTAAAAGTAAGGGGCTACTCTCTCCATAATACCGACTCCTCCCAACCAAGCCCAATCCACAGGTGGTGGTACAACAATCTCCTTCCCATGTAACCACTCGGACCGCTTGTTGTAGCGGGTTAAATGTTTGTCCGAAATGATAGTCGGAAATTGATAAAATGCATGGAACGACTGTGAATTTGGATCCACTTGTGGTCCCCGTGGATGTTGGTTTCGTGCTCCCCCTATGACATCTGAAAAACACAATAAACAAACATACCCATAATTCTGATTTAGACAGATTAACAGAAATAAAATGAACATTGCATCTACCGAGAAACCACGTCGTGGTGGCTTATCCACCACACAGTGGTGCGACGAATAGCAAGAAAAATCGGGACCTGTTAAGCACTTAATCAAACCATAATATTCAAGGGGTTTCATCCTAGGCAATTTCTAAATCGATTAAGAACAATGATTAAACCAAAATCAACAGTTAAAAGCCCTAATTTTGACTACCTCTAGAAAAACGAAAAATCAACCTATTTACCTCTTATTCAATTAATTCAAGGCAATGCGAAGTAGATTAAATTTGAAAGAGTATACATTGGTAGTGGATTAAACAAGAATTTCATGAAAAATCAAAGATTTAGGCAAGAGCAAGCAGAAATAGAAATTACATCGTCGTGGTGGAGGTTTAGATGTGTAAAAAGTGAAAAGTAAATTAGAGTTTCGTGATTATACCTGATTCGAGCTTTACCACGTCGTGGTGGTAGTAGTTACCACACCATTGTATGTTTTTTACTGACCCGATACCGATTTTCAGAAGGGCAGTGCGTCGTGGTGGGCTGAGTACCATACCGTGGTTTCGAGGTTTTTTCGACCGTAAATTTTTTCGTCAAAAATTGATTTTAACCACACCCTATACTTGTTGTTTCCTTTCCCTCACAGGAACTATGTCGAAAAAAAATTCTAACAAATTAAATAACCCTAAAAATAGAAAAAAAAAACAAAAAATAAAGATGAAAATTAATTGAATGTGATCAACCAAACCGCGGGTTGCTTCCCGGAAGTGCTTCTTTTTATCTGGAGTTTTTAGATGGACTCCTTCCAAATCTATTTTGTGGCGGTTGTCTCAAGGATCACATCCTCCCCTTTGTCATCTTTTTTCCTTTATTCATTCCTTGTAATGTTTCACTCAGTACCCATTTACTTTGAACGTCGTTCCATCTTCCTTTATCAGCTCAACCGCTCTATGTGGGAATGCTTCTTTTACTGTGAAAGGTCTATACCATCGGGTCTTCAGTTTTACTAGAAATAGTCTCATTCGAGATTTCAAAAGTAAGATCTTGTGACCCACTACGAACTCCTTGTTTCCTCTTGTCTTTGCATCGTGTCATTTCTTTGTTTTGACTTTATAGATCAAAGAGTTAGCATATGATTCATTTCTTAACTCATCTGAGGCATTCATCTGAATCAAATGGTTAGTACGCAATTCCAATAATTCAAAATTACAAGTTTTCTGAGCCTAATATGCATTGTGTTTGATTTTGACCGTTAAGTGACAGTTTTTACCAAAGACCAACCTGTATGGTGTAATACCAATAGGGGTTTTAAATGCGGTCCGAAATACCCACAATGCATCATCTAATTTTTCGGACCATTCCTTTTTGTTGCTTCCTACTAATCTTTCTAAAATCCTTTTTAATGCACGATTAGTTACTTCTGTTTGGCCACTTGTTTGAGGACGATAAGGTGTCACAAACCTATGGTAAAAACCATATGTGTGCAATACCTTACCGTTTTATTCATTACAAAATGGGTTCCTCTATCGCTAATTAAGGCTTTAAGCATACAAAAACAAGAAAATAATTTCTTAAGAAATTTAACAACGACACGTGCGTCATTAGTTGGTAAAGTTTGTGCTTCCGCCCACTTCGACACGTAATCGAAGACTACTAGTATGTATGTGTTACCTCTTGAAGCCAGAAATGGATCCATAAAATCAATGCCCCATATGTCAAAGATTTCACAAACTTGGATGCTATTTTGGGGCATTTCATTATGAGAAGAGATTTTACTCGATCTTTGGTATGAGTTACATTCCTTGAAAAATTATGTCGCATCCTTGAAAATAGCCGGCCAATAAAAACCCACATCAAACACTTTCTGTTGTCGTGTATTGTGCTTCATGATGTCCACCGGTTGGTCCACTATGACAATGTTGCAAGATCCCTTGCATCTATTCCAAATATGCATCTTCTAATTATGTTGTCGGCACAACTTCGAAATAGATACGGATCATCCCAAAAGTAATACTTGATATCGGCAAAAAATTATTCTTTTGTTGGGCGGTCAAGCCTTTAACTAGATACCTACTTGGTAGAAAATTCACAATGTCCAAAAACCATGGTTCTTCCCCCGTTATCACCATTAAGTACTCATCGGGAATGTTGTCATCAATCTCGCCTTCTTTCAACTTTTCCAATTCTAGATTCTCCAACTTCAAAAGATGATCGGCCGCCACATTTTCCTATCCCTTTTTGTCTTTAATCTCAATGTCAAATTCTTGTACCCAAAGTATCCATCGAATAAGTCTTGGCTTTGCATCTTGTTTGCTAAACAAATACTTTAATGCAGAGTGTTCAGTAAACACACTTGTTTTTTTATAAGATTAAATAAGGACGGAATCTATCGAAAACATAAACGACAACTAATGATTCTTTTTGAGTTGTAGTGTACTTTTCATGAGTCGGGTTTAGTGTTTTGCTTGCATAGTAAATTGGTTGAAATCGGTTTTCAACACTTTGTCCTAAAACGGCTTCTAAAGGAAATTCGTTCGCATCACATATCAACTCAAAAGGCAAGTCCCAATTCGGGGATATCATAAGTGGGGCGACAGTTAACTTCTTTTTAAAAATGTTGAAAGCATTTAAACACTCATTATAAAAATCAAAGTGTGAATCTTTTAAATGTAATTGAGCTAAAGGAAAAGTAATTTTTGAAAAGTCTTTTATAAAACGACAGTAAAAAATCATGTTTCCTAAGAAACTCCACACCCCTTTCACGTTTGATGTAGGTGGCAATTTTGAAATCATGTCAATTTTTGTCTTGTCCATCTCTATCCTCGACCTTGAAACTTCGTGTCTCAATACGATGCCATCTTTAACCATGAAATGACACTTTTCCCAATTTAGGACCAAGTTAGTTTCCTCACACCTACCTAGCATAAGATCAAGGTTAGACTAGCAATTATCAAAAGAATGGCCAAAAACTGAGAAATCATCCATAACCCGAATGACATGCGTCGGTAAGCGAATGTCCTATAAGGACATGTAAAAGTCTTCATTTCTTGGTCTCATGGATCAATTGGAATTTAGAAGTAACCTGAAAATCCATCTAAGAAACAGTAATAGAAGTGATCGGATAATCGTTCAAGTGTTTGATCAAAAAAAGGTAAAGTAAAGTCATTTTTCAAGTGACATCATTTAACTTGCGGTAATCGATGCACACCCACCAACCGGTTACCGTCCTAGTAGGAATCAACTTGTTCTTCTCGTTGGTGATTGCCTTCATTCCTCCTTACTTTGGTACCACGTGAATCGAACTCACCCATGGACTACCAGAAATTGGATAGATTATTCTCGCATCCATTAGCTTCTTTGGTTTTGTACAACTGGCTTTGCTCCATCTTCCATGAGGATCTTGTGTGAACAATACAAGAGACTTATTCCTTTAATGTTGGTGATTCTCTATACGATTGCATTTTTCCTTTTTTGAAAACTCCAACCAAACTCTCTTTTTCTATGGGCTATAGATCAGCTACTATGATCACCAGACGTTGTTTATTTTCTTATAGAAATGTGTACTTCAGATGTGTTGGTAATGGTTTCAGCTCCAGCTTCTGCTATTCTTTAGAGACCGCTGTGAGGTATGTATATGTACCATGTCCTAGTAATTCTTCGAATACTTCCTCTAATGGCTTTTCATCTGCTAATTGTGTTGTGTGGGGGCTTCGCCATGCAGTGGTGTCACTATAGACTTGGTTTTTAATTCTTCGTATTCGTTCTCCTCCATAATTCATTCCAGCTCATCCAGTTCATGTTCAACATTGAGGATATCATCTTTTAGTGTCATTAGGTCCTCATACTTGTCTTCTTCCCACTTCTTCATCTCATTTTCAAAAATGTATCAAAGACTTCCACCGAGAAAACCGTGTCATTGCTAATTTTTTGAGTGCTTTATTGCTTGGTACACCTGAAATGTGATTGCATCAGTTCCGAATCGAAGTGTCAAGAACTACGAAGTCGGACGAAAATACAAATTTGTCGACTTTTACTAATACATCTTCCACAATTCCCCGAGGGAATGTTACTGTTCTGTCGGCTAAGTGAATCGTCATGCGCATCGACTTTCATTCCTAAAATTTGAGCTTCATGTAGAATGAGTATGGCATAATGTTGATACTTGCTCCAGAATCGGCAGGTGTGTTAGATGCATTTTATATGCATCTTTTAGCACGTTTTTCTTGGTATTTTCTTATAAAAATCTAACTATCTCCCTTGTATTGTTATAAATTGTGTATTGCTCATTAAATTCATATAATACTCCGTACTACTCACTTTTGTTATGATTTTTAGGGAAAAGTAGAACGGAATGAGAATACAACACTTTGAGGATGCGTTTAATGAAGCATTGGAGCTTAACTGGAGTTGGAAATTGAAGATGGATGCCGAGGAACGACTGGAAGCTTCTTTAACTGAAGAGATACGATCAATCTGCCAGAAAAGAGAAAAACGCGATCATGCTTTACCCTAAAACACGATCGTCTAAGTGCTTCGAAGTATTGTAGACACGGAAAATTCATTTGTAGATTTTTGACAAAAAACGATCATGTTTTCCCTATTTACACGATCGTGTTTCCCCATTTAAAGTCAGAAAATATCCAAAAATGGCAATGTACTTCATTAAACTAAATTTAGACACGCAATGAAGAAAAACACATCGTGTTTTACAAAACCATGATCGTGTAATGGGCCGATGTAATTTTCTATGTATAAAAAGCACATGATAACCTTTTAGTGGCCCCAACTTCGATTCCAGATGGTTGTGTGGTGATTTTCTGAAGATTTCGACTGAAGAACAAAGATCCGAAGAACACGATTCACTCTATTTGTTATGTTTTGTAAGATTAATCATTTTGTACTTATATTCTTATTTTGTAATTAGTTTTAAGCAATGTGATTTTAGTTTCGCGTCGACTCGACTTTTTGTGTAAGTAATCATTAGGCTTGATATTTTATTGTGAATCTTGTCTAGTTTGATCAATTTTGCGTTTAATCGAATGTTCGATTTAGATTTAGTTTTTGTTGGCCACTTGAATTGTTAATAAATCATTCCTGTTAACTAGTTCTTATGATCCATAAATGTCTTAATAAATCAGTAATAAGTAACAAATATTAGATTGGTTATGTACATGGATTTAATTCTAAAATAAACAAAGTGAACAAGTTTTTACGCTTATGAGTCTATGAGAAGTATCGAACTTTACTGGGAAAATTTACATGGTTATTATTGTTGATTTTCTGGATTAATTAAGAATTTATTTGATTAATTTAGTAAAAAGTAAGGTTTAATTCAAAGAACATGTTTTGATTAAATGATTTGGTAAAAGAGGATTACTAGAGCTTGTTAATGATTTCCATTACTACCACACAATGCAATTGAGAAGTGCTTTTATATATATATATATATATATATATATATATATATATATATATATATATATATATATATATATATTTGTTATTTGTTTAGGCGCTACGGCAACGTCTTAACAAAGTGTGTGACTCTTCGCTAGATTTCTAAATTGGAAGGAGAGAGTTAGGTTGCTCAGATCCCTCATCTTTTTTGGTAGCTTCTTGGTTCTTATTTAGCAGCATGATTGATGCCTCCTATAATTTCCTATGGTCAGTGAGGAGATCTTTCAAAAACTTCACGTACTTTGACATTTTCTACACGGCTTCGACGAACGATATGTTGATTTGTAGAGATTTAATGTGCTCGATAAATTTTCGATACTCCTCAATCAAATTTAATGCAAATGCGATTTTCTTTCATTTAACTAAAGTGGAGATTGTTGAGTTTTTGGCTAACTAATGAATCATGTTTCATCTTACATTGATACAAATAAGAAAGTTTGGGTGGTCTCTAAACTTATCATAGGAGACCATGGCTTGGGTAAACACCCCAATCAATACACTTGAAGTGTTTGATTCCTTCATTTATTTCTCTTATTGTAGAGTGTAGAAAATTGTTAGTTAAAACTTTGGATAGTTTTGGTGTAATTTGGGGGAGGCCTGAGATATCAGCCTATGTGATTGTAATGATTTATCATACAGTGGATCGTTCTCTCTCTCGAGGTTCGTGGTTTTTCGGTTTTGAAAAATTTCATGTATATCTTGTAGTAAATTATTTTCTCTATGATTGTTATTGGGGATCCTTGAGGTCATTTTGCCAACAATGAGTATATACAGAATATAAACATGTGATAACAAAGATATGATAGATTTTTATAAAAAAAAATTTGTTCGGTAAAAATGTTGTGATGAAGTCCGAAGAAAATTGTTATTCCGAAGTTTATTTCATGTTAAAGATTGAAGATTGAATGAAGATATTCTTATAAAAAAGAAGTTATAGATACCGAAGTAGGTTGTAGAGTTTCTTAATCTCCTTCGGTAAGTAGTTTATCACATGGAATAATATGATCCTAACAATCACCGTATGTTAGTGAGATGTCAATGTATGTTAGTAAGAGCATGTGGTTGGGAATTCATGTATATATGTATGTACATGTGTAAAAATATTATTAGTTTAGGATATAACTTAAGTTTTGTCAGTATATATAAAAGTTTATGTCCATATATCAGATTACACTTTTTTGAAATCTCTTATGCTTATAACTTTATGTTATTAGAGCCAATCCTTGTAACCTTGTTCAAAATCAATCAAAGAGATAAATAGTTCATATTTAGATCATTATGTTCTTTTAATTCTGCATTTTCTGATTCATCTATGAGTTATTAACTCATCAAGTGGTATCATAAGAAAAAATTGCTCATCTTTTTGGAGAGTTTTGTTCGAATTTTATTATAGATTTCAAGATCAACAAGTTGAAGAAGAAGTTGTCCATAGAGTTTGAGATGAAGGACCTAGGGGTTACTAAGCAGATATTGGCCACGAGCATAGCTAGAGACAAAGCTACATGTACTTTGAAAATTTCTCAAACAAAGTACATTAATAAAGTTCTAAATATATTCAGCATGGAATGTATGAAACCCAAAATTACACGTTTGGGAAGTCAGTTGAGACTCTTAAAGAAACAGTCCCCAAATGAAAGGAGAAGACAAAGAAGATATGGCTAAAGTTCCTTACATATCAATAATTGGTAGGTTGATGTATGTTATGGTGTGCGCCAGATTAAATAGTGTTCATGCAGTAAGAGTTGTAAGTCAGATTATGTCAAATCCAGGGAGAAAAAAGAATTGAGAAGGATTCACGTGGCAGTTACATTATTTGAAACTTAGTTTCGAGATTGTCGTATGCTTCAAAAGAAAGAAATATAGTATTCGAAGGTTTTGTTGATGTTGATTTAGGGGGTTGTATGGATTTGGAAAAGTGCACAATAGGTTATATATTCGTAATTAGAGGTACGACAGTCAATTGGATGTCTAGGTTACAGAAGAGTGTTGCCCATACAGAAGTTGAGTACATGGCTATTATAGAAGCAAGAAGGCATCTCATGAATGAAGATCTTCTATCAGAATTTAAGATGTAAAAGATGGTATATTGCATTGTGACAACCATAGTGCAGTCCACTTGGTAAAGAATTTAGTATTTCACAATACGACGAAACATATTCATATGAGTACCACTTTATCCGGGAGCTGATAAGTGGTGGGGATTTGAATTTGAAGAAAATCCTTGGTATTAAGAATTTAGTGTTTCACAATACGACGAAACATATTCATATGAGTTCATACTTCCATTCATTTTGTTACATGTCATTTTGTGGTTATTTAAAATTAATTTTTCTCCGCATGTCATTTTATGGTTTGTTTCCATGTTATTAAATTTCACATGATATTTAAATTTAACAATTGTGATAAATATAATATTAAATGTATTTCAATTTCATTAACGCAACTTTCCTTCTATATTTAAAATTTCAAAATTAAAGCCCAATTAATTTATTTGTTTATTTATTTAAATTTTAAAGAGAAATGAATATTTCAATTTTAATAATTCGGTATTTTTCTTATAAATTTGAACTTTTAAATGTCTAGACCTTCATATTTAATTTTTTTTAACAAACTATGGGTCTAACTACTCTTTATATATATATATATATATATATATATATATATATATATATATATATATATATATATATATATATATATATATATATTGTTGGTTTATTAAGATTGTACTATAGTTTTCCTTAAAAGAACAAAAGAAAGATTATGTTTAATTAATTAATCTTATTTCTTAATGATTATCAAGAAAATTATTAAACTGAAATAACTAAACGAAGTACATAATTAAATTTGAAAGGAGAACATGTCCAGTAAGATTTTGCGGTGATGTGTTTTAAGAATAACAAAACATGTCTTCCACATGGTTACTTTGCTTTTCTTATTCCACCCCCTGCAACAACATAATTTCATATTAAACTTACAACTTCCAAACATGAAATACATTTAACAAGAACTATAACCAGTGTCGATTTCTATTTTCTAGAGAGCAAAATGGCCCACGGGTCATGTCTTGAAAATCTTAAGATCATGATTTATATCACGATATCTTCAGTGTTGCTTATATTGTTCATACAAAGTCTACATCGGAAAATTCCCTCAATTTCCATAGAAGAATTCTATGTTAATACCCTTAACAACACCGCTACCGGAAACACCACCGCCACCCCCACAACCAAGAACACCACCATCTACTTTGATCTTAAGCTTGACAACCACAATCCGGTGGGAGTGTATTATCGTCCAATGAATCTTACTTTTTCTTACTTCCCAAACAAAACCACCAATACTAGTATCCCCTTAGCTGTGTACACTTTACGTGGATTTCATCAAGACCATCACAAGGAAAAGCATGTCCGTGACACGGTGATGACGGGTGGAATGGTGGTGCAGCCTGGTGGTGGGAGTGTGGTGGTGATGAGGGTGGATTTGGTTGGCAGGGTTAAGTTCAAATCTATTGCGCAATGGAAGCGGTCGGTGGTTGTGGGGATAGACGTGGAGGTTGATGAATTCACAGGCGAAAAGCTTAAGAAGAATAGCATCAAGCTGATCCCTTCTGGTGCAGCACAGGTGGTAGATTGGATCATCTGTCTGCCGGCGTCGGCGGTGACGTTGCTTATACTTAGTTGTTCTTTTAATTTAATGTTTCTTTGAGATGTGGTTATGTTAACTCTTTTTTCCAGATATAGCAAACATTAATGTCCATAAAATGAGGGCGATTTGTTTTGGTTTTTTATTCTAGAGTTGACCATGTTAGTGATTTGAAATTAATGTTTGCTAGTTAAAGCTAAAAATATATCAAACATGCATTTCTATATCTTTTGTTTTTTTATCAAATGATATGTTAAATATGAGAAAGATGAAGAAAAAGGTTTTTCTGTGTACAAAGAAGAAAAAACTACATCATTTGAAGATTTTTGCATATGGCATATATAATGGACTAATGGTATGGTACGTATGGATGACATAGGAATTAATCGACGTTTTCTTAGTTTCAATGAATTTGAAGGCAATGAATTAGTAACCTATGATACCTTATTTTATGAGATAACTAACCGAATGCCGGCGCGTTGCGCAGAAACACCTATAAAGTTGAAATCTTTACAGATATATATTTTTTTAAATATAACAATAACGTTGTTGTTAAATTTAATATAATAATTCGTATAATAAATTGATATGATATATTGATTATTTTGAATTATATGATTATATATACATCTATTAAAACTGCATAATCTCAATTGTTTGAATGACCTCTACCTGAGAGTTATTCATGAATAAAATTAAATATAATATATGGTTTAATGTTATATATAGTTGTTGTTATTGTTAACTAATTTTTTAAAATTTATTTGCTAAACGTTTTAATTTCTATCATTGTAATTATTTAAAACATCAAACATTAAATTTTTGATTTTAGAGGTAACAATATAATCATTTATATAGAGTTATTTTTAACTATTGTTATTGTAAAAATATTTTTAGGAAATATTTTAATTAAATTGATATTACAATTTAGTTTTTGCATTTAGCACTACAATTTATCACTTTTAACTATTCACAAAATATTTTTGAGAAAATTACAAAATTAGCCAAATACACTAATTACCTTACAATTTTAGCCAAAAAAATTAGAAATTGCAAAAATAACCACGAAATTCGCAGATGGAAATGACCCATCTGTGATTTTGGCTTTCCATCTGCGAATGTACAAGTGCCTAAAGCACAACTGTGTTTTAGGCACTTATACATTCGCAGATGGAATAGTCCATCTGCGAATTTGGGAGTCCATCTGCAATTTCGCAGAATGAATTGTATAAAACCGTTTTTTTTCCTTCATTTTTGACTCTTCAATCCCGAAAAACTCTCTCTCGGGGATTCCCTGTGACGATTTCTTGAAGGAAATGGACGATATTTTCAACAATCCCGAAAATATGGTTAGATTTTAACTCTTTTTATCTTTTAATTAACATTTATTTAGTATATGTCTTTATTATTTTATTATTTATTGTATTAGTTAGTGTAAAAAAATGAAATTATATTGTTTGTGATAGGGTAATTTTGTTGTATTTGATAGTTTTAATATATTTTATTAGTAAAGTTGAAGTTTAAATGTTATTTTGTTAGTGGTTGTATGAATGTACAAGTATAGACTGCGTAGAGTGTGCATTGGCTAGTTGTACATCTAGTAAAATGGTTAGAATATGTTAATTTTTTTAAGTTATTAGTTAAATAAATTGTTAGAATATGTTATTTGTCGTTTGTATAGTTGTTGTATAACTTGAAAAATTGTATATACTTATCGTATAATTGTTTTTATAATTTGAAAAATGGTTAAAATAATGTTTAGAATATGTGTACAATAGTCGTTTGTATATTTGTCGTATAAGTTGAAAATTTGTATATATTTGTTGTTGAAGTAGAAAAATTTATATATGATGGTTAGAAAATGTTACAATATGTGTACAATAGTCGTTTGTATATTTGTCGTATAATTTGAAAATTTGTATATATTTGTTGTTTAAGTAGAAAAAATTTTATAGTATGGTTAGAAAATGTTATTTTATATAATTTGAAAGTTAAAAATTGTTTGTATACTTGTCGTATAACTTGGAAAATTGTTTATATAGTTGTCGTTTAAGTTGAAAATTTGTTATAGTATGTTATTGTTTTTTAGCGTAAAGTTACGTCTTTGAAACCACCACTGTTGCATTGTTACGTCTTTGAAACCACCACTATTGCATTGTTGCACGAAAAAAATCGATCAACATAAGTATCGACACTTTACGTGCGTGTCTAGATAATGCATTTATAGACTCCGCACTATTAGACGACATAAGATTGTATCGGTTCCCTCTAAAATGTGTCATTGACCAAGTTTCTGGATTTATACTTTTTAAGTACTCCCATACTGGTTCTTTTGTCTTTTTCATAACATCCATGACAGCGTCAAAAGCATCAACTGTGTACGCCCTACAAGCCTCCCAAAAAATTCCTTTAACTGTGTTACTTTTCCCGAATCTAGATATTATGTTGAAATACAAATGGACACCACATATTCTGTGATGAGCGTGAGGAAAAATGTTGGCAACGGATGTTGCTATAGATGGAGACCTATCAGATATAATTGTAAGCTCCTGCATATTGCCTATGCAATCACGTAGTTTTTGAAAAAACCATGTCCAAAAATCGGTACACTCGTTTTTACATATACCATATGCAACCGGTAATATTTGGTTTTGTCCGTCCTTAGTAACTGCAAGTAACATGGTACCTTTGAACTCGCCCTTTAAGTGGGCTCCATCTACTACAAGGGTCGGTTTACAAAATTTGACAAAAGCGCGTACCTACAATACATTGTATATCTATTCAAATACACCAAAATAAAAATGAAAAAATTAATAAAATATTAAAATACTAACCGAGCAACCAAGTGCGACGTACAAAAACTCAAAGCGATAATCACCATCTGTTTTAATATGTGTCACCGTACCCGGATTATGTTTGACCAAATTGTGACAATAAGCCGGAAGTTTGGTAAAAGAATCCTCTTTCGTACCCCTTAACAACAACAATGCATATTGCTTCGCACGCCATGCCTGATGGTATGAGATATTGATATTCAATTGAGCATTCATACATTAATAATATCTTTTCCCCGATAAACTCTACTATAATCTTCAGCCAAAACATCAGCAAGATATTCACCCAAAACATATTTTTTTTGTTTGTCGATGATTAAGTTGCAAAATTGTTGAAGAACATGTGTGTACATCAACAAATTTATTCACTTGGAAAAGTCCATCATAATTTTTAATTGCTTTTGCTCTTAGTAACCAAGAACAATTTTTCGAAACACACACAGCCTCATACCTTTATTTGGTGGATCTACTTGTCCTCGTCTGAAAACCTTCTCGAAGACATTTTTTACCAATACACCGCTTTAAAAGTTCTTTGTTCTTAAATATACTCTCACATTCAATCTTTTGAAGATTGATGTCTACCATCTGTGTTGGGATATCTTCATTAATATCAACTGGGCATGCTGGTACAGGGGGCATGCCGTAAAAAAGGTTATCGTGAAACTTAGCTTTAACTTCATCACCCAACTCATCTCTATCTGAATTACTTTGTAAGTCGGTTATATCTAAACGTACATCAGCAACATCAACATAATCCCCGTAAACATGCTTTTTTCATCTTTTTTACTCAAATTTTTTTTCTTTTTACTTTTATCTACTACACGCCTATTTATAACTTTAACTTCTTGTTCGGGAACATCATCACAACGACCACCCACATCATTAAGATATGTACCAACATCATCATCACCAACATACTTGTAATTCTCAGGATCCACATAGTGAATAGGTGAATAACTAACATTAACATTTTCAGCAACACTGTGAAATTGAGGTACACTACGAGTATTGAAAGTACCTATCAGATCGTTGCTCCCTTTATAGCTGCATAAATTACCAACCGGCTGATTTCCACTGTGACCAGCCTCATTAACCTCATCTCCTTCATCAACCACCACAAACACTTTCACAGCCCTTCCTCCACTACATTTGATTACATTTATCAACATTCTAACATCCATGTCTTCAACTATAGCTATATAATAATTCAATTCAGGATGATGGAAACGGAGACTAATTCTATATTTGTCTAACAAACCAATTTTGCTTCTCACCAAAGATACAAAATCACTATAACTAATATACTCAGAAAATATCAAAGCGAATTCAGAAATACCTCCCTGTGGACATACGTATTCCAGATTTGTTTCAATAACTTGCCATCTCCCACCGGTTACAAGACAAACCAAATATTCAATCATTTTTAGAGAGATTTTAGAGAAATTTCCTAAACAAATAACAACTAAACTGATAATTTTCTACAAAAGTTTATATATAGTAAGGTTATTTCGTAGTCAAACCAATTAATTTCATAGTCAAAATAAAAAAAATTAAAAAAAATTAAAAAAAAATACATAATTTCGCAGATGAAATATAGAGGAAATCGCAGATGGACTGTGTCCATCTGCGATTTAAGCTTGGTCCACCCATATATATATATATATATATATATATATATATATATATATATATATATATATATATATAGAAAAAAATATATAAAAAATACCCACCTGCGAATGTACAAGTGGCTAAAGCACACTTGTGCTTTAGCCACTTGTACATTTGCAGATGGAATGTGAAAATCGCAGATGGACCATTCCCATCTGCGATTTATGTGGCTAATTTTGCAATTTCATTTTTTTTTGGCTATTTTCCACAAAGTGATTAGTATTTTTGGCTATTTTTGTCATTTTCTCAATATTTTTTGGGTTTTTAAGTAGAACTGAAATTTGTATTTAAGTTGACCCTGTAATGTTATGTTTAAATTAACAATTTAAGTATTTTGTCTAAACTTTTCAAAAGTTGTAGCTTTAAACTGGTACTGGTTTACATACAACAACATATTAAATCTAATAAATTAAGTATAATATGTTAAAAGTTAAAAAAAAATAACTTTATAAGTAGAAGTAGAGATATTATTTTAATATTAAAATTTAGTTTTATTATTATTACACTTTAAGTTTGATGTTTATTTAACCTTATTAACCAACTTATAATCATTATTAGAAAGATACTACAATTTATTAATTTTAACTATTTACAATATATATATTCTTTGGGTTGTTTAAGTTGAACTAAATTTTATATTTAAGTTGGCCATGTAATGTTATATTGAAATTAACAATTTAAGTACTTTATACAAATTGTTCAAAAGTTGTAGTTTTAAAATGATAATGTTTTACATAAAAACAACATATTAAAACTAATAAACTAAGTATAATATGTTAAAAGTTAAAAACATAAATTTATAAGTAGAAGTAAAGATATATTCTTTTAATATTGAAATTTAGTTTATATATGATTTGTTTGATATTTATTTAACCTTATTAACAAACTTATAAATTATTATTAGAAAGAAATTGAAAAGTTAAAACTTTTGGTAATCTTATGTTATTGAAAATTTTATGTCATTTATATTAACTATAAAATAATAATTATTACATTTATTTTATATAAAATTATAATTAATTTGAACAATAGATAAAATAACACTTATTACAATCAAATAATTTAATGGGCTCTACTCTTGTTTTATGTGTGTATAACATTAGTTATATTTGTCAACTATTTTAATTTACTACTATTATGATTTATTAATTTAAAAAAAATTGACGGTGTTTTAATTTCATCATGATGATTATTTAAATTATCAACAACTGTTTGTAACCTAACATAATTTAATTTCTAAGTTTCTATTATTTTTAACTATTATTATTATAAATTAATTTAAAAACTATTGAATTGAATTTTAATTATTATGAAATATAGTTTCCAGACACCTTTTAGTTAATTCGATTCATAGATTTAGGTTCTTTTATATTTATTATATTTAATGTTTTTCTTTTAACTATTAAAAAATATATATTGAATTTTTTTTAAAAAACATTATTTGATATTTTACTTTAGGTTTTAAATTTTACACAAAATTTTTAAGATTATTTGATATATTAATGTAGGTTATTTATTTAACAATATATTGAAGTTAACAAATTAAGTATATTATATTGATAAGTCAAAAAGTCTTCCATTTATGATAATGTTTACAACTAAAAACATATTTAAGTTAATAAATTAAGTATATTATATGGAAATATGAAGAGTTTGGAGTTTCAAATGAATGTGGTGAAAGAAAAAATGTTTCCTTTATAATATAGTATGATATGATATGATAAATAAATCGATAATGTTTCCGTTTCGATGAATTGAGATACGACTCATGAAGGGCTTTTGTATATGTGGGACTGTGGATTACTGTCTCATGGCTTTTTCATTTAGCTTATACTAGAAAGTTACTATCATGCTTTGCGGGGAGTCTAGTCATCGTTCTTAACTCGGATATGTAGCAGGCCAGAATTGCTTTCCAATTAAACAAAGATTAACCCACAAAAATTAGCTCAATAGAAATGTGCCTAGACCACGCAAATTTGACTAAGCTCTACTTTTCTATTATGTATCCAATTTCCCAGTTTTCTTTTTTTTTCCCGTAGCAGCAACATAAGAAATCCCAGACACACACATGACTCCTCTTTTCTTCTTCTTATTTGTCGGAAACATTAGGGGTGTTTGGTAAAAAATTATTACTTATTAGTTTATAGCTTATTAGCCTATTGGATTATAAGATAATAAGTTAGAGTTAACTTATAACTTATTAATGGTTTGTCCCCGCTATAAGTTTTATCCAAACAATTTTTTAGCTTATCGCGGTGTGGAACCACTAATAAGCTAATAAGTTGTTTTGCCAAACACCCCCTTTGTAGGTGTCGTGGTTCTAGTTTGGTCGAAGAGATGGTATCGGTGGTTTGTTGTTTCTGGTAGAACAGAAGGTGGGTGATGGTGGCGATTTGCATTGGTGGTTTACAGTGGAGGTGAAGATCAAGGTTGTTGTAATGTTTGAAACCGGGTGAGATGGGTATGGTATTTAGTTAGTGGTATAAGGTCGTCGAGGTTGTGGTTGGTGGTTTATGTCGTTTGTTTCTGGTGGGGTGGTTTTGCGTTGTCATATGCCGTCAAAGAAGGTGGTATAGTGGTGATGATTTTTCTCGGGAAAAGAGATAAGGTTCGGTTGGTGGTTAAAGAAGAAAGCATTAGCATTGGTGGTGGCCTCGGTGGTTAATGATGGTGATGTTGGCCCCAATGGTGTTGGGGTTCGAAACTGAGATAGGGATAGGTGGGTATGAGTTTTTTTACAACAAACAAGAGATTGAAGATAGGTTGCAAGAACAGGTGGTGCAGGGGCAATGAGCGTGGTGCGATCCTACTCTGGTGGGGCTGTGAAGAAGTGCCAATGGCTTTGGTTTTTCGACACAAACTGCACCGCATAATGCAGTTTAGAATTTCGTGGTGCGGTTTGCGGTTCATCATTTTATCAAACCGCACTATGCGGTGTGGTTTGTGCTTTGTATTTATAAAACCGCGGTTCAAACCGCACCGCACCGCATGTTATATATACTTTTTTTCTTTACTTTGTTATAACTTCAAATCGCAATTTAGGAATGATGTATATAAATATATTTCTTACAATAACCAAATATCTATAACGTATCATTAAAACACTATTAGATCAAGATCACATGGTTTACAAGAATATAGCAACTATAATGGCAATATAAAGCAATAACAATGATACTTACAAAACTATAGCAGCATGAATCACAATTTATTAAAAACGATTTAACTTGAAAATTGTATTTGTTTTTATAAAATGAAAGCAATCATTTTTTTTAACCCGGTCAGTATTTTGGTTTTTTAATAGATTTAATGTTGAACAACTCATCAAACCGCACAAACCGCAACCAAACCGCATAAACCGCCTGCATCAAACCGTACCGCATAACGCGGTTTTGAACATCTGTGGTGCGGTTTGCGGTTTCTAAAATATTCAAACCGCATATGCGGTGCGGTTTGCGGTTTTGACTCTAAACCGCACCAAACCGCACCGCGCACACCCCTAGTTTATATTATCTTTGAAAGTGAGATTTAAATCCCTGATTTGTAGGGATTTCATATTCTAGAATAGTTCATCCTAGTATATAAGTTATGCTAGGGTTCTCGTAAAAATCAATTGCTTGATTTTTGATTACTTTGTGTTCTTTATTGCTTGATATTTTTATATTACGATCCTTCAATTGGTATCAGGGTAGCGTCTAGTTTTATCAACCAAAGTCAACTTGCACTGGAGCTTCTAAACCTACTACCGCTTCAACATCTGCAAATAAAATCTCATTATTCGATGAAAAGAACTTTACTATGTGGAAAAGCAAGTTCATGGTTGTTCTCGAGACCATGGATTATAATATGATGAAAATCATCACTAAAGGTCCACATATTCCATCTATTCAAGAAACCAAAGATGATGTTGCAAGCGAATTCAAAAAAACACATGTACATGCTTACACTGAAGATGACAAGAAGTTGTTCAGTCTGAATGTTAGTGCACGCGCTGCTATAGGAAATTCTCTTCCTTATGATATATATCATCTGGTTCATAATTGTGTTTCAGTCAAAGAGATTATCGACACACTGAGTGTGGCTTATAAAGGAACTGATGAAGTTAAGGCCACCAGGGAGAACAGTCTCAACAGGAAGTATGAACACTTTTTCGCATAGAGGAATGAATCCTTAACTCAAACTTTTAATCGTTTTCATTGTTTGTTTAATGATATGAGAAGATCTGATATACTCAAGCATGAATATGTCTTGGTACATAAGTTTTTAGATTCCCTAGATGATAAGTGGGAACATCATGTTGATGTTCTAAAAAATAGTGAGAAGATCAAAACCATGTATCTTCATAGCCTGTATGGGAATTTGCGTAATTTTGAAGAGACAAAAATTTTAAGTAGAGAGATTATGAAGGGAAATTTCAAAGACAATTCATTTGCCTTGTTTTCTAATAAGACTAGCTTTACTCTGAAAACGAAAAAGATATGTCTCCGAAGAAGAATATTATGTTGAGTTGGCCTCAAATATTGCTATTATTGTGAAGCATTTTGGCAAGTTTGATGAGAAGAAGTTCAGTGAACAAAGGAAGTCTCAATCCAAAATCAGTCCATCAGTATCTAGAAAATTTGACGTTGGAAGCTTCAAGAAGTTTGTTGTAGAAAAGAAAGATGAATGAAATTATGGGATTTGAGCATAACAAACAATTCCTATGTGTGCATGCAACCTTAATTCTTGGATCTGTGTTTTCTCTAATTAAACATACAACTTTTGAACATCAAATGGAAAACCCTATGAGATCTATATTATTTTCGAAATACATATTTGGGGTTAGTAAACTTACCTTTGATTGTTATGTAGTAATAACAATGAAAATCCAAGTCTTCTTGAACCTTGAGAGCAAGCGTCACAAGTGTCACGCCTCTAGTAGATCACTCCCAAACTAAGCAAGAGGGTGAGAGAGGAGAGAGGGGAGGAGGCTTGAGATTTTCGTTTATCCTTCTAGGGTTTCTAGGTGGTCGAAAATGAGAAGGGGCAAGGCTCCTTATATAGTGAGGTAGCTTATTGCCAAAGCTAGGGTTTTAGGAGGAAACCCTAATTCCTTAGCTGAAGGACCAAGCAGCCCAAGAATCCATATCCAAGAGCCCTTGGACGAAAATTCTAGGGCCTTCCCAGAAGTTTTCATCCAACCCTTTTTAGGGAGTTATGAGGGCAACCCAAAAGGACTGTGTTACTATCAATTAGAGTATATACCAATTATAGTTATGGGCTTAGACACCTAATCCAACAGTCTCCCACTTGGATAAGTCTAATAACTATAATTTCCACTATAACTTCAAAAACTAATAAGCAAATTGTAGCTCTCAAATCCGTTGTCGAACTCTGACCCAGTATGTTACGTATCCTAAGATGAGTGATCATATAATCCTCCGTTCTGCAAGATATCATGTGGACAAATGACATGGAACAAATTCAATCTCATTGTCCAATACATTGTTTGTAACGACCCGAATTTTGCTTCCGTCAACGATGTTAGTTTCCGTTAGACGAATATTTATTTTCATAGGATTATTTTGGTTCTAAGGTTATATAACGAAATAAATTAAATAAAAGTTGTATTTAATACCTAAAAGAATTAATCGAAATTTAAAAGATGTGTAATTTAATGAAATTGATTTATGGAACTATTGGGGTAAAAATAATTCACTTATATGGTTTATTATGAGTTGAGGGGCTAAGGTGTCATTTATAGAAATTTAATTTGTCAAGATAACTAGGGTTAGTGTAAAAGGGGTACAATATGGAGAATTAAAGGGATAGATGGCAAAATTTGGAGTAACCCCCAAGGAGAAGGATCGATCCTTCTCCTTGTGTCCGTCCATTCATGTGCATACATAAGAAAAAAACGATCGTGACTTGTGGAGGAGGGAGGAATCGGCGATCAAAGAGGGAAGAGGGAGGAAGAGAAACCTTGCTCAATCGATTCTAGAAGGAAGAAGGAGTGCAGCGATTTTTGGCCAATGATTGGTACATAAAATCATCTTCTAATCTCTTTTGTTGTGTTTATATATCAAATTTCATGTCAATTGATGATTGTTGTTGTCAATTCGCTTCCTAATTGATGACTACAATCTCATCTTCTTCTTCCTAAAAACCTTTGAAAGTTCATATGGTTTAATTCCATTGGTTTTGGGTGTTTTTGATGGCTTAATTACTATCAAAACTTCTTATAAAAACCTTAAATAATTTCCTTGTTCAAGTTCAGGTTTTTGTTATCTTCAATTCTCTTGGATTCGTGTGATTAATTTCCTTCATATAAAACCTTGTTTTGAACCATACAAAAGGTCCTCAAAACAGTCCCTAAAAGGTTTTAATGTGAGGCTTAATGGGTTAAGTTATCAAATAACCCTTAAAATGCATTGCTGGGAAATTCTAAAAAATTACCAATCTGCCCCTGTTTTGAAAAACATGTAGAAATATCATCAGAGGTCAGTGATCCGTAAACTCTCAAAGTTTACATTTTGAGTCTAGTTTGTCCATGAATTTTTCCAGGACCTGTTGTTTCCTCCAACTTAGGTGAAAATCGCCTTTTTGACCAGCTGGTCAGAATTTAGCTGCATGGATAGACTGTCTTGTAAAATCCATATAAAATTGTAGACAAATCGTTTGGACCTTCAAAAGTATTTTCTGAAAAACTAAGAGTCTAAACTACTGGAATATATAAAAATATTGTATATTTTGAAGGCCTTGATGGTGTTAAAATGGCTTTGAACAGGTGGCTTTTACGGGTCAAAATCTAAAACTTTGTTCTAAACTTTCGTCTATATGTTTAGGCATTCTGCTTTCAACATTTTTTGTGTCATCTGTTTGATATTATCATAAAGTGCACAATTGATGTATTAATACTATCATTCAATCCTCTTGTGTGTAAAATTGAGTGACTATAATCCTTTACCTAAAGTCTTGAAGCATATGGTGATTTTTGGGGAATGTTAGAATTCTGCACAGCAACTTTTCCCCATCTTGCGAGAGCTATAGCTGCTAATCTGGGCAGAATTGGAAGATGCTCCTCTCTCATGAAGTTCTAGGAAATCGAGTCTAGTTTCTATAATATCCGATGTCATCCCAATTAGAGCTGTAGATTCGGTTTTATGCTTAAAACACTGAATAGGGGTCGGACTGGGAAATTATAAAAAATATATATATAAAAGTTAGAATAAAGTAGTATTTTTGAAACATATACTTTATTTGTTAATTGCTTGTTATGTGTGGTGTTTAGGTGGGGCCTTAAGAATTTCAAGTAAGTTCAAGACCTGGAATAGAAGGAGGATTTCTTCAAGGTAAAGGTGAGTTCATAGTTTTAACTCACTAAGGTTGCATGATTGAAACGTGCAATCTTACGTCACATATTCTTTGTGCGCGACTGACTTTTATATCTTATAAAAATCATATCTAATTCATACGGAGTCGGATTTCTACGAAATTTATATTTTCGAGAATGGGAAGATGTGTACTTTATAAATTATATATATATATATATATATATATATATATATATATATATATATATATATATGCTTAGGTTATTCTATTATAACTAATTATTGTGCGGATATCGTATGCTATAAGAATGATAAAGAAAATATGTTGTTTGATAATATAAATACGTTCAATCTTACATAACTATTGTCCTTAACACACATTATCACTAATTAAATCGTCTATACGGTTATTATACACTTATTATTATTATTCTCATTTCTGTCAGAATGTTTGTCAGAATGTTTATTGGGTCGTACTCTGTCAGAATGAAAATGAGTGAAAAACGATGTGTGAGAACAAAAATAAATAATAATTAGCGAGAATGCATGAAAATGACGATATTTTTGTAAGGTTGAACGTATTCGCATTGCTAAACAACTTATTCTCTTAGTAATTCTCATAGCATACAATATCCGCACAATAATTAGTTAGAATACTTGAACCTAGTTCTATATATATATATATATATATATATATATATATATATATATATATATATATATATATATATCTATATATATATATGTTTTGGCGCATTTATTTTTACGATTTACGGGCAATTCGACTGATTTTTCCATATTTCTCCTTAATACAAAACTTCTATTATATAGTCGGCAACGCGTACGACTATAGATTATCATATTCAAGAATTTTAATTTTAGTTATTACTTATTATGTGTAGCCTAATTTTGCGGGCGTTACACCTAAAGACTCCATTGATCATTCACGGTCTACTTTGGACGAGCTCATTTCATTCTCATCCTATGAATCCCCTGAATATGATGTTCCTTTTGTACCCTCTATCCCTGATTCAAGATCTTTTGTCACCTTAAATCATGATCCAGAAAATCATTCCACTCCCTACCCTGAATCTGAAGTTTATGTTGATCCTAATGATGATTTCTCTCTACCTGAACGGAAGAAAATTCCCTCATGTCTGATCTCACCAATCTTCAAATTGTTCATGATCATCCAATCTCTCAAGTCATTGGAGAAATTGATGTTGGGGTTCACACTCGTCTTCAAGCGTTATCCAAATTTTGCATGTTTTTCAACTTTGTCTCCTTAATTGAACCAAGAAATTGATGATGCAGTGAATGATGCTAACTGGATTAGAGCAATGTAGGATGAGCTACATGAATTTGAAAGACATAATGTTTGGACCCTGATTCCTCGTCCAAATGAAAAAACAATTGTTGGAACTCGATGGGTGTTTAGAAAGAACATGGATGAAGATGACATCATTACAATAAATAAGGAAAGACTTGTAGAAAATGGGTTCACTCAACTGGAGGATTTAGATTATGATGAAACGTTTGCTCCTGTTGCCAGACTTGAAGTAATTAAAGTCTTTCTTTATTATGCTTCTTACATGAATTTAAAAGTATTCCTTATGGGTGTTAAAATTGCATTTCTTCAGGGGATCTTGAGTAAGAAGTCTTTCTCAAGCAGCCTCCTAGTTTCAAAAGTGAAGAATTCCATGATCATGTTTATAGATAGGATAAGGTTGTTTATTTATTGAAGCAAGCTCCCTGAAGTTTCATATATCGGATACAAACAAGTAAAATAACAATAACAAATAACACAAAGTTATCACAAAGATGATTTCACTAAGAAATGATTCACGCAAAGAGAATCAGCACAAAGCGGCGATTAGGGTTGCAATGGGAACAACCCAATTACACGAATATATAGTTGAACTAGTAACAATCAATCCCGGAATTAAGGGGATTGATTCTAATCTAAATATACAGATTGATCCTAATCACTAAGAGTAAGGATCAGTTAACTGACATCTATCATTACTGTAATTACATAGTATAAGAAAAACATCAGTACAAAAGATTACAAGTTGACGCTGATGTTGAGGCTTTTGAGTACTCGCACTGGCGCTGTCGTTGCCGCATGTGGATAACGTGTATTGATACTTCCATCATCATACTATAAGGTTTGAGATTACACTCCCAGGTCATGGTATTAAAAACTAACTACTTGTCTTCTTCAAAATAGATATAAAAGGGGTGCTATCGACAACACCCTGATCATCAAGGAATCAGGATCTAATCTAATTCTTGCTCAGTTTTATTTCGATGAAATTAACTTTGGATCTACAAATGAAGAGATGAGCAAAGAGTTCATTGAAGTAATGTCCAAAAAATTTGAGATGAGTATGATAGGTGAGTTGACCTTTTTCTTAGGTCTTCAAGTCTAGCAGCAGTCCAAAGGCATCTTTATCTCTCAAACAACTACATTGAAGATATGATGAAGAAATTATCATTCTATGATTGCAAGCCAGAAAAGACTCATATATCTCCCTCACTAAAGATCTCCATTGATTCAAATGGTTCTGATGTTAATCCAACTTTGTATAGAGGAATAATCGGATCATTGCTTTATCTCATTGTCATCCGCCCTTAATAATGTTTGCAACCAGCTTGTCAACTTTTAGGAAATAGACTAATCAACTGGTCAAGCAAGAAACAATCATCAGTGGCTTTTTCAACCATGGCATCTGAATATGTTGTTGTTGGTAGATGTTGTTCTCACATTCTCTGGATTCAAAACCAATTCCTGGACTATGCATTCAAGTTTACAAAGAATCTCATCTATTGCGACAACACCAGTGTCATCCTTATTACTCAAAATCATGTTCAACATTCCAAGAAAAAGCATATTGAGATAAGGCATCATTTTATCATGCATTATCTGTAAAAAGGGAAGATTGATCTGATGTATACTCCAATTGATAATCAACTCGTTGATGCAACATCCTAAAAACCATGACAAAAATTTTCATTTTAATGAAACATTTTCATAAAACCATAAGATAATCCACCATTGTTTTCGAATCAAATCCATAGAAATCAGAGTATCAAATAATCTCTCAAAACATAAATCAATAGGATGATGTGGACAATCACGCTTTCGCCTTGCCCTAGTCATCCGAAGTACCTGAAAACATTGAAATCCATAACTATAAGCCAAAGTTTAGTGATTTCCCCCAAAATACCCCACACAATAATACATATACAATGCATGCACACCGGGCCCACAACATAAGACTGGATTGCCCTCGAGCCCATAGCATAAAACTGGATTCCCCCTCCCGGCCCTCAACTTATTATTGGATTGCTTCCGAGCCCACAACATAATACCGAATTGCCCTCCTGGCCCTCAACTTATGATTTAATTGCTCTCGGGTTTGTTGGGTTATAGCACAAAGCAGTATTGCCTCAACCCAACCACACCATGTCGACATATGCACACAACAAAAACAAGCAACACAGGTAATCATAGTAGATCTACCAGTCTAACAGAACGATGCAAGATAACAACATCCTACATATAAGGACACATACGCCAGTACAAAGTATAGTGAGAAAACTCACCTCGCATCCTAGTAGGTAACAAAACTAATCACAGATCCAAAAACCGACACTACAGGTCACCTATATAACAAACAGGCACCAAAACTCAAACTACAACCCCAAACCCTCAATTTGAACCAAAGTCAAACTTGTTCAAAAAGTCAACGGTCAAAGTCAAGATCAACACTCAAAGGTCTCTTCCGTCACTCGCCACATTGTGATCATCCTTTGGTCACATCGTGGTGGAGTAAGGACAAGATAATCACGAATCAGATCATCGTCACAACGTGACAACCAACCCGTCACGTTGTGAGGTTCGCTCTAGACAGCTTAATGCTTTAAGCTCTTAATCCTTCCAACCAAGCAACCAAACTTTCCAGGATGCCTTCTCCATCTCTAAATACCATAAAAATCATTGCTTTTTAGACATACATGTCCATTACATCTCTTAAACACCAACTAGGACAAAATAAATGGAAAATGAGATCAAATCCATCCATGGAACCTAAATCTCACTAATATTCCAGATTTGGGACAAAGGGTCATTTTACACATAAACCTTTGTCCTATGTTTTTGTTCATAATCCTTTGTCCCTTCGATTATCTTCCGGTTAAAGAGCATTAATTGAGGGTTACAAAGATTACGAACAATTAACTCAATGGTTACAAAGACTGTTTAAACTAGGCTCTCCAATAACGATAAACATGAAGTTTGCAATCCATCAAAATGATGCATTCTTTAAAAAGATAGAACTCTTTTGCCTTCATTTTGTTTTTAAGAAAAGATTTTAACACAAGGAAGGCATGCAAATCTGCATTGATTTTTACAGACAAAAAACATGAGAGTGTGTTTTTAAAAATCAAAACATTATAATGTGTAGTTATGACCATTCAATTCAAAAGATTCGAAATATTGGCACGGGTAAGATCTTACTGAAAAAGCTACAATTTTTCTCATTGATTGTTTCCTTTTAGGACTGTTTCTTTTTATTTTTTATTTTATCTAAGGCATTGATGGTGAATTTTATATTCTAGTTTACAACTATATTTATGATTAATTTCACTGATTCTCTCATCATCTTATGATGAATTGTACCTTTATGAATTGACGATGAACTTTAGCGTTCAAGAATGCAACTTTAACTAATTAATGTTCGTAGAAGCATGCTATTATATGTGACTAAATCTCTATAAGTATCTCATTAGCGAGACCATCTGTTGAGATGTCATTTATTCATCCAGTCACGCTGATAGGATAACACGTCTAACCTTTCGGTGTGAGATATCCAGGTTCTTATTAAGAAAAATCTTTATATATGATTTGGATGTTTATGTTATGATAAATTATCGCTAACCAGACCCTGTCTCTGGAAACATGTTTCTACATGTAACAAGTCTCATGTTCTGCTGACACATTGATCACAACCCAGTTGCTCACCCTGAGAGCATAGTCTATTAGTTGAGAGATACTTGTATGCTCCTTAAATACAATGAGGTCTGTTTGGTTCACAGAATGTTGCTGAAGTAATTTGAATTGGAATTGGAAAAGGAATATGTCAGTAATTTGAATCCAATTCCATGTGATGTTTGGTTGGCAGAAAATGGGATTGGAATTAATTCTATGTTATGTTTGGTTCGCAGGAAATGAAATTGGAATTCATGTAAAGTGACAGAATTTCCCTTTTGTCTATTTTTGCTTAATTTTACTTTGTTTTCTAAGTTATATGTAAACATATATTATATAAATTATTAAAATAGTAAAATTTTAATTTATTGATTGAACATTCATGTCAACATATTACTAAAATCATGTTAATAAGCAGCATAACTTAAATTCATTCCACTTCACATCATAATAACTTTACAAAAAAGCATAACAATATTTCGATACATCCCTATAGTATATACTAAAAAGTTACAAATCCAAAATACCAAGCATCATCCTAATAAACATCCCAAAAGAACTTAAAAATCCAAAATACAAATTAACATACTAATAAACATCTTATTTAACAATACTACCCTTCTAAAATGTATTTGACCCAAACCTCTCTGTGGCCTTCTTCAATTTGCCAAAAGTTTTGTATGTTTATAGGATCACTTCTTATCTTGGTCAAAGCTTTGAACTTCTTGGTCTGACTTAATGAGTTCATTTTTAAAATGTCCAGAGGGATCTTCTTACTCAGTTCGTTGATCTTCATGTCAAATTTAATACCTTGACTCAATTCCTTTGATATTTCTTTAAAGCTTTTGGTAATCAAACCAACCGCATTATGGAACACATCATCGGTACGACGTTTCCTCTTATTAGATAGAACACTTGGTGAAGTTTCCTCATTTTGCATTGTTGTATTATGCATAATTTCCTCAGATTCAAGGAAATCATCATCCGACTCTCGCATTTCTTCTTCTAAGTTCACATCTTGCTCCATATCAATGAAATCTCTAGCTCTATTTCCTTGAGCTCGGTCTTTTCCAAACACAATGCAAAGATCTTCATAGTAAATAAATGATTTGTGTTTCCATCTAGTCGCTTCTTTATGAACCTATTTATAATAACATGTTTTTTATATAAAAAAATAAAATATTTCCATATAGTCGCTTCATTATAAACTATATAAATATAAAATATTATAACATGAAGTACCTATAGATATGCCTCCCAAACCAAATCCTCAACGGTAACACATAGTACGGAAATGATTTGTGTTTCCATCTAGTCGCTTCTTTATGAACCTATTTATAATAACATATTTTTTATATAAAAAACAAAATATTTCCATATAGTCGCTTCATTATAAACTATATAAATATAAAATATTATAACTTGAAGTACCTGTAGGTATGCCTCCCAAACCGGATCCTCAGCGGTAACACAATGTTTTTCGGATTCATAATCAAACCCGCTTGTGTTTGAACCGTTTACCATATCGTAGACACATTGTCTATCTCTCTTCATGGTTTTTATCTTCGACTCAATATTTGGCTTACCTAAAATACCCGAGTCCAGAAGTGATTGTTTCAATGTTTGCACAAGGTGTTGCAAATAACCCGACTTAAAACCATTATCGCCTTTAAATCCTCTAGCATTTGTCATATTCACCAAAGCCCCAACTACCTTTGCTTCTTCATTGTTTGTCCATGTCTTATAATTTCTAATTTGACTTATCGTACCTATATAAACATAGCATCAACCAATATATAAGCATTACAACTAATCTTAGAAATGAAACTAATCTTGATATCATTCAATTTTCAGGAAGAGCATTCAATTTTTAGGAACAACATTCGAGTTTAACAAGGAGTTTGAGATACTGAGATTGAGTTTTACCGAACTTCATAAACAACATTCGATTTTCACGAATTGATAAACATCATTCAACTTTTACAGAAACTGATAAACAACATTATATTTTCAGGAACAACATTTGATTTAAGGAACAATATAAACCATCGATTTCACAGAAAATTAAGAGGGGATAGAGAGCGAGAGTGAGAGATAGTGAGATTGAGATAAACAGCAACATCGATTCACTTACCTGGCGGAAGAAAGCTGGAAAAGACGAGGAACAAATGGAGAAGACAAGGTCGTGTGGAGAGATATGAGGTCTTGTTTTCGGCTGCACTCGTATTTGATAAAAAGGGCTTAAACGTGAGAAAGGGTTTTGTGGGTATAATGGTCATTTGTCACTTTCCTTTGTTATTAAGGTATTCATTCCATCCATTTTATGAAGGAAAGTATTTTCCCCCATATGAAGGAATGTTTTCTCATTTAGGATTCCTTTTCCTTCTGTAAAGTTGAACCAAACGCAGGAATTCGAGGGAATTGGAATCCTTTTCCCCGGATTCCAATCCTTTCCTGCCAACCCAACACGCTCTAGGTTTCTTTTGTGTCCTTGACCCTGTCTATTAAAACCATCAACTAGGTATGACACACCCTACACTTGATGTCCCTGACCCCTTTCTATTTTCACCATAGAGAGGGATATGACATCAACAAATCCTTTACCCTGATGCATGTGATCTTTTCTATTATAAGCATATATTATGTGAGGGATCAAGCCAGGTGTCTATGATCCTATGTATTATCCCATACAGTGTGTGATACATTTCAAAAATCTATATGTCTAAGAACTCATGTATTAAACCATACATCGAGTGAGACATCAAACATTCGACCTTTGTTCCACTACAACATGATATTCTCTCTCGTTGGTTATATATCTTCTGAATGATTTTTTAGAACAATGTCATCACATCAAAGACGTTGGTTCAACGGTAACTTTCTAGATAAGAACGGAACAATCAGTTTGGGGATTTACGACGCCCTTTTTTTATCAAGATGATTGCAAATCACGTCATCAGATATGGAAATCTTTTTGAAATCACTTCAAATTCTCAGTATAAAAGTCAATTAAGGTCTCATTTAAGGGTTTATGATTTTTTATATCCTTGAATTTTCTTTATTATAAAAACCCTCGATGAACCCTAAAACCTACAACCATGGATCCTCTCTTCGTCTACATTCTAACTACAAATGCCCGCAAAGCTCCAAACACTCCATCCACTCTTATTATCACCAATACCACGAATGTTGCTTACTCCGATGTGATTCCACCGGAGTTCAAGAACAAGGGTTTGGAAGAATTCGTGCAGTTCATGAAAGTTCATCCTCTGAGATATGATCTTGTTGATCATGTTGTATCCTTCTACCCAAAGCATGTGTGTGACTATTACTACACATGTACTTATGATAACCAATCAGACACTATTATTGGATACAATTGGTAATGGTGCTTATGAAGTTCTATTTACTATGGAAGTTATTCAAGATGCTCGTCGTCTTCCCAACCTTACTAGGTATTCGAAGCTTCCCACTGAAGATCAGTGGAAAAAGGTATTGGCAAATACTGGATATAATCCTTCGCTCCAACAAACTCGCCATGGCTTGGTTCTCCATCAGTGTATTCCATTAGGATGGAAGTATCTTATTGGTTTCATTGATAAGTGTCTAGGGCATAAAATTAGGAGTCTTGACAAGTTGAACCTCTTTAAGAGGAGAATTCTCTATGTTATAGTGAAGAAAAAACATCTTGATTTTTCCCATCTCATCTTCAACCAACTCGCCAGTTCTATTAATGAGAAGAAAATGTAAGCTTCCTATCCTCGTTGGTTTGCTCTTGTTCTCGAACACATTGATCCATGGTATATTGGATCTTCTCCCAATGAAATTGCTAAATATATGATGTCCTCAAAGTTTTTCAATGCAACTCTAAATCCCACAGGTCCTTCCATTACTTAGTGGATGTCTAAGTGGATTATAAAGCCTTGCAATGCCGAAAAACGCCCCTATACTCCTTTGGGCGTCAGGGCCACTAATTATTCTTCTGATGAAGATATTTCTAAAATTGTATCAGTGTTAGAGGAAGATGATGAAACTAAAGAAGAAGAAGAAAAAGAGGATACAGAGGAAAATAATGATATTGACGATGAAGATGTCAATATGGAGGAAAATGAAGAATATGTTGAGGCTGCTAACAGTGAAAACTCTTCAGGAGCATCCTTAAAAGTCCCCATCAATCACAATCAAACAACTAGTGTTATGTCTCCCAGATCCTACTGGTGCAATATCTCCTCCTCATCTTAAAAGGCATATGTACTTCAATTCATCCTCCTCATCGCATCAATGTATTCTTTAAAAACCTAATGCATCTGAACATGTTTTTGGGTTCGATAAAACTCCATCTACCTGGTCCTGTTCATGGATAATCATTTTCATTTTATTATAACTCACCTCCTTCTCAGCGTGAGGGGGTGCATGAGCCTAAGCAACCAAATTTGCAGTCTCAAATTCTCACAAACCTCATAATTATGATTAAGGTATCTGATGTCTTCGCTCAGCGTCTAGAATGCATAGAGGGTGATATTGTTGCTATAATAAGGGCAGTTATTCTGACAGATGCTCCTATTTCACATCACAACCAACCTCCACCACCACCTCTGTCAAGCAACCAACCACCACCTTAAATACAACCTCCTCCTCCAACAACACCTAGCTCCACTCGGTCCACTGACTCTCCAGTGGATAATGTCAAAAAAATGTGAGAAAGCAAAAGACTCTAAAAAAGACAAGTCTTCCTCCGGTGAATCTTTTGATGAATACCAACACATTGATCCTTCTGATCCTACTGGTCCTGATGAAAAAGGTTTTCTAGATCTTCTCTTCATAGGAGATTAACTTCAAGGGGAGAAACATGTCAATAGTGACATTAAGTCTGATGATGATCAAGTTATGCCTAGGAAAAGGACGTCAACAAAAACTTCTTTTGCCACTGCCACTACCTCTAATACTGTCAAACATCAAAAGGTCACTCGATTCACTCGACTCTCTGACATTATTAAATATTGGAGTTTAAGTGTTGAAGAATCAAGGGACTTTGCAGCAGAACATAAGGCAGTAGCTCATAACAAAGCTATACTTAAGCATGATGCTAATGTTGTACCAAAAGTGGCTTCTGTTGTAGGAAGTTTGGCTGAGCATAGGGAGGTACTTGTATATTTCAATTTTGAAGTTTAAAAGAAGAAGCAAATTGATGAAATTCAGAATGTCATTGAAACCCACAAAGGTATTCATGTTCAAGAGTTGAAGCTTGCCCTGATCCTAATGATTACTAAGGCATGAGTTTAATTTGGTTCCTCTTCCAGATGCAGCTTCCTCATCAATAGCGCCATGTGCCTCACGGATTAGAATAAGAATATCAAATCATGCTAAATTTTTTTTACCCTTTGGAACTGTCTACATCAATAATTCATTACAAGTGGGATTTGTTCTTGCTCAACATCTGTTCATTCGAGAACCAGAACATTGAATATTTTATGTTGATGAAAATGATCACATGTGTTTCCAAAGATCTGATGAGATTTGTAAGGCTCCCACTCAACACTTGTTCCATTTAAGGCTAGAATGTTTTGGTAAAGCTGAAGCTGATAGCTATCACCGGTTAATCTCCTTTGAGCTGAACAAAATAATAGAAGAACTTGCATGTGATGACTACTGATGGATCAAGCCAGATATAATCGTTGAAGCTGATAAACTTTGTTTTAATGCCTTCTAACTAGATTAGGTTTTGACATCATTAGATTGGGGAAGACTGTAAGGTCGAACCTTATAATCTGACGAGTCAAACCGACTTCACGTTGATATATCGTTGTCAGCATATCAACCTCTAACTAGAGCTTCTCACGACAGAATGAAGATTACTTTTGGAACACGATTCCATATTTTTTATTTTTCTGATAAGATCTTTTATTTGTATATTTTATACTATCTTTGTAAAGTTATATTTAAATCCCTAACTCGTACGGATTTCGTATTCTAGAATAGTCCAACCTAGTATATAAGTTATGTTAGGGTTCTTGTAAAATTTAGTTGGTTGGTGCATTCTCTTTGTGATAAGTTCTTAATCAAAATTAGTTATTGATTACTTTGTGTTCTTTATTGCTTGATATTTGTTTATTACGATTCTTCAAAAACCTATAAAAAAACCTTTTATTTTAATTCAAATATTTCAACCATTATATTTGGTTTTAAAATACAAAATAGGAAACAAAATAATTTGAATTTCAAATTAAATAAAAGCTTATAAATGTCGGAACTGATTATTATCAATTATAGTCTTGAAATTAGTCATCTTCATAAACGGACATTTTTAATCTCATAATTCTTCAAATTCACTTTCATCTACTTTGTTCATTGGAGGTGATATCCCTTGTACAGCTTCTTCTTGGATGAACTCTTCAGCGAGTGTTAAAAGCGATCTTTCAAGCGAAACACAATTTTGTATCCTCTCAACGCCATCTAATGCCCCCCTGATGGGATCCTAGTGGTTGAGGGTGGAGTTCCACACAGTGTGTCTAGGGTTCAAACCTTAGCACACCTGCATGAGCCTTGTAGCTAGTTTATGTGGGTCATTTAAATGATGAAGTTTACCATTTTATGAACGTTATCTAACTAATCCTTCAAGCAAACACATACTTCTATCTATTAGGCGGTGACTAATGAACTTCATTCTGATATACCCCTACCAAAGAAATTTTGTATCATTATAACGAAGTCCAGGTAATCCTTCAATTAAATGCATACATACATCGATTGCGTAGTGATTTGTGAACTTTGTTCCGAATGAACTTACATCTAAGAGGAAAAATATATTACGAAGCTCCCATAGAATCTTGGATGGTTAGTAAATCACAGTACATGATGACTTGAATTGGAAATTATAGTTTCTTTTCTCTCCACCAAGCCAAAATGTCAAGGTTGTCATATTCCTCGATGAAAAGTGGGCTAAAAAGTTTGATGTCATAAAATTGCCTAATTCGCTACTTGGGACCTAAATTTGTTGGCGTTTAGTAGTTTCATCCATCAAAATGTTATATGGTTGGATGTTGATATCCTGGTTGTTTCAAAATGTGGTTTGAGTTCACTTAAACCTACATATGTTGCATTTTTCTCATTAAAACTATTACACCTCCTACATTTATAATAGGGTTTAGTGGTACTAGATAACACCGTATTAATTATATAGATTTTTATCTTAATTCATTTTTATAAAGCTTCTACTCAGGGGTACTTCATTACTTGCCTAGATTAAGGTTTTAAACTCATTGTATTATTGATCAATTGATGTAATGATAAATGGTTTAATTCTTAAATAGGTTCAGTGGCAAATCTAGAATAGAAAACCGCGTAATTCCTTACCTGTAACAGTTTAAACTGAAAAATAATTTGTTCAATATTTATAAAAATCGATGGTGAGAGGACGGAGTCCAAATCGGTCATTTCTTAATTGTTTTTTTTTTATTAAAATCAACTTAAACTTGGAGGAAGTTAGTCTGAACCAATCCTCAACAATCTTCATGGCGTGAAAGTGTGAAAGAAACATAATGTATTTACCCCCCCCCCCCCCCCCCCCCCACAGACACACATGCACTTTCTTTTTGGAGTTGATATAGGACTAATTCTTGCCACCAAATATTAAATGCATTTTCTTGTATTTTTTTATGTCTCTTTCACTTTTGTTTTTCTTTTTTGAAGATTGAACATAAATTTTTTTCCTATATAAATTGTAAAGAAATTTTAAAAAAAATTAGGTGGATCATAGGATCCACCTAGATTCTATTTAAACTCATCCCGGAATAGATTTATTACAATCTCCTATAATTTTAGTTTTCATCTTATGGAAAGTCATACTTGAATTTAGATTTTAATCTTGTTTGGGTGTTTGTTGTTTGGATTGGTAATTGGTTGAAGATTCTATATTAACTAATTAGATGTGAAACTTGTATATTACACGAGTTGATTATAAAAAAGGTTAACTATCAACGTGTAAACTTTAAACATTTTCTAAAAGTGAAGTTTCGAAATAAATACAACCAAAATGATAAATAAGTAAACTAATTTAATCTGTAATAGCAAAAAACATAGACTATAAAAATCGTAATTATCAATCTTAAATTTGCAAACAGTTATTTTCAAACAACATTGATTGTTTTATTCATAAGTTCGTCATCATTATTTTTACTTAATAGTTAAAATGATTTTTAAAACATTCGTAGTGTTCTTTAAGTCAAGATTCATGGTAAAATAATCATATTATATGATGTAATATAAAATGTAATAAATTGAAAAAAAAACAAATACAATCATAAACTAGAAAAGATTCCCCGGCGTTGCCGGGGTCGGAAGGTATTGTTTTGTAAAGTAAAGTAGCATGTTGGTTGCTTTTTGTCCGTTAATGTGAGGGTAATTTGGTCTTTTCAGGTAGTAGGGACTGAATTTGTCACCATGGGTAAACCATATGGACCATTTATGTAATTTTGGCGGTGGTTGTGGTGGTGGTGATGGCAGATGGTGGGTGGGTTTATGGTATTGGGTGGATATTTTCTAATAAATAAAACATTAATTTAAAACCAAAAAGAGAATGTTAAATATGGTAAACCACAGGGACCAATCGTGTAATTTTGTATAATAATAATAATAATAATGAAGAGGGACCATTTCTGCCAAAAGACTAAATACTAATAATATGTAATAAAAGGCGAGGGTTATGAAAAATTCAAACCAAAGTGAAAGGGTTGTTTGTGAACAAAAGCATAAAGATGAAGGGTCAATGTTGTAAGTTGGAGGACCAAAATTGACAAAAAAGATGCCACTTTACTGTTAAAACTTTTCACAACTTTAATATATACTAGAAAGGTTACCCCCGCTACGCGGGGGCCAGAAGCTTTCAATGTTGTTTCCGAATTGATAAATATGACAGACATAGAAAGTGCAAGGATGAAAAGTCCAGGCTTTGCCCCAGACAAAAAATGTAAAAGTTTTGACTGCAAGGACCAGAAGTGTGAAAATGGCTAAAGAATTAAAGGGGTAGGAATTAGCAACTTTTTAGAAAAGGGATCAAAGTTGTCAAACCGTTAAAGTTTTGTGGCCAAACTTTAAATATTAAAAGGTTCCAAAAAAGTGTAAAAATATTGATTGCAAGGACCAAAAGTGTGAAAATGGGTAAAGAATAATGACCAAAGTTGCCAAAAAAACATCCAAATTTAGTATTCCTAACTTCCAACAATAATATAGGGACCAATTCTGCCAAAAAAGTGGGAAGTTGAATGGAACACAAACAAAAGGATATGAATAAATTAATTAAAGAAGTACAGGGACCGGATATGTAAATCAAGGGACCAAACCTGGACAAAGTATCCCAACTTTACTATTTCTTTTTTCCACAACTTTAATATATATAATAATATAATAATGATAATATCATTGTTTTATTTAAAATTAGAAAGTAAAGCAATGTATTGTGTTAAAAAGACATTTACAGACCATTTATGTTTAGAAAAATATGAATGACACCTGTTACACTATATATATATATATATATATATATATATATATATATATATATATATATATATATATATATATATATATATATATATATGATAGTTGATAAAATTAAAATAAATAAATAAATAATCTTGTTTAACTAACGATCAGAGTAAATTTACATATAAATAAATTGACCAAGATGTTTGAAAATGCATTGTTTCTATTTATTGTAGGACTAGGTGTGAAACTCGTGTAATACACGGGTTGATTTAAAAAAATTATATATAAAGATATAAATATAAAGTATTTTTTTTAAGAAAACATTAAATATCAAAGTGTAAACATTAAATATTTTTTAAAATAAAATTTCAAAATATATACAAACAAAATGATGAATAAATAAATAATTCTATTTATACTAATAAAACAAACTACAGAAAAATAATTATATTTCGACCATATAACCTTTTTTTTAGTTTGTCAATAAAAAGCAACAAAGTTTGGTTATTTTTTCTATATAAACCATTTTGCCTAAAATAACAATGAACTTTGAAAGAAACATGCAAATTTTGAATTATATATATTGAAGGAAACATATTAAAATTTGAAAATATTAGGAAACAAATTAATGACATATTATTTACTTTCTATAACATAAAAATTAGATAGTTAATTAAGAAAATCAAAAATTACCACAAAATGACAAATGGAAACTAATTTCTAAAAATTAACCATAAAATTACATGTGTCAAAATGCATGAAAATATAACATGTGGCAAAAAGATTTTCATTTATTAGTATGGATTCGTGATACATTAATTTTCGTTAATGGTAGACAATAAAGTTAAATTATAGAAATGGTCCTTATTGCACTTACGTTATTAGATATTTTATACATAATATTAGTCATTATTACAATAAATAGACATTAAACGTACATAAATGATGACCTGTTAACTTCATTACATAAATGATATATGAAAAAAAAATGGGAAACTTGTTATATATATATATTGTTATATATAGACATCTTAAATATAATTAGTATTATTAGGTGGTCTTTAAATAAAATTGAAAAACATATCAAAATGACAAATGAATATTAAATAATTTTAAAAAAAAATAGAAAATAAAAAATGTCCGATTGCATGACCAATGACATAACAAAAATGATCTTAATTTATGAGAATATGTATTGGAATTTAATTAGATGACCAATGACATAACAAAAATGATCTTAATTTATGAGAATATGTATTGGAATTTAATTAGAAGTGGTCTTATGATACCAAAGGATTTCTAGCCCATTGTATCCAATATTGCTCTTCTTATGTAAAGTTGAGTGTTCAAGTTCTGTCATGGATATAGATGAAATTAAGGAGTTATGGACATAAATGAAATTAATGAATAGTTTAGGAGTAGATTAGATTTACCGTTTGAAAAAACAAATGGTCTTATAATAATAACTACTACGAACAACTTTGGTGGTCATTACCTTAACATCGATTGTTCATGGAACAACTTTGGTTTTGAACCTTTTGAATACTTAATCCTCTATTGCGTACATTATACGTGTGTCTATGTTAGATATTCTTGAATATCTTATAGAACCACTTTTATAAGATGTTCATAAAGTCATACTATTTTAACAATAATCCAAGCTTAAGTTTATAATTATTTCACTTTTGCCTTAATCAACAAAAGTCAAAGGCATCTCCAACTACATCAAAACTAATATGTATTTGGGTCTAAATGTATTAATGTAATCCTCGAAGCATGTAGTTTTATAATTTCAAACAATCTTAAACAAGCATCCGCTGGTATTCAATAAAATTTCATGATAGTTTTCAATTAAGGTTAAGATAGTGAAGTATACCTTAAGTGAATGATTTTTTGAATTGGACTTCAATTTCACCAAAAATCTGGTGGAGATGTTTCAATTGTTGTTATGGACCAAAAATCATCTATTTTTGGCTGAAAAACTATTTTTTTTTTTTTTTGCAAAAATGACAAAGTCGAAGGAATGTGAACACCTAAACACGATGGTCAAAAGACAGCTGGCCAGAACCCCTATTTTGATATTCTACACAATGTCACACTTGTCGACACGTTGTTTCTTAGTTTAAATTGATTCCTAACCATCACGACATTCACACACAAGATCTATCTCGCAATCACAAGTTGCGTTCACCACAAATACACACGACATCAAAGTCATGCCCCAAGTCGCACTACGTAAATTTAAGGTGGTGATTTAGAACATGGTACTTCGTCAATATCTATATCTAGTGACACTTGTTCAAAGTGTCGCTAAATGTACCATCACCAAATCTCAATTAACAACACATTAATGCACAACTCAACCCACCATAATTTGATGCTTTAAAAACAGAAATTAAAACATTGTTCGGACATTCTTTACATCATGTAATTATTTTACGCATGCATGCATTAATTACTTGTACATTTCCATCCCGGCACATAAACATATTTAGTCATTTTTCAGGGGATAATGACTTAGGAGGGTAATAACGTTTCCCGTTTGTCCATATTAGGTCCCTAACATATTTTTTGTGTGTATTACACCATTAAGGTTGTTATAACCGTTTAGAAATAATCCCATTACCGGTTTCTTCCTGTTGAAAAGACTATTTGTAAACGGTTAGAATAACCTTAATGGTGTAATACGCACAAAAAATACGTAGAGACCTAAAATGAACAAACAGGAAACGTTATTACCCTCCTAAGATTTTTAGTATTTATTATTTTGAATATATATTTTTAATATTTTTAGTATTTATTTTTATATGTGTATTTCATATAAAGTTGTTGAAATTAAAAAGATTAAAAAGTAGAAATGTTTGGATTTGATTGGATTGGATTTTGTAACCACATCATCATGAGCACCATGAACACCGACTCAACAATCGGGCGTTCCATATGAACCGTCGGTCTAGAATCCACCCAATCCACCACATCACGGATAGATGAAAACACAGGAAGGTCCAAATGAAGTCAATGCCCAACCCGACTCCAAACCTGATCAGCAACCGAAAATTGCAGCAACAAATGTTTCACCATAATAAATGTTAATTTTAATAGGAACAAAACGGTTCCACCTAGTAGGCATACTACCCATAGGAAGCGTCATATCATTAACCCAATTCCGTGCTGATTTAACAGTAAAGATACCCGACGATTCAAGCTCCCAAGACCACTTATCCGACATTTCCCCTATGCGAATAAGATTTAATATATCCACAAGATAATCAAATTGGGTCGATTCAGCCCCTCCTCTAATCCCCCGACACCAATGAAAATTCAATCCCCCCGAATCCCATTATTCACTTAATCGATCATCTTGATTAAAGTCCAAAGAAAAGAGCCTCTCGAACCGGTCCCTAAGAGGCCGAGGTTAAAAGCATCCAAACTACCAACCCCAAGACCTACAAGTTTCTTATTTAAAAAGTAAAAATTTACTATAGGGGTTTATAGTTTCATACGGGGATAATGACGTAGAAGGGTAATAACGTTTCTCGTTTGTCCATATTAGGTCCCTAACGTATTTTTTTGTATGTATTATACCATTAAGGTTGTTATAACCGTTTAGAAATAATCTCTTTTACCGGTTTCTTCCTGTTAAAAGGACTATTTGTAAACGGTTATAATAACCTTAATGGTGTAATACGTACAAAAAACACGTTATAGACCTAAAATGGACAAACAGGAAACGTTATTACCATCCTAAGTCTTTATCCACATTTTTCAGTGTACAACTTCACATCCAACAAACGTGCAATGTATGTTACCTATTATTTTCTGAAATGATATTTCATGTTGAAACAAGCACCCCAAGCGTTGCGTTCACCTCTTAACATCTTTAACAAATCGTCACGACAAATGCAAAATCATTTTCTGTTTCCATAAAAGTCGCCAAGATTCAAAGAACCCTATAAAATTAAGGGCTCGACGAAAATAATTGAATACTTACTAATGAAATACTTGATTTGAACTTTTTTTTTCATAATATATTTTTTATCAATATCTATATTTTACTTTATATTATGAAGATACATGAATGGGAGAAATATTTACACGAGTAGGGCATATTTGCTTTTCATAAAGTGTACCCTGATATCTTCCTACCTCTTTAACTAATCTTTGTACAAAATGAAATAAAAATCTATTTTGATTGATTTAATCGCGACTACCACTTGTTAATCTAAGAGGGACAAGTTAGGCATCGATCCTTTGTAGCATTCATTATCATTTAATTTAGTTGAAGAAAGATATGATTTTATGAATATTGATGAAAAACATGACAAATGGGTATGTGTGGGTTAGCCCACAGAATATATTTTAGGGAGATATGAAAGCAACAAATGATAATGAAGATAGAGATGGGCATGTTATCTATGAACCTTAGGCCCGAAGAGTGGTGTCACACTCCTTTTTGTCATATTTTTTTACCATACTCAATGAGTGGTATTTCATGAAAAGAGAAAAGAAAAAGAAGAGAGAGATAGAGAGAGGAAGGAAGAGTGAAAGAGAAATGAATACTTTCATTTTTGGCCACACACCCCAAACCGCATAGGGGTGGGGGTGGGGGGCGGTGTTCATTGCGGTTTCACATGCCACATAGGCTGAAACTGCACTTTATTCTCTCTGGTCTTATTGAACCCTAATTAGCAACCACTATTCTAGAACTATCTAGTTATGCTTTGACTGCCATCTTCATGCTATGGTTGTGTTTCAGTAATATTTTATACGCATATATGACAAGAAATATATAAACGATGAACAATTATTTTAGATTTAAAATGATGTAACGATTTTTTAAACAGTGTGCAAAAACATATAATTGACATATTATAATCACCTCCATAAACCATATATGATAATATAGACGATTATTAGTCATTGTTTTAGATATGGTTTATTTTTTTAAACGTGGACGAAAGGCCAGCAAGAAATTAATTAGCGTTTAGTCGATGCATTTTAGCTCTTCCGAATCTTAAAGGCCCATAGACAATAAAAAAGAAGTTATGAAAGGAAAAAATGTTGCTATTAGCATAAAACAAGAGAAAATACAATTACTTTTGTTTTTAGCATACATCATGCGTATTATAAAAACTATATTTTAAATTCTTCCAAAAGAATATTCTTGGAGGATTATTAGAAGAAATAAACTAGAGAAAAATAATCAATAATTATTATATAAAGTCTAGTAAATCTTTTTAGAGATTATTTGGAAGATAAGTTGCTTTAAAATATACAAACAACAAAAGTGAGGGCTTCAAAAGTCAAGACTCACTCATGACTTATGATGCTTGAAAAGAAACACATAAAATCAAATAACAAAAAAGGACTTTGTGGCACGTTTCGACAAAATTACATGAGTGCTCCATTTGGACTATTACAACTTGTATATGTTTGGTCTAGGGATGAGTATTTGGTTTGATAGAACCGGATTGGATTGAAAAAGAAAATCAGAACTGGGCTCCACCGAAATTAAATATTATCATAATGGTTCTTTGTTTCAAGATATTTAGGTTGTGTTTAGTTACGGAAAAATAGTTTTCATTTTTCGTTTTTCGTTTTATCTTTTCAGTTTTCGTTTTTCGTTTTCAATTTTCATTGGAAAATTTAGAAAATACGTTTAGTTAAAACTTATTTATTTTTCATTTTCAGTTTTAGAAAATTAGAAAACGCGTTTAAATGTGTATATTTCTATCCGTTTTCCAAAAATGGAAAATGGTAGCGTTGGTAGGGTGGGGGCAGTGGTGGTGGCGGCGGCAAAGCAATTGTGGCAGAGGTGGTGATGGCGGCGATGGTGGTGGTGATGGTAGGTCGGTGATTGTGGTAGTGGTGTTGAGTGGGTGAGTGTGTGTGTTTGTGGGTGAGTGTGTGTGGATGTGTGTGTGTTTGTGGGGGTGGTGTGTGTGTGTGGTGTGTAGGGTGGGGGTTGTTTGTGTGGGTGTGGGTGTGGGTTGGGGTGGGTGTGTATTTGTGGGCATTTGTGTGTATGTGTGTGTTTGTTGGGGTGGGGGTGAGTGTGTTTGTGTGTTTGTATGGGTGGGGGTGTGGGTGGGTGTATGTGTGTGTTTGTGGGGGTGAGCTTGAGAGTGGGTGGGTGTGGGTAGGTAGGGGTGTGGTGGGTTAGGGGTGTTAAGGTAGGGGTCGGTAGAGGTGGGGGTGGGTGTGTGTTTATATTTTGAAAAAAAATTGGAATTAGAAAAATGTGGAAAACAATGATTATTGGTTTTCCAAAATTTCCAACTTCTTTGTAATTTTAGAAATCGGAAAATTTTCATTTTCCGTGAAAAATTTAGAAAAATAGACGAACTAAACGCGTTTTCAAAATTCTCATTTTTCTTGGAAATTTTTTCCGGAAAACGACCAATTTTTCCACAACTAAAGGCACCCTTAGGTTGCGTTTAGTTACGGAAAAATAGTTTTCATTTTCCATTTTTCAGTTTTCGTTTTCCGTTTTCAGTTTTCATTGGAAAATTTTGAAAACGCGTTTAGTTAAAAATTATTCATTTTTCATTTTCAATTTTAGAAAATTAGAAAACGCGTTTAGATGTGTATATTTCTATCGGTTTTCATTTTTAGAAAACGATACCGGTAGTAGCTAGGGTGGGGTGGGGGCAGCGGCGGGGGGCAGTGGTGGTGTCGATGATGGTGACGGTGGTGGTGGTGGTGGCGGTGGTGATGGTGGTGATGTGGTGGTGGTGATGGTGATGGTGGTGATGGAGATGGTATGTCGGTGATTATGGCAGTGGTGTTGTGTGGGTGTGTTTGTGTGGATGTGTGTGTGTGTGTGTGTGTGTGTTTATGGGGGTGGGTGTGGGTGTAGGTGTTTGTTTATGTGTGTGTAGGTGTGTGTGTGTGTGTGTGTGTTAGTGGGGGTGTAGGTGTGAGTGGGGGTTGGGGTGGGGGTGTATGTGGGTGGTTGGGGTGGGTGTCTGTTTATGGGTATGTGTGTGTGCGTGTGGGGGTGGGTGTGTGTGTGTGTGTGTGTGTGTGTGTGTTTGTGGTTATGTGTGTATGGGGGGTGTGGGTGAGGGTTGGGGTAGGTGTGTGTTTGTGGGGAAGTGTGTGTGTTTGTGGGGGTGGGGGTGGGTGTGTGTGTGTATGTGTGTGTGTGTGTGTTTATGGGTGTGTGTTTGTGGTTATGTGTGTGCATGGGGTTGGGGTAGGTGTGTGTTTGTGGAGGGGTGTGTGTGTGTGTGTGTTGGGGGGGGGGGGGGGGCTGGGAGTAAGTGTTTTTATATATTATAAAAATTTTGGAATTAGAAAAATGTGGAAAACAATAATTATTGGTTTTCCAAAAAATTTCAACTTCTTTGTAATTTTAGAAAACGAAAAATGAAAATTTTCCGTGAAAAATTTAGAAAAATAGACGAACTAAACGCGTTTTCAAAATTCTCATTTTTCTTGGAAAATTTTTCCGGAAAACGGCCCATTTTTCCGCAACTAAACGCACCCTTACTTTTTCGGTTTTCAAGTATTCCGTTTCCGAGTCTGGACCCAAAATCGGTTCAGGAAAAAAATATTTTGTGAGCTAAACCCGGTTTTGGAATCGATACCTCCTTAATCGGTTCGACTCGGTCCTATAATTTTGTCCATTTCGGTTCTCGGGTATTCGGTTCCCGTTTCAAGTCAAAAATAATGCTCATCTCTTGTTTGGTCATTGTAGTTTGTAACGTTACTCATTTGGCTTTTTATACATGCAAATGACATATTGTAGTTTGTAATCTTACTCATTTGTCGAACGAGAAGATAGTACGAGGTATGTAGAGTCGGTATATAAGGACATGGACTAATGGTATATGCCAATTTGCATAAGACACATTTTTCCATAATAATAAACAAATAACAAAGTGGGTTGTTTATAAACTAAAATCATGAAATAAATAGAAACAAAATAAAACAGGTTCAAGTTCTAAAGAAATCAATAAGTAAAAGCGATCAAGTATTGTGTTGACTCTTCTAATTATGCGGATTAACCAAGAACTAATATCAAGGCGTAACCTACCTAAGTTGATACAAGAAGATACTAACAAAATATAATACATTTTATTTACCAATATGTCTAATCCAAACAATCTTTTTGTATTAAACCTATCCTTCCAAACCTATTGTAAACAAGCACTTTGAATTAAGATGAAATGTTTGCATTAAGTTTCGTGTAAGTATTCTCAAACAATGTTCATTCCTCCTTATAAGCTCAGAGTGTGAAAACATGCAAGCTTTGTAAGTTTGCAACAACATTTAATCTCATCACATAATCAATTCGATGTTTGTTACATATTATCAATTAGTAAAATGATTACGTATATCACAGATATACAAACAGAATAACTAGATTGAAATTAACCTTAATTCAAGCGGCCAACATGAACCAAATCAAAATCAAACATTTGGTTGAATCAAAACTAAGATTTTTAGATAAAAACACTAGATTAACACCAAATTAAATGATTACATACATAAAAAGTAAAAGTTTTTGCAAAAATGAAATATAGGATTTTTAATCGGACATTACTAGAAACAACTCACATTAGAAAAATCAAATAAAAGGGTGAATCTGACTTACAAAATCAAATTCTAATGGATTCTTATAGTTTACATATCACTCTTGAAAATATCCTCTCAGTCGTCTCTAGGTCACAAGAATCGAATGTCCTAAAAAATGAGGCGGGTGGTCTAATTTATAGGAACAAGCAAAATAAAAAAATATGCCCTTGAGTAAAACACGGTCCGTAGAATTTAAGTCACAAAAAACATGATACTAGTTTTGGGTCTTGACCAGCTTCGAAAGTATGTTGCTCCAATGTGTAGTTTCTTCAATACACAGTTCGTGTTTTCTATGTGTGAAAAAATACGATCCATGTTTCTTCATTATTCGTGCTTCTGTCCTATGTGGTCTTTTCTCCCATATCTACTTTTCAATATACAACTCTCCATCAACACGATCCAACATCATGTATTCTCCAAGCCTCCATTATCCTCACGAATTCAATGTGTTATCCATTTTTAGTTGAAAATGCAATTGTTTATATTAAAACTGCTATAGAAAATGGGTAAAGATAAACATGATATATATATATATATATATATATATATATATATATATATATATATATATATATATATATATATATATATATATATATATATATATATATATATATATATATATATATATATATATATAGCGTTGGATGGAATAAAACTATATAGTTAAATTTTTTGTTTATACATGTTGAAAATAATAACATATTAACGATAAAATAATAAATATTATTCTAAGTTGATGTATACATTTTTAATTAATTTGAATCGTATTATAAAATATACAATTATTAGTATCATATCACCTAGTAACTTTTGCTGTGATTTTCTTTTAAATAAAACTAAACGTGGTTTTCGATGTAGTATTACAATTTAACATTGTGATTGATTAATTTAAAATATTTATCTATTAATTTTTTTTTAATTTCAATCATAATGGTTAATTGATATATAAACCCTTGTTTTTAAGTTAACACAATGTAATTTTTTATGTTAATTACTTAAAAAACATTTATTTAGAAAAATTGAATTATAATAAAAAAATAGTTTTTTGATATTTTTTAGTTAATTGGACTTGTCGTTCTATGTTTACAGTATTTAAACATTTTAAACTATTTTGAAAAATAGTATTTGAATATATTTTTTATTATTTTTTTTATATTTTAATTTATGTTTTGGATCTAACAAATATTAAACTAAAAATAAGGGTATTGTAATAATCATTCTAAAAGTCTACTAATAATAAGATAATACTTCGTATTTAATAACATATTTTGAATTAACAGGTTAATTACATTATGTTGTAAATAGAAAGATCACAAAGGTTTCAAATGCATATGATGATAGGAAAAATGTCTCATTTATATCATAGTATACATATTTTCAATTAGTAGATTGTAACTTCCCGAAAACCATAGTAGATTTTTTTTTTTCATTTTTGAATGAAATAAAAGTCATTCCCATGGAATCATACGTCATCAAAAATTGTTGCATCACATACCATAAAATCAGATTATCAAAACATAATATCTCTCAAAACATAAGGATCAATGAATGATATGCACAACCAAGCCTTCACCTTGCCTCGATCCTCAGAAGTACATGAAACATTTAAATCCATAACTGTAAGCCAAAGCTTAATGAGTTCTCCACAATACCCCACACAACAATACACATGTAATGCATGCACACAAGGCCTACAACACAGGTTGGGCATCCATCAGAGCCTACATTATCCAAGTCGGGCCGCTCCCCTTGGGCCTATGTTATAAACTGGACCGCTCATGCCTCTTGGCCTTCAACACACAGTTGGACTGCCTCAACCTAACCACAATATGTCGACATATGCAAATAACAATAACAAGCAAGCAAATGTAATCACAACAAAACTACCTGCCTAATAGATCACTATAACATATCAACATCCTAACACCCAAATGATACATACTAAAGTATAGTGAGAAAACTCACCTCACAGATGAGCAGAACATCACCACAACTCACACAAAGTAAAGACTAGTACTACGAACCATGTATACATCAGTTAGAGGTAAATCCTCAATCTACAACCTAAAGCCCTCAAGTTGACCAATAAGTGAACCTGGTTAAAACTTAGCGGTCAACGGTCAAAGTCAACTGTCAGCCACCGCACCGTGGCCAACCATAAACCACGTCGTGGCAACTCCACGACAAAGAAAGTGGTGGAAAAATCATCCACCACGTCGTGGCAAGCAGAGCACCACACCGTAGGAGCTGATCGGAACAGCTTAATTGATTAAACCCTTAATCCTCAATCTCAAGAGTCAAAAAAACTTAGATATGATCCTTCTTAAGGTCTCGATGGATAAAATTTCCAACTTTATCCATTAGGACATCTCGTTGAGTCAAGATCTAAAACCCAAGTCTAGAATGATAATACCAAAGGCATGGACCCAAAACTGGCACATGCAACACGCATTTACATCAACACAATTAATCTAGAAGCCAATAAATGCACTCAAGGTTGGAGTTCACTCCAGCTCCAACAACATAGAATTTTTTTAGGGGGGGGGGGAGTTTATAAAAGAGCCAAGTTATCGATCTAAAGAAATGATGAGCAAGTTAGGAGATTTATTCCTCCAAATGGTCATACATCTGATGAATATGGTGGATCTAAGCTAGAAATAAGCACTCAAGAAACAAGAGGGACTCATTCTTCCTTCAGTCCTTCACAAAAGAAGCTTAAAACACTCAACCACACAAATAAAGGCTATGGTTTGAAAGGGAGGATTTCTCAGAAGATGGGAGCTGCCAAATGAGGCAACCCTAGAAGTTAGAGCCTTTAAATAGGGCTCAAATCCCTGGGTCTAGGGTTTTGAACCCCAACCATTGGCCTTGCCACACCGTGATAAATCAAATATGTAAATTTGCTTTATCATTGTGACCACGTTGTGGTGCTCCTTCACCACCATGATGTGGTAACCAAAAATCTCATAATTGAGAGTTTAAAAAGATATATTCTTAAAAGAAGAATACCTGAAAACGGATGTCACAAGATTAAGTATAGTAAGCTGAAAATTGAAAGGTCATGAAGGTTCCAAATGATGCAGTGATAGGAAAAATGTCTCCTTCACAGTATAGTGCAAATTTGAATATATATTTTAAATTTTCTTTTATATTTTGATTTATATTTTGGATTTAATGTAATATGTAAATTAACAAATAAATGTATTATAATATTCATTTTAAAAGTCTACCAATAATAAGATAATATTTTGCATTTAATAACATATTTTGAATTAATAGATTAATTATATTAAGTTGAAAATTAAAATGTCATGAAGGTTTCAATTGCATGTGATGATAGTAAAATGTCCATGATCAATCCAGGAGTGGAGGAGTAGATTCGAATAATGATGCAGTTAATAAAATATCGGTCTCATTTTATGTATCAAATCTGCCAAGCGCTCTACAACCAAGAGAACTTTGGAAATGGTGTGAACAGATAGGGACGGTTGTTGATGTCTATATAGCAAAAAAGAGATCAAGAATGGGTAGGAGATTTGGGTTTGTTAGATTTATTAAAGTCAAGAATAACCAAGAATTAGAGAAGAAGCTTTGCGAAATATGGTTTGGCAAATATCATGTTTTTGCCTCGTTTTCTAAGTACAAGAGGCAGGAAGATGGTTCACGGGCCAAAAGAAATGCCCAGGATTCGTGGAGTTGTCTAATACTCAGGATTCGTGGTGGTGGTCAATTGGGGTTGAAGATGAATTCGTTGTTAGGGAGGCCATAAATCATTTGGATCGGTTGAAACCTCTATTTCCGATTTGATGCAATGGATTGATGGTTTCTCGAATGCTCGTTTTCGTAGGCTTATCTTGGAAACGGTCAGTGTTACTCCTATTTGGGTGATGTGGACTCAGCGGAATGCGCTTCTTTTTGGGAACGTGAAGTACAAGAAAGAGTTTTTATTTGATTCGATTATTTTATTTTCTTATAATTCGTTTTGTAATCATAAGGTTATGAGGAATTGGAATGAGTTAGGGGTGAGCAAAAACCGAACCGATAAAATGAAAACCGCAAAAACTGCAATAAACCGCAATAAACCGCAACCGAAAAACCGAAACCGACGCAAAAACCGATGGTGCGGATTTTATTTTTTTGAAAACCCGAATTTATTGGTGCGGCGCGGTTTTTATCTAGAAACCACACCACCAAAACCGAACCGCACCGCAAGCTTATTAACAATAAAACAAATCACTAATTTATATTATACAATTATACATATTATTTAAAAAACTAATAAATTCTAATTTATACATATATTATATATTGAACTTGATGGTAATTAGTAATTAGGTATTACGTTTAATATGTGAGTTTGTCACTTCGTGTTTGTGACTTAATGATTATGTGTAAAGTATAAACACTATGTGGGCTACAACTTGCAAGTTTGTAACTTCTAAGCACAAATTGAATAAAAAAATGAGTTTGAGAATATGGGTTGTAAATGAAGTGATCAAGTAAACAACATAAAAAACTCAAAATTAGAGCTTCTAAATGTGAGGAAACGAAATGACAGCATGTCATACAATCATAAATCTTCACATGATCACCACGGTTAAAAAAAATTGTATCGGTGAACATAAAAAACTGCACCATATGTTTGACTCGGTTTAAAACCGACACTGAACCGGTACAAACCGAAACCACACTTAAAAACCGCAAAGTCGAACCATGGAAAAACCACACCCAACGGTTTCTAGAATTCAAAAACCGCACCTTGCGGTTTGCGGTTCGGTTTGACCCTAAAACCGCACCAAACCATTGTTAGGAAAATATAACCCAAAACTGTGCGAAAAAACAAAATCCAAAAAAGTTTTGACTGAGGTCCGTGTTTAACACAGTTTCCTTAAAACAAATTTGCCCTATATGGGTGTTTGTTTCCCAGGTTACAACAGTAGAAAACAATTCTTCTAGATTGCCCGAACTCTCACTTGGCCCGGATGATACCTTGGTTGCAGCAGGAGAGAAAAGATGAAGCAGAAGCGTAAGAGAGGAAGAGAATGATTTCGTTTCATCCGTGTATGGAATCAGTCACATATGCACTATATATATATATATATATATATATATATATATATATATATATATATATATATATATATATATATATATATATATATACTATCCAATGCAATGAAAACGAAATCGAATCAGTCATATGCACTGTATATATATAAAATTAATCAAGAAATCAAAAATCAAAACCTTGAACTTTTCTGGTCGACCGGTGGTGCATTCGTGCCCACAGGACGCGCACTCGCACACAGGTTCAGTAGCCTAAAAGCCAATTTGGCTCGAATCAGTCATATGCACTGTATATATATAAAATTAATCAAGAAATCAAAAATCAAAACCTTGAACTTTTCTGGTCGACCGGTGGTGCATTCGTGCCCACAGGACGCGCACTCGCACACAGGTTCAGTAGCCTAAAAGCCAATTTGGCTCGAATCAGTCATATGCACTGTATATATATAAAATTAATCAAGAAATCAAAAATCAAAACCTTGAACTTTTCTGGTCGACCGGTGGTGCATTCGTGCCCACAGGACGCGCGCTCGCACACAGGTTCAGTAGCCTAAAAGCCAATTTGGCTCGTATTTGCACCCCCCTCCCTGTGTGTGGGTGCAAGAGAGAGCCTTGGTTCTAATAAGTCTTATAAAGATAGCTAGTTTTTGTAGGTATAAACCAATTTCCTTTTCATTCTCCCACCAATGTGGGATGAGTTTTAAACTCACTTAACTCTTTTATTTTCTCTTCCAATTGCTCTACTTTGACAATTATTTTTTCATTCATTTTTAATCCGTTTTGGACGTGTGATATATCGAAATGTAGATATCACGGAGGAGAACACAAATATATAATCAATAACTCGTTTTGATTATATTTAGAGTCCAAAATTTGTGCTCAAAAATAGAGAAAATCCATTTTTGGAAATTAATTAAATTAATTTTCCAACAACCGTACCATGCTCACCCCTAGAACGAGTAGATACTTAATCCTCTCATGAACTAGTTGTTTTGTTGGGTTGCTAGCCCTTTGCTAGCTTTTTGTTTTTATATATCAAGTCGTTCAAAAAAAAAACTATTTCCAAACTTTTTTTTGGTCAAAACATATAAGCAAATTTGTAAAAAGTTTTATAATAAGTTTTAAAAATGTAAAAATAAAAGTCGCAAAAGATTATAAAAAATGTTGTTATTTAAACAATAAAAAGTCGTAAAAAAGTTTTAAAAGGAAAATATTAAAAGGGTTGTACAAAAAGTTATAAAAAACAAAATTTAGAACGAATACGTAAATAAAAGTTTTGACAAAATTTATAATAAAATTTAAAGTTTAGATAAATTCATAAGAAGATTTAAAACCTAAGCCAATATTATAAAATTAAAATATACAATGTTAAACAAAATATATCATATTGAAACACAACCAAGATTTGATTTCCTTCTATAAATTATTTTTAGACTTATTGGCCATTTTAGAAAAAATTTAATAATATCTTTCCTAAAGACAGTTTAAACCCTTAATATTTATTTAGAAGTTTGGCTCCATCACACCCTACCTTTAACCATCCTCCACCCACCACTATCGTCTGCTACCAAAAATAAAAAATTTGAACTTGAATTAAAACTAGAATTCCAAAAGAAGTTATCCGACTATGTCTTCATCCTCCATCGCCATGAACCACCCAATCCCTACCGGTGAGACCCATTTGTTTGTCACCTCAATCAATTGTCATGTTGATTTGTGCATAACTGCATATCCAATAAATCGGACCCACGTCTAAGTTTATTAAGAAATTTCAAAACAAATTTGATGTCTAAGACACAAGAATAAATAGTTATTAGAAAATATTTATAGAACACTTAAATGTTTTATTTTTGTAAAGAAATCAAGGAAGTGCACAGGGAAAACATATCCACAACAAAGTTTATGACTTTTTTGATTTTATAAAATTATTCCAAGCTCTACAAGATTTTCACCGAAATGCCCCTTATACAATCTATGCATTTTCATTGATTTTAGAATTATGAATTTTGGATTACTATTGCCAACGGGCTTTATGATCCGGGGTCATCGCTAGAAATCCTAATATGGTCGCCTATTCATCATTTTCTCCACCGTCTCATCACATTTAATGTCAATCACAAACGACATGGAGACAATGTTCCTAGCTTAAACCCCTTTTACTTATCGAGTATCATTATACCCGGGGTATTTTGCAACATCTCATACGCTATTGTCTGATTCTTAGCCGAGAGAGTCATGAAACCGCGCGGGGGAAGTCCTATATATGTGGCACATTTTGTGACACGACTTGTAAAATCTTATGGAATTATACACCCGACTACGCTACAAACGTTAACACTTATTCCAAGTCAATATCTCACGGTGGGTAAATTAGAGACCATGATAATTGTCGTCATTGTTGGGGTGGATTCACAATACCAAACGATATTCCCATGGTGCCGGTAGGAGGAGTTGATGAACCAAGACCAAACCTACAACCTCGTCGAAAAGATAGAAGATGATATGAGGGACCAATCCATGAGCCACCATACGTTGTTGATCACGATTTGTATCCTCACATGTTGCAGGACTATTTGATACGGTAGATGGAATTGGTGAGTATATGGATGATATTCAGACTCACGATGAGTGGGATGGTAGTTCTTTTGAGATTATCATGCAACATATGGGATTAGCACCTCTGCCTCCATTTAATGCTCACATGTCATACGTTCGTAGCTGGAACAAACGATTTCCCCGAGATGATGGAGAGGGGCCGAGTGGAGCTCATCAGTCAGACAATGAGGACGAGTGATTATATCCTTTTAATTTATGTTTCGTTTGGTTTGTTTGTTTTGGACTATTTTATTTATTTGGTGTGTTTTGATTTTTCGTTTTTATTTTGGATTGTGAACCCGAATGATTTCCTTTGTATTACTTGATCTTGTTTTGATTTTGATCTTGGAGAATTAAAGGAGCTTAAAAATGAGTTTGATTTTAGAGTATAGGCCAAGTGGGATTTAAACGATTATTACCGAGAGGCGTGAAAATTAACAAGTGTGGGTTGCGATTTTGGGTACGAGAGGATTTTGAGCGAACATTCGTTGTCAACAGTTTTAATCATGGGGGATGGAGTGTTGAAAGAAGATAAATTTGTGATTAAAGTAGCATTCGATCATAATTTTTGCACACAAGATTTTATAGAAGCCCCAGAAACCACAACATGGTGTTACCATTGCCACGTCATGGTGCCTATTTTGATCGCAGTCAGTTCCAGCATCATCTTCGTTACCACGGCGTGGCTGAAGTACATTTCTATTTTTCACACTTTTATGCAACACAATCGAAGTCGACTTATTGGTACATTTTTTCGGCACTTTCCAAAGCAGCCAAAGTCCAGTTTTCCAGCAAAAATATCGAGATGTAAACACTAACCCACAACAATCATTCGATCTCGCCACTACTACTCTAAGGAAGTTTGTTCATTTTTCTCTCTTTTAGCTTTTATTGTGCTTTGGTGTCATTATGCATACAATGAGGGCATTGTATGAAATAAGTGTGGGGTAGGGGATCGAAAAAGGATTGGAAACATACTTGATTTCTAAAAGAATTATTATTATGCTAGATTGATAAAAATAAAATATAAAGACTTGAAAATTTTTCTAAATTAAAAAAAGAATCTCGAAAATTTTAAATTTTATTATTATGTTAGGACTAAGTTTTCTAGTGTTGTATGAGATAACTTGATGAGAATTCCAAAACTTAGTGGAACCAATATGTTATAGTATATTTGTGGCTTCCCAATTCTAGTGAAATCATGAGACAAAAATGTGAACTTGTGTAGTTTGATGGACATAATATGTTTTGCATCGTGTACTAAAATATATCTATGAAAATTTATGTAGTCATTGCACTTTAGACTAATGTCTTTAACAAATAACGGTTGATGTTAAGTTTCTTTGTTTAATCATATGTTTTTTTTTAGGTTTTTAGTTTGAGAGAGAAAAGTAAGTTATGAAAAAAAAAAGTGAAAAACATTGTGAATTTTTTTTATTAAAAAAAGAGAAAAAATAGAAAAGAAAAAAAAAATTGTCATAAGTTGTTGAGTGAATAAGAGCTTGCAAAGTATGAATATCATGAGAAGGGAATAAATAAGACAAATTGCCAAAAGCCAAGATCATATTAGTCAAAGTTATAATTTTTCTTTCTAGGTTATTTTTATCATATGCATTCTTGGGAACTTAAGGAAAAAAACTTGAGGTTGAGAAAACATTTTGAGGATGTATTCGGAGGGATGCAAAAATGAGTTTGTTCAAAATAAGTGGGAAACGTTTATGACGATTGTGAGTATTTATGACTTGAGAAGTATTTTAGACACAAATATATGCCTTGAGATGAAACATAATTGGCGAATTTAACTTGACTTACTCTATGTGATATTAGTGAACAAGTTTTTGATGTAATGATAATATAAAATTCAGTTTTGCTTAGGGGCATGCAAAAGACAAGTGTGAAGTATTTTGATATAGCTATACAAATTCATATATTTTATGCATTATTTAAGTATTTGTAGCTACATTTTAGTCATTTATAAAGATATTTGTTATTTATTACATTTATATTTTATTTTTGTAGCAGAAAAGACATTAACAAGGAAAAAAGAGCAAAATGCTAGGCTGGAGGCTGGGGAATTGAAAACATTCGTCAAAGAGAAGAAAAACACACAAAAAGTGGTTACCACGTCGTGGTTATATTCTTGCTACGGATGAAAGTGGGTCCAAACCCGGAGCGGATGGACCCGGAACCGGTTAATGAGATTTTGAATAATCGGAAACCGGACCGGTATATTGGAACCGGTTCCGGGTACGGTACCGTATAAAGTGGGTCTAGAACCGGAAAACCCGGAAACATCAAAGTAGTTAGGTTGGAACCGAAAAAAGTGGGTTTAGAACCGGAAAACTCGGAAAAACCGGAATTTTTTGGTAATTACTTGCTACTTAGTGGGTTGAACTTTGAAAATATTCGTATTGATATCCCGACTTTGGGAGACTGTAACTCATTGAATATGAAACCAAAATTAACAAAATTATAGTCTAAAATCATGTACAAATTCTAAAATACACTCTAGAAAAAACCGTATGTCAATCCGATATTAAACGAATGAGATATGCATGTGTTAACATTTTCACAGAATACAAAGTACAAAAACAAATAGCTAAAAAGTTGGAAATTTTCAGTGTTGATATCCCGACTTCGGAGGACTGTAAATCATTAAATATTAAACCAAAAATGACAAAATTATAGTCTAAACTCATGTACAAACTATAAACTACAAGTTGGAAAAAACGACATGTCAATCCGACTTCAAACGAATTAGATATGCATGTTTTAAAACTTTCACCGAACACAAAAAACTGAAAAACTAAAAACTTCCAGCTTTGATATCTCGACTTTGGGCGACTGTAAGTCAATGAATATAAAACTAATAATGGAAAAATTATAGTCTAAAATCATGTACAAACTCTAGACTACATGTTGGAAAAAAACGCATGTCAATCGGAGTTTAAACGAAAGAGATATGCATCTTTTAAACGTTTCACAAAAACCGGTTCCGGCCCTAAACGTGGTTCCGGTTCCAAACACCGGTTTCGGTTTTTAGACCCGGTTTACCAGGACCCGATGGACCCAAACCCGGATTACCCGGAACCCGGATAAAGCCAATTTTTAAACCCGAAACCGGAACCAGTTTTATATATTCTGGTTCTAACGGTTCCGGTTCCGGTTCGATTCCGGTTCTGGTCCGGTTTTCCGGTTCTAAATCTCATCCCTAATGCTTGCCACGATGTGGTGACATGTCAGCGTTAGAATATTCCCGAGTGTTTGCATGAAAACTTGGAGGCTACGTTAAGGAATTGTCTACCATGACGTGGCGACGAAATTTTGGAAACTTCTATATATTCAAACATTAGGTCAGAATCTAGAAGAGAGTTACGTAGATCTGCGACTTTAAACGACCAAAAACTCCCTAGAAACCCTAAGGAGGAAAAAGATCGATTGAAGAACAAGATTCAAATAGATGGAGATCATAAACACGACTAATCATTCAGTTTGCTTGGTTCAATCATGTGTTTCAAAGATTACTTCGTTTTTTATTGTGTTTCTGATTTAGTTATAGGCTAAGAATCATTTGCTTTCATTTAACATAGATGAACCTTGATACTATGTGTTGATTTCGATTTATATGGATTTATTTATGTAGGTTTTTACTCATGTTTGATAGGTCGACTACCTAGCATATTAAAGTTATGATTTTTATCACTTATCTACAAGTTTTGCGTAGTTAGATGACCATTTCATTTGCATGAACTTGATATTTAACTATTTATGATCATTAGGTTGTTAGATCTAGAGATTGAACACATTCGAGAGTTAGGTGGTAATAGTTAGGAACTTTGATTGTGTTAGAGAGCATTAGTAATCCATGTTATGTGCTTTGATTTATTGTCTTGATCATATATAAGAAAATCACTAGATCTTGTTATTCATAGTCCGAATATGTTAAAATCAATTTGGCGTTCACTTGTTGCATGATCATTGCAATAGTATTTCATAAATTGGTAAATGCTAAGAAACCGGAACAAGATAACTAGTAACTTTAGAATCGATAACCAACAAAATAATTCATTGCATAAGAAATCAACCATATGTGATAGGTGATTCGAAGCTAAACGAACGGGCTCTTTAATCTTGATTTAAAATCGTTTTCTGTTTGCTTGCTTTAGTTAAAGTAATTGTAGTTTGTTTAACTGTCTTAGTTGATAATTTAAGTTTTTTTGAACTTGCAAAATCAGATAAAAACCTAAAATTTACAGTATTTTTATTAGTGTAATTAGTAACAGTAGTTCCTCATTTGAATAATTCTCGTTCTCCTAGTGTTCGACCAGGGGCGGATTTAGGGGGGGTCACCGGTGGCACCGGCAACCCCTGACTTTTCCGGTCGCAGTCGAAAAAAATTCGAAATTTTTAAAAATTTTTATTTTTTCTACTATCGTACAACCCCTAACTTTCTCGTGCAACCCCTACTGTGAAATCGGCGTACGCCCATGTGTTCGACACAATTTCTTATCTTAATTATATTATTACACGACTAAGTACACTGCATATTGTGCTTTAAACTGGTTGAGATTTGACAAGACTAATAAATTTAAAACTACTAGTGCAAATAAACAATCAGTTTGCATATATATATATATATATATATATATATATATATATATATATATATATAGGATCGTGTAGGAATTCAAAAATTGATAGGAACCACGATGACTAATCTGAACCATTAGTTTTGAAAATTCAATGGGTATGATAAATCTAACATTTTCCTTTTTTCTTAAAATCAGATAATGACAGTTTATGTAATTATTTCGGAAAAAATCAAATTTTCCAAAAGAGGGTGAAAGATGGAGGTTTAAAAATCTAAAAAGGAAAGGATTCAACGAAACAATATGTGTATACAACCTTATGCTCTAGCCCTCCCCCCCCCCCCCCCCTGGAATGGTGTAAGCAATGACGTATAAAGCCATTATTTATTGAAGACATTATTGAAGACACGTGTTCTTTCGTTGTGGAAGGATGTATTTTATAATTTGTATATTATTTGTATTTGTTGGTATTTGTCATTGTCAGTAGATTAAGTGTCATATGTCGATAGGTTATATGTCACTATCGAATATGATGTCTAGTTTGTAGGATATGATTTAAAGTGTGTAACCCTCAATAGTCTAGGGGGCTATAATGTAAATAGGTTTGTCATATTGCAATCAAACGATTGCAACTCAATTATTGTACTCGGCTCCTTTGAGCCTATAAATAGGGCTTTTGCCCATATGGAATAAACAAGCTAAGTTTGAGTGTTTAAGATTTGAGTTGATCTCAATCTTCTTCTGTTGAAATAGCTCGTCTATTTCTGAATAGCAGAACCCTATCCAAACATATCCATATATTCATATAAACATATCAAACCCAGACAATCCATCCATCGTCAATCCATTCCGACGCATCATTCAGGTATATTCTATCTTAATTTTATTAATTCCACCATGTTTGTAATTTTGGTATCAGAGCATGTTTATCAATTTGGTATCAGAGCATGTTTATCAATTTGGTATCAGAGCATGTTTATCAATTTGCATGTTTATCAATTTAGTATCAGAGCATTTTATCAATTTGGCCCTCCCCCCCCCCTGACACTTGTCGTATCTCCATTGGTTGTTATTTATTTTTTTTACATATGTTTAGTTTTTCGGCAATAACTTTTTTTTTTGAAAAAAAAAAATCTTAAAAAAACCAAAGTTATTAAAATTTAATTCTCTACAAAATGATCATAATTATGAAAATTTGAAAAAAAAAATATTTTTTATATTTTTCAAAAACCCAAAAATGTTTTTTTTTCAAAAATTATAAAAATTTAAGGAATACTTATACACACTATTCTAACGACTTTGTAAAAGATTTTTAAAAAAATAAGGCGTTTTAGATACCAAAATAGATTTTAAAAGATTAAATGTTTGTTCTAAAAATATTTAACATAATATGATCCAAATATAGATGCTTCAAAATATTTATAATTCAAAAATATCATGATTCAATATGTTTATGATCCTTAACTTGTTATGATCTACAAATATTTTGATTTAAATATTTAATGATCTTTAATTATTATATTTTTTATGATTCAAAATTAAATTATTCAAAAAATATAATGATTCAAATGTTGTATTGAACAAAAACTTCATTTAATTCAATATATTATGATCCAAATTAATATAATCCAAAAATGTATGATACATAATATCGTTATGATTCAAAATCTTATGATTCAAAATTTTATGATTCAAAAATAATATGATTCAAAAAAAGTATGAACAGAAAATATTATGATCCTTAATATTCTTCTAATTTAAAATTATATAATTGTTAAACTTTAAAAACTCAAACTTAAAAAAAAAATCAAAAACAAAGCAAAAAAAAAAAAACCCTAATATCTTCAAGTATATAGTAAAGATATTAAAAAAACAAAAAAAAGGAAAAAAAGAAAAAAATAATAACTTTTAAAAAAACGGAAAAAAAAAATTTAGAAACGTTAAAACCTGGCATATATCTATTTTAATTTTTTTAACGAAAAATTAAAAGAAAAAATAAAAAAAAAACAAAATAAACCAAAATAAATGAAAAAGAAAAGAAAAACTCATTTAAATAATGTTCCATGGACGTTCGTCGTATATGATTATTCACTCGAGTCTGTATTGCGTTCCATACACGTGTGTCGTGTGCGAACGCGCCATGACCAAGTAAATTAGTTTGACATTTGTACCTTTGACGAAATGATTTGAGGAGAATAGTACTCGCGGTTTCTATTAATTTTTGGGTTCCTACAGGATCCGGACATCATATATATATATATATATATATATATATATATATATATATATATATATATATATGCAGAGAGAGAGAGAGAGAGAGAGAGAAAGAGAAATGGTGAGGAGTTATCCGACGATGATGGATGGTTGTAGAGGAAGACGTCCTTTTTTCAATAGGCGGTGGTCAACGATGGGAGTAAGAAAGGTAGGGAAAGAGGTTGGGTAAGGGTATGAGAGGGTTAACATGATTAAGAAAGGAAATGAATGGGCAGGTGGAATTAGGATTAGGGTATGTTATTTTCTAGTTTTTTAAAATGTTAACTTAAATCTTAAAATGAAAATAAAAAATCGAATTATGGATAAAATAATAATTTTGGATCAAATTTGCAAAAGAAATCTTCGATAAAGTCATAATATTTTACAATTTAATTCAAATTAATTGTTTTCAACAAAAATGACATATTACATGCTAAAACTTAAAAAAAAAACAAAACAAAAACCTTTTTGGCCGGTTTCACAGATTTAACCGTGTTAGGTGCATTTAATGCACCCATTTTGTAGTTTTACTTCATAAAAAGTGCATTGCATCTAAGCTAAACTCATGCATTTTACATGTTTTTCAGGATTTTCCATGACATTATTTCACTCACACACTTTTGTGATATTTTAGGGACTTTTGGGGTAGGATCTTGTTTGGGGAGATTAATAAGAGATGTAGACAAAATTTCAGAACTTGCGGAGCACCGGGGATGAAGATATTGAAGATTTGAATATTTTGGCAATGCTGGGGATTACACGACCGTGTAAACTATAGCCTTGAGTTTACACGGGCCGTGTAAACGAAGATTCTTCAGCAACGCACTTTGAAGGCACAACCAAACTAAGCAGTCTACTTTTGCAATTACACGGGTCGTGTAAACGTGGTTGTGGGTTAAAAAGCACTTTTCTTCTCTCTTAAAAGGTGTAACCGATTTCATACTGGGGTCTGTCGATTTTGGGAACTTTGTTGGCGATTTTCTGGGGGATTTTGGAGACAATTAACACTTGGAAACACTTGGATTTTATTTGGATTTCATCTTGTAAGAACTTTAACTTCATTTTCTAGATTTGTGTTCTTGTTCTAGTCATGTGTGGCTAGAACCCTAGACTCTCCAACTTTATGTCTTGACATTTGGGAGTGATTCCAATCATGTGACTTGATGTTTGTTTTTGATGTCTATCTAGTGAATTTGGTTTCATTTCAATTGACTGTTTGATTTAATTGTGATTCTTATTGGCCATTTGAATTAGGATCAGGTCATTCAAGTTATCTAATTGCAAAATCCGTAATTGTTTTGTAAATTGGACTAGGTAACAAGCACTAAATTGATTTCTATTAAATGAATTTAATGTAAATCTTATTCACACATTCTTATGCTGCCGAGCTTGTGAGGAGTATTTAATGTTGTTGGTAACATTCACATAAAGTTTAATGCAATCTTTCAACCTAACTCTAAGAGTTTGTGTAGATTAGATTGGTAAGGTTAGGATTAATCAAAGAGCTTATTTTGGTTAATCAATGTGGTGAATGGGAAGTGCTAGAGCTTGTTAGCATTTCCAAGTACCAACTTAGATAAAATTGAACAAATATCATTTCACCTATGGAATCACATTACTAACTTGTCTTGCATAGAGTTGGAGTACTTACAAATCTTGAATTTATCTTATTTAATCAATTATTTACTTATTACTTTAGTCTTTGCTTAAATAAGTCCATATAGCCTCCCCCACTTTTGTGACCACATTTGTACCTTACGCAAAAGGGTATAAGCATTTGTTATGTGTCTCTGTGGATCGACATTGCTTATCTTGTATTACATTTTTAGTGAAAAGTAACAGTGTTCTTGGAGTCATTTTATACCCCTTTATTTGTTGGGTTTGACACACCTAACAAACCTGTAACGCCCTGTTCTGAAAGTATTGGTTTATGGATTTCAGAGCCCGAGATTAGGGGCGTTTCGGTCTTTTATGGGATTTGAGTTTTAGGCGAGGAGGTTTCGGCCGGGATATGTTACTAGAAGCGTAGGGCTTCTCGCCACCTTTTCATGGATATAAAGTTCGTCGGAAACGGACTTCGAATGAAGGAGTTATAGCACTTTGAAGTTATTGACATTAATGGTCCCGTAATGGAAGAAGTTGGCAAGAAGGACCATGCATGCAAAGTGGAAGGTGCGTGGGTACGCCCAGCGTAAGTTGGGTTACACCCAACATATAAAGGTAAATGGTCGCAGGTGCCTTTGGCGTACGCCCAACGTACGTCCAGAGTCCAGAAACCCTAAATTTAGGGTGTGCCACTATATAAAGGACATTATACCCTCAAGATTCAGCCTCCATTCCACCCTAAAGATCTGCTACGAAACCCTAAACCCTCTTGAGTGTTCTTAGAGCTTGTAAGGCCATTTTGGAGTGCATATTAGTGTTCTTGGAGAGGAGTGGTCATCTTGGAGTCTCATTGATTAAGGAGGAGCTTTTAGATCCAAGTTCTCCAGCTCAGTTACAAACCTCGGAAGATATAAAGCTTCCATCTTTCCTTATAGAAGTTTAGATCTAGGTCTATGGAGCTTTGGCCCTTTTTAGGTCCAAAGAATGGACCTTTATGATGAAACCTAGTGTTTGAGCTTAGGGTTGCCACCCTCAGAGCTAAAAAGGCCCCATAAGCAATAAAGTCTCCATCTTGGACGTCTTAATGAGTTTATGCATGAGATCTAGCCCTCTTTATGGAAGAAGAATGTCATTTTGGGAGTTTGGACTTGTTTGGGCCAAGTTAAGTCACGAAGTTAGTGACTTTATGGATTAAGACATGGAAAAGGACCAGTATCTGTAATTGTAGCCTCTGGAGTGGAGGAATAAGCACTTAATGGAAAAAGGACTTAACGGGGAGGGGGGGTTACGTTGAGCGTACGTGCAGGTACGCCTAGAGAACTCACCATTCGGCCTGTACGCTTAGCATACGCAAATGTACGCCCCGCGTAATCCGTCTGTATGGGCCATGTGCTATTGGGCCTCGGTTTGGGCCATGCTTTGGGTTCTTGGGCCTTAGTGGGCCATCAGTAGTCAGATAATATGGGCCAAGGAAATAGTTGGGCTTAGAGTAAGGCCCAATAGAGGGCTTGGGAAGCCTACATAGTGTTGGGCCTTAGTTTTTGGCCTTAGATATGGACCAAGTTGGTTTAGGGGTAGAATGGTCATTTTACCCCAGAAGGGTTATTGTATTGGACTAAGTGATGTTTGGTATTGGTAGTCGGGAAGCCGAAGGGTCAGCAGTTCGGGAATTGCCAGTCAGCAGCCAGAGGAGTATCAGCAGGGTTCAACAGTGTGAGGTGAGTCTCCTCACTGTGTGCATGGGTCTACGGCCACAATGTCGTCCCATTATGTTTGTGTATAGTAGGAAGACCTGGGGGTTAGCCCTAGGCATTATTATGATATATGTTCTGGATTACGATCCGATGTCGGGCGAGACCCGAGGAATGTAGTATGCTAGTTATACTTGTTGTCTGTGTGATACTTGTATATGTATGGTAGGGAGGTGAGTGTGGGCGAGATCCCGTATCTCATCACTATCCGAGTATGGACGGGGTTCCGTATCTCATTAGTAGCAGAGCAGGGGCGAGGCCCGAGTTAGGAGGGAGGTGAGTGTGGGCGGGGGCCCGTATCTCACTATCAGCAGGAGCGTGGACGGGGTTCCACGACTCATCAGTAACAGGACAGGGGCGAGGACCAAGTTAGGCGAGGCCTTAGAACATGAGTATAGTAGAGTATGTTTAGCTATTTGTTATGTGATATGTTATATGTTTGTATGTGTTTAGAGGGAGAGGCCCAGAGACAGGCGGGGCCTAAGAGAAACATATCTGTATACCGAGCGGGGCTCGAAGCCAGGCGGGGCCTGGGGTCGGGCGGGGCCCGATGTAGCGGGCGAGGCTCAGTGTTTGCAGTATGTGGATATGTGTGGTATGTGCTAGGTTGGGGAACTCACTAAGCTTCGTGCTTACGGTTTTCAGTATTGGTTTCAGGTACTTCCGGTAACGGAGGGAGGAGCTCGGGGTGATCGCATGGCACACACCGTATTTATTTAGCCTGGGATGTTTTACTCTTATATAAAAGGAATATGTTTTGGGATTTTACTCTGATTGGAGATAACACTTTTGTTTATGAATGTAATGGTTGATAACTATGCTTTTATTAATGATTTAAAAAGAAAATTTTGGATCGTATTTTTAAGGATGTTACAAGTTGGTATCAGAGCCTTGGTTTGAGGGATTCGGATACACTCTCGGGTGTGTGTGAACTCAAACTAAGGACTTGGTATGAAAATTTTCAAAAGTAAAATCATTTTATAAAAGAGGTTTAAAAAGAGAAAAGGGTGTGGTGCATGCGATCAGCCGAGTTCAAGTAAGTTCTGCCAAATTACCCATACAAGTTTATGTTATGCTATGTTAGAATTGCATGCTAGATTAGGACAAAGGATCTAGGAGGATTCCTTATGTACCTGTTATATGTGTATGAGCTTTATGTGGTGCATGTTAGCACAGATTCCTGAGTAGGGAATAGAGCAGTATGATTAGATTATGTGGTTAGATTTTCCTTTTTGTCTGAATGCTACTTGCTTTGTGCTTTATGGGACTCTGAGTGATGGGAGTTAGCCATTAGGTGAACACGTTAAGTCACATGCGATCAGGGTTGAACAATCTCATAGTTCTGGATTTGGCCCCATTGCGCAGCTCTCGTCTGAGTCTAACTGTTGTAGGGACGAGTCCTTTACTCGAAGGATTATCTGAGCCTCGTCACATGTGATGGTATTTAGGTAGTGGCTAATTGGCATTACGAGGATACCTTCAGCAGCTGAGGACTGGGTGCGGGTTGGAGGTTACCCTAGGGCAAGCCTAGGATGAGGGTAGTGCTGGGAGCAATAGTAGCAGCAAGGGACTTGGTGGAGTCAAGGCAATTCTTGAGGAAAGTACAGATAGATGTGGAAGGTAGTAGGGGCCCACACTACTGAAATCAGAGGATCTGTACTCGATTCAAGAAGGGTCGAGATAAAACCAGGGAACTTGTAGTGTGTGTGTGGTCCCTCAGTAGTGATGTGTATTCTGATGGTTGTTATGGTATGTTTTCAGAATGGTGACGTTGCATGAGAGACCAGTGGGTGGACCAGGCGCCGGATAGGGATCAGGCTCAGGTTCAGGAGCCGAGCAGCTCGAGGAGCGGATGAGAGAGTTTATTTCAGCTGAGGTTTCGCGCAATATTCTAGACCAGACTCATGTGATCTTTGGTTCGGTCAAGGAGGGTGTTTTGGAGCTTCTGAATGAGAAGCTGGGAGCTTTTCGTACTGAGATAATGGCCATGATGGGGGCGCGTTCGTTGAATTTCCGATAGTTTAGAGTTTGTGGAGCTTCGGATTACCATGGGGCCAAGGACCCCATCGCTAGCGGCAGGTGGTTGGCTGATGTCGCCAACGCTTTCTGTATGAGCCGATGTCCCGAGGGGGACAAGGTCTGACTTGCATCCTGTCTTCTGAAGGACAGAGCACGGGATTGGTGGGAGAAGGTTGGTCATGCTATTGGGGATGATGCCGCGTTGGACGCGATGACATGGAGTGACTTCTCGACCAGGTTCAGGGTCGAGTTTGCACCAGTGATTGAGGTGCAACAGTTAGCACGAGAGTTTCAGGATTTGCGGCAGACTACAGAGTCAGTGGCGGAGATCACCGCCAAGTTCAGGGAGAGGGCTCTTCTTGTTCCGCAGTATGTCGCGGACGAGGAGATGAAAAAGGCTCGATATCACGAGATGCTGAGGAGTGACATCAGGGAGTTTGTGAGCAGGTCCAACTGCAAGACGCTAGAGGATATGTGTCACACCCCCGAACCGTCGGAACGGATGGCGGAAACGTCCGGGGGCGGGAGACGTCATGCGTAGTATCACAACAATCGTATCATAGTAATCAAAGTAAACACAACCATTACATTGAAATATGATTATTTACATCTGTTTGGAAACATAGTTTGTACATATTAGTATATTCAAAAGCAACAAAAGTTAAATACGAGACTCCAAGATGCTTCGTCTTCCCCAAAAGCTGGCGAAGGTACCTGTCTATCGTTGCCCTGAGAATACAAGCGATTTTGAAAACATATCAGCATAAAGCTGGTGAGTTCATAAGTATGTTTTTGTATTGGAAACTACTCACTGAATTTGTACAATTGATTCCGTTTCATTATAAGTAAATATCGTTTGTAATGAAAAGCCTTTGTTATCGAGTTCTGAAATATGTATGCATGCTTTCCAAGAAAATCCAATATTTTCTAACATGTTCGTTTAGTACTGTATGAAAAGTATATTCCGTTTGAAAACCCTGGCTACCGCCAGTAAGCAAAATATGTTTCGTTTGAAAACCCTGGAATACCCTCCAGTACGTAAGTAGTTTTATTATTCAAATAAAACCAAGAGTTGAATCCTTGGAATACCCTCCAGTAAGTAGATGAGTAGTTCTATTAGTTAAAATAAAACTATGGAAGAAGGAAATCCCGTAAACAATGGATAGTTATACTTATTGTGAGTCGGATAACCATGCTAATTTGACCCGTGACCTCCTTGACGTTTCTTCGGACGTCGTACGATTACAAAATTTGTCATCCCAGGCATGCCCGCCAAACTGTAGCTAACAGTTCAGGTGTGGGATTGTCAGTCTCGAATAGATCTATTCACAAATTTCATGCTCTCCCTCCAGGAGACTCTGGTTATACTTCCGGTGAGGATTTATTGGTACCCCGAAGGGCATAACGAAGATAAGTCTCACAATCCTGTATTCACTAGTTTACATGTAGTTCGGTTGTTCTCGAGTTCGAAATCGTTGGTAACAATGTAGAGTATAAATAATTATACATAAAATAATTATTTAGTAAGATACTCATGATATTCGTATAGATAAACTAAATTTGTCATAGTTTATATGTTTGACTTTGCATGGAGTTTGATTCTGTAAAACCGGTAATGAAATCCCCAAACTATACCTATTATAGTTTGATTGATAAGTTATGATCATGTACTATTCTGAAAACTATGCAATTATGTTTAGAAAACGTCCCTTATGCTCCGCATATTACAAAAGGGATAAGGTGTCTAAATGTTTATCGTAAAACCATTGTAACTGCATCAGTTTTTAAGTTATGAAAAACCTTTATGTTTGGCTTGTATCCCCCCCTGAAAACGTTATAAAAACTTATAAAAGCGTAGGGGTATGAACTCACAGTTTAATGTAGGATTCGAAGGTATGGATGCTGAGTGTCAACTGACGTTTCGTATGCAAGTGGATCCTATTAACATATATTAACACATATATGTATTAGATTAAAGTGTTCCATGACTAAACACGACGGGGAAACCACCCCAAAGACTTGGAAATGCTTAAATCAAGGTCTCGGAGCCATAAATGGTCGAATTAGGGAGGTGTATGGCCATTAGAGTGTGTGTGCGGCCAGGGTGTGCGGCCAGCATGTGTGTGCGGTTGCACACTGGATTGTGCGGCCGTACAGAGGGCGTGTGTGGTCGTACAAGGGAGTGTGCGACCGTACATAGGGGTGTGCGGCCGTACACTCTTCATTCATGCCCAAAATATCGATTTTCGGGTGTTTCAAGGCCAATACCAAGTCCAACTAGCAGATAGGGGATCAAACTCTCACTTTGGAGGGTTTTTGAGGTGTGTACGGCCACCTTATGAAGGTGTGCGGCCGTACACCTTCAAGTGATGAAGAACACGAAGAACATGAAGAGTTTTAAGCTTAGATCAAGGTGTCTTACCAGTATAACAAGCTGAATGATGGAGTATTCACGTTTTTGAGGCCCTTAGAGTGTTCTTGGATGAAGTTTTTAGAGAGAGAAAGTAAAGAGAGAAAGTAGAGTGAGAAAGTAGAGTGCAGCCAAATGAAAGGAATGAATGAAGGGGGTCACTCTATATATATAGGGATGAGTGTGCGGCTGGAAGATGGGTGTGCGGCCGCACACTCGGGTGTACGGTTGATGTGACATCCCCTAATTTCTCGGCCAGAAAAGACCGATTTAATTTATGCTTTTTAAAATAAAATCAGAGAATCTTTTTAAAAGATGTTGCGGAATTGGTCCCCAAAACAACATATGATAAAAGTTTATCAAAACCTTTCTTTAAAAAATATATAATTTCCTTTTTATATTAAAACCCCGGGATGTCATGTTCTGATACAGATCAAAAGCATAAACAAGACATTATAAGCCTTACAACAGTTATTTATAACTACTGGCCTATAATCCAAAAATCACTCATCATCATCATCCGACTATGCTCGGGGTCCACTACCTGTAATATATAAAAAGCTGAGTGGGTCAGGCTTGGAAGCCTGGTGAGCATATAGGGTTTTCAACCCACAATAAATGAATTTACTGTACTTAAACATCAATCAATCAACCAAATTACCCCAACCCCATTATCTTATTAATTTCTTAAGGGTTTACCCTAAGATTAAACTATCACTCCTTCCTAAGGATTCATCCTAAGGAATAGGCACAAGGTTACACCATCACCAGGGTTTATACAACAGGCACTAAGTCCATAGCTGCCAAGGTTTATTCAACATGTGCTAAGTCCATAGCTCTCATTTATCGACAGTATTATTTACAGGTATTCCCCCCCTGCAATACATGTCAATGGGTTTTTAGAGTACATCAAATGAACATATAGTTCATTACACCTACAGGTTGCGGGGCTGCTAGTGTTCCACATACCATCTAGAATAGTCCATGGTTGTCATCCCTACTCTGCTGAATGACGGGGGCCAACATTTTGGGTAAGTGATTCTCTCAAATTTCACCACTCACCCTCAACTCATGATCAATATTACTGATCATCTCCTTTATCCAACTCACCTATCATCACACACCCATTATTTCATCTACCCATGTTTTACCCAACATTTTTGTAGATAAAAATACATATACAGTTTAAATTATTTAAAAACATGTATAAATCATACCTTCAACATCCAACTCAAATAAACAAACAATAAATATTCACACAACACGTATTTTATGTAAAATACTTCATATCTATGTGTAAGGTGAAAGTAACTACACACTCACCTGATATAATGAAAATCGGGCAGCAATTTGTTTCCTAAAACGATCGCTTTTTAATAAAACCAGGAGTTTTATTGAGAAACCGGGCTCTGCGAAAGGTCGGGCTTCAAAACCGAAAAGATAAATTTTATGGGCTTCTCGGGCACTTCGTGGCGTATTTCGGGTGTTAGAATCGATACCGGGGCTTTGGGGGAAGTTAGGATGAAAGAAATATTGAAAAAGGGCTAAAAATGACAAATTTTCAAAGTATACCCGGGAGGTCTCGCACCCTCCTATTTATAGGGGCGAGCCTCCTGATCCGATGGTTGAGAAGGAGCCACGCGTCGCAGATCCGAAGGCTCGCAGGGGGATAGCTCGCACGTGACTGCATGTGCGAAGGGTCTGCTGGAGGCTTCTGATTGGACCACTTCGGACTGCTCTATGGTTCGGACACGCTGCTGATGACACACCGAGATCGGACACGGGGCAGCCTCCTATTGGACCGAACCTCGGACTCGCGAAGAGCATGACACGCCTCGCCAGGTGGCTTCGGTGACTCAGCAGGTTCCGGACACGCGTCGGATTGCGAAGCGAGGACACGTGGCCGAAGTCCACGTGTGTGAAAATTCTCGGTTTTGGCATTATTCCTCGATTTTCGCGCCAAAACTTCTAAAATCCATAACTTTCGCATACGAGCTCCGTTTTTTGACGTTCTTTATATGCACGCGTAGGTAAAATTACGCTCTATAACTTCCGTTTAGACTTCATCGACTAATTTTGATTTTAATTTTTATATTATTATTTTTAATAGAGCGAGACAGGAAATCCATTAAAAATTCATAACTTCTTCATCTGACGTCCATTTTCGTTAGACTTTTCACCATTGTGCTACTATTTACGAGACCTTCGATTCTCGTTTAGGTTGTGTTGGCTAAAAATCACCCGATCTAAATTTCGAGTTTTTAGCTGTCTACTGCTAAGCTGAAACTTCGAAAAATCATAACTTCCTCATACGAAGTCAGATTTGGGTGTTCTTTTTATACCTACTCTCGGTTTAACGAACACTACGAGTTTCGTTTAGATCGATAAGGCTAAAAAGTAGTTTATCGAAAACTCACTTTTTACGACATTCAGCACCGTGCCGGTTTATCGCGAAACTTTGACAGGTCATAACTTCTTCGTTATAACTCGGATTTCGGCATTCTTTATATATCCGTAATCCTTGTCACGCCCACTACAAGTTTCTTAATAGATATCATCTTTATCTAAAATTTAATTTTTGACGCTCATTGTTATTCCTAATTATTTAAACCCTAATAATTAAGCATAAAACACATAATATTCACATAATTCCTTTTCATTTCTCCAAAATGAGTCACAAAGGTTAACCTAGACCATTATGTCAATATTAATGCCTAGCCTAGAAACACGGGCGTTACAACTCTCTCCCCCTTAGGATGATTCCGTCCCCGGAATCACACAACGACAAACAACTAGGGGTAGCGACTCACCATGTCACTCTCCGTTTCCCAGGTGGGATTTGGCCCATTTATATGTTTCCAACGCACAAGCACTAAATCGACTATCTTACGTTACAACTTCTTAGTCTTACGGTCAACGATTGCCTCAGGTTCTCCAATTAACCTCTTGCTCTCATCCAACCTTAATTCAGAAATGGGAATTATGTCGGGCACACCTCCCGTGAACTTCCTCAAATAACACACATGAAATGTGTTATGAATACCCTCCAGTTCTTCCGGTAATTCTAGCTTGTAAGCTTGATTCCCGATCCTCCGAAGAACTTTAAATGGTCCAATAAACCTTGGACTCAACTTTCCCCTTCTACCAAACCTTATAAGTCCCTTCCACGACGAGACTTTAAGTAAAAAACCGTATCTCCAACTTCGAATGATATCGGTTGTCTTTTCTTGTCAGCATAGCTCTTTTGAGTAGCTAACATCCTTTCCCTAATCACTTTCAACTTTCCAGCAGTCTGATGGACTATTTCAAGTCCTATAAACTGCTTTTCCCCAGCTTCCAGTCAACATGATGGCGTTCGACACTTTTCTCCATACAAAGCGTGATAAGGTGCCATCTAGATGTTCGAGTGGAAACTTTTATTATAGGAAAATTATACTAAAGGCAAATGTTCATCCCAGTTACCTTGGAATTCCAGGGTACATGCTCTCAGCATATCCTTTAACGTTTGAATCGTTCATTCGCTCTTACCATCGGTTTGTGGATGGTAAGCTGTACTCAAACACAACTTGGTACCCAATTCCTCTTGTAGACTTCTCCAAAACCTTGAGGTAAAACGGCTGTCACGATCGGATACAATCGTTAACGGAACACCGTGAAGCCTCACAATTTCCTTCACGTAAGAATTCGTAAGTTTATCCATAGACCATTTCTCGTTAGCGGCTATAAAATGCGCACTCTTAGTGAAGTGATCAACGACCACCCAAATCATGTCGTGACCGTTCCTTGTTCTGGGCAGTTTAGTCACAAAATCCATGGTAATGTCCTCCCATTTACCCATGGGTACAGGTAAAGGTTCTAAACTTTCGTACGGTTTCTGATGTTGTGCCTTAACCCTAGCACATGTTACACACTCGGCCACATACTTAGCAACATCGAGCTTCATCGTCGGCCACCAGTAATAGGGTTTTAGATCCCTATACATTTTCGTACTGCCGGGATGAATAGAGTACATGGTTTTGTGAGCTTATTCCATCAGAAGAACTCTTACTCCTCCCGCCTTAGGTACCCAAATCCTATCTTTGAATACCTTCAGTCCTTGACCGTTTGTATCAAACACCAACGCTTTGCCCAAATGTTCCTCCTTTCGGTCATTTCTCTCTAAAGCTTCCTCTTGAGCTTTCTTTATACTTTCCACAACTGTCGAGACAAATTCAATTCTCAACGCTCTTGGCCTTTTCTTTTCAAGATTTACCTTCCGACTGAGAGCATTAGCAACAACATTTGCTTTACCAGGGTGGTAAAGTATCTCACAGTCGTAGTCCTTGAGTAACTTTAGCCAGCGCCGTTGCCTCATGTTCAATTCCTTCTCCATACCTTTAAGGCGAATACTACCACTGCCAACTCCAGACCATGAGTGGGGTAGTTCTTTTCATGCTCTTTCAATTTCCTCGATGCATACGCTATCATTTTATCCATTTGGGTCAGAACACAACCTAACCCAACTCCAGAGGCATTACTATAAAATGTGAAGTCATCAACTCCTTCAGGTAACGAAAGAATCGGTGCTTCACACAACTTCTTCTTTGACTTCTCAAAGCTTCCTATGCTTCTTATTCCAAGTATAGACAGCTCCTTTGTGGGTCAAAGCTGTCAATGAAGTCGCGATCGAAGAAAAGCCTTAGATAAATTAGCGATAATATCCAGCTAATCCTAAAAAGCTTCAGATCTCCATAGGACTTTCAATCGTAACCTTCGAGTTACAAAATAAATCCTTATTGAGGACTCCTTCTTCTTCTTAGAATAAGTATTTTCCTTCGTTTATTGTAACAGACCGATGGGTCATGTTCTAATGATCTCTCATTGTATACTGCACTACTTAGACTCAGATCTCCTAGGGACAAATTTCGGAGCAAACTATACCTTCCTTCATGTTCTAATGTGATACAATCACAGTTCAACATGTATCATTTCTAACTACCAACTTCTTTAACAATGAGTGCGATACTTCTATTGATCGCTTTGATCATTTCTCACTTCAATCTTCTGGCTTAAGTCAACTACTACATCGAACTTGGTTCTCTGAACCACATAATAAACTTATCTTAGTCGGACTCGATTCGATATGACCTCTAAGGTCGGAATAACAATCATCTTCTTAGTCATTACCGAAACGATGGTAACGACAAACTAGAACAAGACGGAATCAAATAATAGCTCCTTGGTAACCTTGTGACTTTCCCTGATCCAAGTGTGAGTCCTGTGCTTCCAGTAGTATAGATCTCTACTACTATTCACACCTACTCATACTCGTCCCAAGTAGTGTCTCGCAGTCCCCAAGTCCTAAAATCACAAAACAATTTAACACATACGAATGTGTCCAATTAATCATAAAATTTTCCTAGACTCTACTAGGACTTCTTCCATGCGTATCTTCAATGATCAATTCTGCTTCAACTTGGTTGGTGATGGAAATTCCAGGCGATGGGAGAACTTCAAGAATTACACCAACCATTCCATTCATCAGATGACAAAACCAGGGTTTATATTATTTCCTTGAAACGATTACACAAAGGTTCAAGTTTACCCTATACTATGCCTCTAATAGGCTAAACCACTTGTTACTAAATACATTGCTACTTTATGTCTTAGTTTTGGGAATATAAGGTCCTTACTCCTGATCCCTTATATCTCCATCTGCTTCATTAAGGATCATTTGGTATGCCTTTGGTTTTGGTTTTGGTGGAACATTGGGCATTGCTGCCTCTTTCTTCTTTGGTCAGTCTTTCGAAATGTGCCCTTCGTCGTTACATCGATAGCACATCCTCTTGTTGGACGGACACTCGTTGGCATAATGCCCAGTCTTTCCACACTTGTAGCAGGTCACCTCTTCACTACATTTCCCGAAGTGCTTCTTTTTGCACCTCTCGCACCATTTTGCTTCGCCTTCTCCTCCTCCATACTTCGAGAATTTTCTTTTCTCATTGGACCCTGAAGTCCTTTCAAACTTTCTTTTCTCGCCAACTTCAACCTTGCTGGCGGCTCTCCCTTTAATCATATCTTCAACAGACTTGGCAGCCCAGATAGCTGCCTCCAAAGTAAGTGCCTGACGTACTGGCACAGTAAGCTCATCCTTACTTTGTTGAAGTAAATGTTTTGTTTCTTCCATCTGTTGATCCAACATCGTACGCACCATTGCCTGCACCCCAGCCATCGTGATTGGCTGAGGCTGTGGATTATCGTTTCCGAATCCACTTTGAGTACTCGCCATTTCGATCTATACACCAATCGTAGGTGAATTTAGATCTTTATTTTCGATAGGCGTTAAATCTTCGTTATTACTCCGAAACGTTTACATGTTAGTTCTAATCTTGTAATCATACGCTTAGAATCCTACACACATAAGGTTTCCAGATCCGGTCGGCAACAGACCATATATCCGAACAAATAATAGCATCATTATAGCTATAACACAAAACATTTAGCACATAAAAGCATTTTAGGCATCCTTCCTAAAATAAACTAGTGCTCGTGTCAATTTAGGTGTACTACCTAAAATATAATAGACACACTCAACTCACAATCATCGCTTAGCATTCTAAATTTAAGTCTAGAAATCCTACAAATTTCCTAGTTCGCTTAAACTAATGCTCTGATACCAACTGTGACATCCCCTAATTTCTCGGCCAGAAAAGACCGATTTAATTTATGCTTTTTAAAATAAAATCAGAGAATCTTTTTAAAAGATGTTGTGGAATTGGTCCCCAAAACAACATATGATAAAAGTTTATCAAAACCTTTCTTTAAGAAATATATAATTTCCTTTTTATATTAAAACCTCGGGATGTCATGTTCCGATACAGATCAAAAGCATAAACAAGACATTATAAGCCTTACAACAGTTATTTATAACTACTGGCCTATAATCCAAAAATCACTCATCATCATCATCCGACTATGCTCGGGGTCCACTACCTATAATATATAAAAAGCTGAGTGGGTCAGGCTTGGAAGCCTGGTGAGCATATAGGGTTTTCAACCCACAATAAATGAATTTACTGTACTTAAACATCAATCAATCAACCAAATTACCCCAACCCCATTATCTTATTAATTTCTTAAGGGTTTACCCTAAGATTAAACTATCACTCCTTCCTAAGGATTCATCCTAAGGAATAGGCACAAGGTCACACCATCACCAGGGTTTATACAACAGGCACTAAGTCCATAGCTGCCAAGGTTTATTCAACATGTGCTAAGTCCATAGCTCTTATTTATCGACAGTATTATTTACAGGTATTCCCCCCTGCAATACATGTCAATGGGTTTTTAGAGTACATCAAATGAACATATAGTTCATTACACCTACAGGTTGCGGGCCTGCTAGTGTTCCACATACCATCTAGAATAGTCCATGGTTGTCATCCCTACTCTGCTGAATGACGGGGGCCAACATTTTGGGTAAGTGATTCTCTCAAATTTCACCACTCACCCTCAACTCATGATCAATATTACTGATCATCTCCTTTATCCAACTCACCTATCATCACACACCCATTATTTCATCTACCCATGTTTTACCCAACATTTTTGTAGATAAAAATACATATATACAGTTTAAATTATTTAAAAACATGTATAAATCATACCTTCAACATCCAACTCAAATAAACAAACAATAAATATTCACACAGCACGTATTTTATGTAAAATACTTCATATCTATGTGTAAGGTGAAAGTAACTACACACTCACCTGATTTAATGAAAATCGGACAGCAATTCGTTTCCTAAAACGATCGTTTTTCAATAAAACCGGGAGTTTTATTGAGAAACCGGGCTCTGCGAAAGGTCGGGCTTCAAAACCGAAAAGATAAATTTTCCGGGCTTCTCGGGCACTTCGTGGTGTATTCCGGGTGTTAGAATCGATACCGGGGCTTTGGGGGAAGTTAGGATGAAAAAAATATTGAAAAAGGGCTAAAAATGACAAATTTTCAAAGTATACCCGGGAGGTCTCGCACCCTCCTATTTATAGGGGCGAGCCTCCTGATCCGATGGTTGAGAAGGAGCCACGCGTCGCAGATCCGAAGGCTCGCAGGGGGATGGCTCGCGCGTGACTGCATGTGCGAAGGGTCTACTGGAGGCTTCTGATTGGACCACTTTGGACCACTCTATGGTTCGGACACGCTGCTGATGACACACCGAGATCGGACACGGGGGAGCCTCCTATTAGACCGAACCTCAGACTCGCGAAGAGCATGAAACGCCTCGCCAGGTGGCTTCGGTGACTCAGCAGGTTCTGGACACGCGTCGGATTGCGAAGCGAGGACACGTGGCCAAAGTCCACGTGTGCGAAAATTCCCGGTTTTGGCATTATTCCTCGATTTTCGCGCCAAAACTTCTAAAATCCATAACTTTCGTATACGAGCTCCGTTTTTGACGTTCTTTATATGCACGCGTAGGTAAAATTACGCTCTACAACTTCCGTTTAGACTTCGTCGGCTAATTTTGATTTTAATTTTTATATTATTATTTTTAACAGACCGGGACAGGAAATCCGTTAAAAATTCATAACTTCTTCATCTGACGTCCGTTTTAATCAGACTTTTTACCGTTGTGCTACTATTTACGAGACCTTCGATTCTCGTTTAGGTTGTGTCGGCTAAAAATCACCCGATCTAAAATTCGAGTTTTTAGCTGTCTACTGCTAAGCTGAAACTTCGAAAAATCATAACTTCCTCATACGAAGTCAGATTTGGGTGTTCTTTTTATACCTACTCTCGGTTTAACAAACACTACGAGTTTCGTTTAGATCGCTAAGGCTAAAAAGTAGTTTATCGAAAACTCACTTTTTATGACATTCAGCACCGTGCCGGTTTATCGCGAAACTTCGACAGGTCATAACTTCTTCGTTATAACTCGGATTTCGGCATTCTTTATATATCCGTAATCCTTGTCACGCCCACTACAAGTTTCTTAATAGATATCGGATTTATCTAAAATTTAATTTTTGACGCTCATTTTTATTCATAATTATTTAAACCCTAATAATTAAGCATAAAACACATAATATTCACATAATTCCTTTTCATTTCTCCAAAATGAGTCACAAAGGTTAACCCAGACCATTATGTCAATATTAATGCCTAGCCTAGAAACACGGGCGTTACAATTGAGGAGTGGGTGTGCAGCCGCACACTCATGTGTACGGCCGTACACTCCTCCTGAGAGAGTGTATGGCCCGAATCTTGTACTACGACTTGGTATTACTCGACCTAGAACTCAACCTTTGATTGTACGAGGCTTAGAAAGTATCATTACACCATTAAACGGTGTTAAATGATGATAAAATCGAGTTTAACATTGATAAAATTGATCGATTGTACAGGATAAAAGTTTCGGGTTGTCACATCATCCCCCCGTTAGAGGGAATTTCGTCCCGAAATTAGAACATAGAATACAAATCATGAATTAGGAAAGAAATGTGGATATTTCCGTTTCATCTGATCTGCACGCTCCCAAGTGAATTCAGGTCCCCGCTTGGCATTCTAGCGAACCTTCACTATCGGGATGCGACTTTGTTTCGTTCGTTTGACCTCACGATCCATGATTTCGATTGGTTCTTCCACAAAGTTTAGATTCTCGTTGATTTCAATCTCATTGAGAGGAATAGTAAGAGTCTCGTCGGATAAGCAGTTTTTAAGGTTCGAGACGTGGAAGATAGGATGAATGTTACTAAGCTCTTGAGGTAAACGGAGTTTGTATGCTACGGGACCGATCCTAGCGAGGATCTCGAATGGTCCGATGTATCTTGGATTCAGCTTTCCACGCTTTCCGAAGCGTATCATGACTTTCCAGGGCGAGACCTTCAACAGAACACGGTCTCCAACCTGGAACTCCAAGGGTTTTCGTCGTTTATCGGCGTAGCTCTTTTGTCTATCTCGTGAGGCTTTCAGTCGTTCTCGGATTTGTACAATCTTTTCGGTGGTGTCACGAATGATTTTTGGGCCAGTGAGAGTGTTGTCAGGGATTTGCCCCTTGGCTAGCTGCGTGTCGCCCACCTCATCCCAGCACAGAGGGGATCTGCACTTGCGACCATAGAGGGCTTCGAAAGGCGCAGCCTTGACGCTGGTATGGTAACTGTTGTTGTAGGAAAATTCAACCAAAGGAACATGGGTGTCCCATGAAGCGCCGAAATCGTTGACACATGCTCTCAACATGTCTTCTAATGTTTGTATGGTTCTCTCACTCTGCCCATCTGTCTGAGGATGGTAAGTTGTACTCATGTCCAGCTTAGTTCCAAGAGCTTTTTGCAGAGACTGCCAAAATCTCGAAGTGAACCTGCTATCTCGAGCGGAGATAATGGACACAGGCACACCGTGCAGCCGAACTATCTCTTGGATGTAGATTCGCGTGAGTGTCTCCATTTTGAAATTTTCTTTAATTGGCAGGAAGTGGGCGGATTTAGTCAGTCGATCGACTATTACCCAGATGGCGTCGTACCCACTTGGAGATTTTGGTAATTTGGTGATGAAATCCATGGTAATCCTTTCCCACTTCCATTCAGGAATTTCCGGCTGTTGGAGTAGACCCGAGGGTTTCTGATATTCGATCTTCACTTTGGCGCAAGTCAGACACTTGCCCACGAATGTAGCGATCTCCGCTTTCATGTTTGGCCACCAATATAGCTTCTTGAGATCAAGGTACATCTTATCCGAACCTGGATGAACAGAGTATCTGGTCCTGTGAGCTTCGTCCATGACAACTTCTCTGTAACCACCGAACTTTGGGGTCCAGATCCGGTCCATGAAATAATAGACTCCGTCTCCCTTGATCTCTAGGTTCTTTTCCATTCCTCTCAAGGCTTCATCCGTCACATTCTCCGGTTTTAGGGCTTCCAGCTGAGCTTCTCTGACTTGTGCGGATAAGTGGGAATGGATAGTCATAGTTAGTGCTTTCACACTGCGACCCATGTACTCTTTTCAACTAAGGGCATCCGCCACCACATTGGCTTTGCCGGGATGGTAGCGTATTTCGCACTCGTAATCGCTGAGTAGCTCAACCCATCGCTGTTGTTGCATGTTCAATTCCTTCTGATCAAAAATATGTTGCAGGCTCTTATGGTCAGTGAAGATAGTGCACTTGGTTCCGTAGAGATAATGTCTCCATATCTTCAATGCGAAGACCAGTGCTCCCAATTCTAGGTCGTGTGTTGTGTAGTTGACTTCGTATGTTTTCAGCTGTCTCGAGGCATAGGCAATAACCTTTCCTCGTTGCATGAGCACACAGCCTAAGCCCTGATTGGATGCATCACAGTAGACAACGAAGTCCTCCGTCCCTTCGGGCAGAGACAGGATAGGTGCGCTGCACAAGGCCTGTTTCAATGTTTGGAACGCAGTGTCTTGCTTCTCACTCCAACAGAAAGGTACGCCTTTCTGAGTCAGAGTGGTTAAGGGTTTGGCAATTTTTGAGAAATTATGGATAAACCTGCGATAATAGCCAGCGAGACCCAAGAATTGACGAATTTCTGTGGGTGTCTTCGGTGCTGACCAGCTCTCTATCGCTTTGATTTTGGAAGGGTCCACGTGAATGCCTTCTTCGCTTACCACGTGACCTAGGAAGGTTACTTTTCGAATCCAGAATTCGCATTTGGAGAATTTCGCGTAAAACTTCTCCGCCCTTAGAGTTTCCAGCACTAATCTCAAGTGCTGCTTGTGATCTTCCTCGCTTCTGGAATAGACAAGTATATCGTCGATGAACATGATGACGAACTTGTCCAGGAAAGGACGGCACACCCGGTTCATCAGATCCATGAACACTGCCGGTGCGTTGGTTCGAACGAAGGGCATTACTACGAACTCGTAGTGACCATATCGAGTCCGAAATGCTGTCTTAGGAACATTACTTTCATGGACTCGCAGCTGATGGTACCCTGACCTGAGGTCTATTTTCGAGAAGTAGCTGGCTCCTTGGAGTTGGTCGAAGAGGTCGTCGATTCGAGGAAGAGGGTAACGGTTTTTTACAGTAAGTTTGTTCAGTTCTCGATAATCGATACACATCCGAAAGGATCCATCCTTCTTTTTCACGAACAAGATCGGGGCTCCCCAGGGTGAGGAACTCGGTCTGATGAATCCTTTACTGAGCAGCTCATTGAGCTGACTGGATAACTCTTGCATTTCTGCCGGCGCTAATCGGTATGGGGATTTAGCTACGGGGGTAGCTCCGGGGACTAAGTCGATGCGAAACTCGACTTGGCGTTCGGGAGGGATTCCCGGGAGATCTTCGGGAAAAACATCGGGAAAGTTGCAGACTTCGGGGATGCTCTCGAGGTCTTTAACTTCCTGCTTCTCGTTAATGACGTGGGCTAGGAATGCATGCAACTGCTTTTGCAGGAGTTTCTGGGCTTTGATGCACGAAATGATACGGAGGCCTGAACTGAGTTTATCGCCGTAAATCATGAGAGTTTCATCAGAGGAAAGATTGAGACAGATAGCTTTTTCATAACAAAGGATATCAGCATGATTGGGGCTCAACCAATCCATGTCGATGATGACATCGAAGCTTTTTATGGAGACTGGCATAAGGTCGATAGGAAAAGAATGATCGTTCAAGGTGAGGGTACAGCCTACGTATATATCATTAGTGCTCTCTTTCTCACCGTTAGCCATCTTGACGGTAAATGTTTCAGTTAGTGGTTGAGGTTTATGTTTGAGGAGATGTTTGAATGCATGGCTAATAAAACTTCTCTCCGCACCAAAATCGAAAAGAATGCATGCATAAGAGTTGTCGAGAAGGAACGTACCCGTCACAATGGTAGGGTCAGCCACGGCCTCCTCTTGCCCCATAGATAGTACTCTCCCGTTGTTGCCAGTTGTTGCTACCTTGGGCCAGTTTCTCTTGTAATTCCCGACCTCCCCACAGCCGTAACAGGCTTGACCAACGCCTGCTCCCGAGGCCTGATCGGTTGATTGGACTGGTGTTCTGCAGCCTCGAGCCAGGTGGCCCTTCTTGCCACAGTTGTTGCAGAGCATTTCACGACATGGGCCAGGGATGCGATGATGATAGCTGCACTTACTGCACCAAGGGAGGGTGCCAGTATACCTATTGGTAGGTGCTTGAGTTGCAGGAGCAGCAACAGGAGTAGTAGCAGGAGTAGTAGCAGCGTGGACTGCCACCGTTGGCTGTTTCTTTGAGGGCTCATGCGAAGACTGGCCCTTCCGCTGCTTCCAGAACTTTCTTTTCTCACCACTCCCTTTTGCTGGTTCAGGAGTGGCCGTCACATTATCAAGATCAACTCCGTGATCTATGAGAGTTTGCGCCAGACACTTAGCGCTGTCAAAGGTGTTTGGCCTAGCAGCCAAGACATTTCCTTTGGTGGGTTGTGTCAGTCCCCAAATGTATCTCTCTATCTTCTTGCTTTCCGGGGTGACCATTCCTGGGCAAAGAAGTGCTAGGTCTTCAAACCTAGAAGTGTAGGCAGCAATGTCGGAACTCTTCATCTTTAGGTTCCAGAGTTCGTGCTCTAGTTTCTGCATCTCGCCCCGTGGGCAGTACTCAGCAAGCATGAGTTCCTTTAAACTTTCCCAACCCATAGCATTCGCCACTGGCAGGGTTAGGGATTTGACTCGACCATTCCACCAGGTTAGTGCTCTGTTTGCGAAAGTGCAAGCGGCGAATTTTACTTTGTTGGCTTCAGAACAGGAACAAATTTTGAAAATGGACTCAATTTTCTCGATCCAGTGAGTCAGGGCAATAACCCCTCCTTTGTCGTCGAAAGATGTGGGTTTTGCGTTCATGAAGTCCTTATAAGAGCACTCCTTTTGGTGTCCCTGACCACCTTCATGATTTTGGGGATGAGTACCACCTCCCTGCCCACCAGATCCGCCAGGATTAACTTGTGACATCGCGGCAGCCACAGCAGCAGTAACAGCTGCTTGGAACATAAAGGGATCGAACTGAGGGGGCGGTGGTAGTGGTGGAGCGTCGTCATTCCTTCTGATAGGTCTTTTTCGGGGAGGCATCTTGTTCTAGAAACAACCAGGAAGAAGAGGATGGTAAGTCCTCTGGAATCGAATCAAGAGATATAAAGATGTATCTCAATATGATGGCTAGAGTGTTCTACTAAGCGATAAACAAAGGAAAGCTACCAATGCAAATAAGTTATCGCTAGAAGGAATGAGTAGCAACACTTGGAAGTGAATTTCTGCAATGAATTTGACTCTAGTAAAATACTCCTATAGTATTTTAAGTAGTATGGATACTGGGTAAGTTTTAGGCCTGTTGCAACACCAAAGTCACTCCCAAGCACATGTTGGTCATGTCTCGAATAAATATAGTTGATCAGGCTATATTGACCCTAGACATGATTACATAACTTTCCAGGTTTAACCGCAGTCTTCAACATCCAAAATACTTTTGTTTTGTTCTACTCATGATACTTTTTCTGGTATGTAGGTATACTTGTATACTTTTGTAAAAATACTTTATGTTTTAAAAGTATACTTTTAGTTCAGAGCACTTCGGCCCCTGAATGTTTATAGTTGTATACCATGTAAGGTTCGGTATACTTAGTTCACTATAAACAATAGCTCTGATACTAATCTGTCACACCCCCGAACCGTCGGAACGGATGGCGGAAACGTCTGGGGGCGGGCTACGTCATGCGTAGTATCACAACAATCGTATCATAGTAATCAAAGTAAACACAACCATTACATTAAAATATGATTATGATTATTTACATCTGTTTGGAAACATAGTTTGTACATATTAGTATATTCAAAAGCAACAAAAGTTAAAGACGAGACTCCAAGATGCTTCGTCTTCCCCAAAAGCTGGCGAAGGTACCTGTCTATCGTTGCCCTGAGAATACAAGCGATTTTGAAAACATATCGGCATAAAGCTGGTGAGTTCATAAGTATGTTTTTGTATTGGAAACTAGTCACTGAATTTGTACAATTGATTCCTTTTCATTATAAGTAAATATCGTTTGTAATGAAAAGCCTTTGTTATCGAGTTCTGAAATATGTATGCATGCTTTCCAAGAAAATCCAATATTTTCTAACATGTTCGTTTAGTACTGTATGAAAAGTATATTCCGTTTGAAAACCCTGGCTACCGCCAGTAAGCAAGATATGTTTCGTTTGAAAACCCTGGAATACCCTCCAGTACGTAAGTAGTTTTATTATTCAAATAAAACCAAGAGTTGAATCCCTGGAATACCCTCCAGTAAGTAGATGAGTAGTTCTATTAGTTAAAATAAAACTATGGAAGAAGGAAATCCCGTAAACAATGGATAGTTATACTTATTGTGAGTCGGATAACCATGCTAATTTGACCCGTGACCTCCTTGACGTTTCTTCGGACGTCGTACGATTACAAAATTTGTCACCCCAGGCGTGCCCGCCTAACTGTAGCTAACAGTTCAGGTGTGGGATTTTCAGTCCCGAATAGATCTATTCACAAATTTCATGCTCTCCCTCCAGGAGACTCTGGTTATACTTCTGGTGAGGATTTATTGGTACCCCGAAGGGCATAACGAAGATAAGTCTCATAATCCTGTATTCACTAGTTTACGTGTAGTTCGGTTGTTCTCGAGTTCGAAATCGTTGGTAACAATGTAGAGTATAAATAATTATACATAAAATAATTATTTAGTAAGATACTCATGATATTCGTATAGATAAACTAAATTTGTCATAATTTATATGTTTGACTTTGCATGGAGTTTGATTCTGTAAAACCGGTAATGAAATCCCCAAACTATACCTATTATAGTTTGATTGATAAGTTATGATCATGTACTATTCAGAAAACTATGCAATTATGTTTAGAAAACGTCCCTTATGCTCCGCATATTACAAAAGGGATAAGGTGTCTAAATGTTTATCGTAAAACCATTGGAACTGCATCAGTTTTTAAGTTATGAAAAACCTTTATGTTTGGCTTGTATCCCCCCCTGAAAACATTATAAAAACTTATGAAAGCGTAGGGGTATGAACTCACAGTTAAATGTAGGATTCGAAGGTATGGATGCTGAGTGTCAACTGACGTTTCGTATGCAAGTGGATCCTATTAACATATATTAACACATATATGTATTAGATTAAGGTGTTCCATGACTAAACACGACGGGGAAACCACCCCAAAGACTTGGAAATGCTTGAATCAAGGTCTCGGAGCCATAAATGGTCGAATTAGGGAGGTGTATGGCCATTAGAGTGTGTGTGCGGCCAGGGTGTGCGACCAGCATGTGTGTGCGGTTGCACACTGGAGTGTGCGGCCGTACAGAGGGCGTGTGCGGTCGTACAAGGGAGTGTGCGGCCGTACATAGGGGTGTGCGGCCGTACACTCTTCATTCATGTCCAAAATGTGGATTTTCGGGTGTTTCAAGGCCAATACCAAGTCCAACTAGCAGATAGGGGATCAAACTCTCACTTTGGAGGGTTTTTGAGGTGTGTACGGTCACCTTATGAAGGTGTGCGGCCGTACACCTTCAAGTGATGAAGAACACGACGAACATGAAGAACATGAAGAGTTTTAAGCTTAGATCAAGGTGTCTTACTAGTATAACAAGCTGAATGATGGAGTAATTCACGTTTTTTAGGCCCTTAGAGTGTTCTTGGATGAAGTTTTTAGAGAGAGAAAGTAGAGAGAGAAAGTAGAGTGAGAAAGTAGAGTGCAGCCAAATGAAAGGAATGAATGAAGGGGGTCACTCTATATATATAGGGATGAGTGTGCGGCTGGAAGATGGGTGTGCGGCCGCACACTCGGGTGTACGGTTGAGGAGTGGGTGTGCGGCCGCACACTCATGTGTACGGTCGTACACTCCTCCTGAGAGAGTGTATGGCCCGAATGTTGTACTACGACTTGGTATTACTCGACCTAGAACTCAACCTTTGATTGTACGAGGCTTAGAAAGTATCATTACACCATAAAACGGTGTTAAATGATGATAAAATCGAGTTTAACATTGATAAAATTGATCGATTGTACATGATAAAAGTTTCGGGTTGTCACATCATCCCCCCGTTAGAGGGAATTTTGTCCCGAAATTCGAACATAGAATACAAATCATGAATTATGAAAGAAATGCGGATATTTCCGTTTCATCTGATCTTCGCGCTCCCAAGTGAATTCAGGTCCCCGCTTGGCATTCCAGCAAACCTTCACTATCGGGATGGGACTTTGTTTCGTTCGTTTGACCTCACGATCCATGATTTCGATTGGTTCTTCCACAAAGTTTAGATTCTCGTTGATTTCAATCTTATCGAGAGGAATAGTAAGAGTCTCGTCGGATAAGCACTTTTTAAGGTTCGAGACGTGGAAGACAGGATGAATGTTACTAAGCTCTTGAGGTAAACGGAGTTTGTATGTTACGGGACCGATCCTAGCGAGGATCTCGAATGGTCCGATGTATCTTGGATTCAGCTTTCCACGCTTTCCAAAGCGTATCATGCCTTTCCAGGGCGAGACCTTCAACAGAACACGGTTTCCAACCTGGAACTCCAAGGGTTTTCGTCGTTTATCGGCGTAGTTCTTTTGTCTATCTCGTGAGGCTTTCAGTCGTTCTCGGATTTGTACAATCTTTTCGGTGGTTTCGCGAATGATTTCTGGGCCAGTGAGAGTGTTGTCGGGGATTTGCCCCTTGGCTAGCTGCGTGTCGCCCTCCTTAGCCCAGCACAGAGGGGATCTACACTTGCGACCATAGAGGGCTTCGAAAGGCGCAGCCTTGACGCTGGTATGGTAACTGTTGTTGTAGGAAAATTCAACCAAAGGAAGATGGGTGTCCCATGACGCGCCGAAGTCGATTACACATGCTCTCAACGTTGAGTTTGTATAATCATGTTAGTTGAGGGCTGGTTTGGGAAACCAGGTCGGAGGATCGCCAGCAAAACTCGAGTGAGTTGGGCTATAGATTATGCAAACGTCCGGCATGGGATGCTTCCGGATTAGTAGTCAGTGGCAGAGACAGCATGGAGAGTGTGGTAAGACTGCGGGATAGCCGCAACTTTCGTTAGTAGCCAGTTAGGGGAGTGTGGGCTAAGGATCATATCTCCTAAGTCGGAGGAGTGTGGGGGAGGGCCCGTATCTCCTAGTTAGCATAGTTTGGGCGAGGCCCGTGTCTCCTAGTTAGCAGGATAGAAATCAGGAAAGGATAGCTCGTTGAGATATAGTATGGAGTTGACCTGCATAGCCCTAGAGAGGTGAGACATTGGGAGAGGTCGCTCCAAGATATAGTGGGTGAGACCCGTGGGCGAGGCCCGTATGTTGGTAGCAGTGCAGGTGGCACCTGGTAGAGACCTTAGGGTCAAGATAGGGGATCGAGGATCCCAGGACTTGTAGAGCCAGAGTGGAAGGTTAGATGGAACAGTTTAGATAGCCGAAGTTTCCTTCGGGAGTCGCTGAGAGCGACTGAGCGATTGAGCTTGGGTTCGGTAACCGGTGGGAGTCCGGTAACACAGTTAATGGTAGAATAGTTGGGGACCAGGGTGGTATCGGTTCATCCGGAAGGCGGATAAGAGACAGCAAAGCCTTCAGTCAGGGGCAGTAATGATAAGAGAAGTTGTCGTGGGACAGCTAGTTGACCGAGAAGTGCTACGCCTCTCACAGCAGGGTTAAATAATCTCAGAGGGAAGGGTCTGACCCTGTTGTGCAGCTCTCGTATGAGTCTAACCGTTGCAGGGATGAATCTTTTACTCGAAGGATTATCTGATCTATTCGCTGAGATAGGATGTCAGCACCAGAACATAGTAAGAGGAAGCATTCAGTGGGTGTCGGTTAGACCTGACAATTTGAGACACGAATACACGAATCTGTGAGAGACACGACACGACACGAATACACGACACAAATATATCTTAAAAATTGAGATAAACCTTATTTCTTATCGTGTAATCGTATCGTGTGAAATTCGTGGCTCACATGTTTTCATGACACGAATACACGAATTGCCAGGTCTAGTGTAAGTGAAGTAACCAGCACTGGGAATGGCTGGAGGTGTAGTTACAGCAAAGGTATGTCCTTCACAGAGATAGAGAAGGTAGTTGTTAGGGAAAGTTGCCTTGGGAAGGCCAGTAGACGCGCAAGGAAAAGGGGTGAACCCCTAGGATGTCCAACATGGGTACTCGGGGAGTACCGAAAGGAAGGTCGGTTGGATAAGAGCCATGTTCTCAGGATGGTTGGTGATTAGAGTGCTCTCGAGGTATCGGCAAGGATTAGTCCTGTCAGGATGACCGGGCGGAAGGTCAATGGAAGTGGTTCTTCGGGGATCGGACCCAGCAGGTGATGCATGCTTCGGGAAGGAATTGGTAAGTAGGTTGCAAGATAGTGGCCGTAGCGGACTTCGAGGACGAAGTCTAGTTTAAGTGGGGGAGAGTTGTAACGCCCTGTTCTGAAAGTATTCGTTTATGGATTTCAGAGCCCGAGATTAGGGGCGTTTCGGTCTTTTATGGGCTTTGAGTTTTAGGCGAGGAGGTTTCGGCTGAGATATGTTGCTAGAAGCGTAGGGCTTCTCGCTACCTTTTAATGGATATAAAGTTCGTCGGAAACGGACTTAGAATGAAGGAGTTATAGCACTTTGAAGTTATTGACATTAATGGTCCCTTAATGGAAGAAGTTGGCAAGAAGGACCATGCATGCAAAGTGGAAGGTGCGTGGGTACGCCCAGCGTAAGTTGGGTTACGCCCAACGTATAAAGGTAAATGGTTGCGGGTGCCTTTGGCGTACGCCCAACGTACAGGATGTACGCCCAGCGTACGTCCAGAGTCCAGAAACCCTAAATTTAGGGTGTGCCACTATATAAAGAACATTATACCCTCAAGATTCAGCCTCCATTCCACCCTAAAGATCTGCTACGAAACCCTAAACCCTCTTGAGTGTTCTTAGAGCTTGTAAGGCCATTTTGGAGTGCATATTAGTGTTCTTGGAGATGAGTTATCATCTTGGAGTCTCATTGATTAAGGAGGAGCTTTTAGATCCAAGTTCTCCAGCTCAGTTACAAACCTCAGAAGGTATAAAGCTTCCATCTTTCCTTATAGAAGTTTAGATCTAGGTTTATGGAGCTTTGGCCCTTTTTAGGTCCAAAGAATGGACCTTTATGATGAAACCTAGTGTTTGAGCTTAGGGTTGCCACCCTCAGAGCTAAAAAGGTCCCATAAGCAATAAAGTCTCCATCTTGGACGTCTTAATGAGTTTATGCATGAGATCTAGCCCTCTTTATGGAAGAAGAATGTCATTTTGGGAGTTTGGACTTCTTTGGGCCAAGTTAAGTCACGAAGTTAGTGACTTTATGGATTAAGACATGGAAAAGGACCAGTAGCTGTAATTGTAGCCTCTGGAGTGGAGGAATAAGCACTTAATGGAAAAAGGACTTAACGGGGAGGGGGGTTACACTGAGTGTACGTGCAGGTACGCCCAGCGAACTCACCATTCGGCCTGTACGCTTAGCATACGCAGATGTACGCCCCGCGTAATCCGTCTGTATAGGCCATGTGTTATTGGGCCTCGGTTTGGGCCATGCTTTGGGTTCTTGGGCCTTAGTGGGCCATCAGTAGTCAGATAATATGGGCCAAGGAAATAGTTGGGCTTAGAGTAAGGCCCAATAGAGGGAATGGGCCCAATTTATCAAATTGGGCCATTAGTGGGCCACTAGTGGGCTTGGGAAGCCTACATAGTGTTGGGCCTCAGTTTTTGGCCTTAGATATGGACCAAGTTGGTTTAGGGGTAGAATGGTCATTTTACCCCGGAAGGGTTATTGTATTGGACTAAGTGATGTTTGGTATTGGTAGTCGGGAAGCCGAAGGGTCAGCAGTTCGGGAATTGCCAGTCAGCAGCCAGAGGAGTATCAGCAGGGTTCAGCAGTGTGAGGTGAGTCTCCTCACTGTGTGCATGGGTCTACGCCCACAATGCCGTCCCATTATGTTTGTGTATAGTAGGAAGACCTGGGGGTTAGCCCTAGGCATTATTATGATATATGTTCCGGATTACGATCCGATGTCGGGCGAGACCCGATGAATGTAGTATGCTAGTTATACTTGTTGTCTGTGTGATACTTGTATGTGCCCGGTAGGGAGGTGAGTGTGGGCGAGGTCTTGTATCTCATCACTATCCTAGTATGGACGGGGTTCTGTATCTCATTAGTAGCAGAGAAGGGGCGAGGCCCGAGTTAGGAGGGAGGTGTGTGTGGGCGGGGGCTCGTATCTCACTATCAGCAGGAGCGTGGACGGGGTTCCACGACTCATCAGTAACATGACAGGGGTGAGGCCCAAGTTAGGCGAGGCCTTAGAACAGGAGTATAGTAGAGTATGTTTAGCTATTTGTTACGTGTTATGTTATATGTTTGTATGTGTTTAGAGGGTGAGGCCCAGAGATAGGCGGGGCCTAAGAGAAACAGATATGTATACCAAGCGGGGCTCGAAGCCAGGCGGGGCCCGATGTAGCGGGCGAGGCCCGATGTAGCGGGGGAGGCCCAATGTTTGCAGTATGTGGATATGTGTGGTATGTGGTAGGTTGGGGAACTCACTAAGCTTCGTGCTTACGGTTTTCAGTTTTGGTTTCAGGTACTTCCGGTAACGGAGGGAGGAGCTCGGGGTGATCGCATGGCACACACCGTATTTGTTTAGCCTGAGATGTTTTACTCTGATATAAAAAGGATATGTTTTGGGATTTTACTCTGATTGGATATAACACTTTTGTTTATGAATGTAATGGTTGATAACTATGCTTTTATTAATGATTTAAAAAGAAATTTTTGGATCGTATTTTTAAAGATGTTACAAAACCGGTATCCCATTTTTTTTATTAATTCGGTCAAAATATTGAGACTTTCTAAAGATTACGTTATTTTTAATCAATAACCAAAATATTAAAGTTTTTCTGAATATTACCATTGAACTAATGTATATTATTATTAATGAAACATGGTAAGATGCACTCTATGGTTGTTCCTTTCATATTAGTGTTCCTCTTATGTTCTTTAACCTAACTACTACCCAACCTTCATACCATATCTGGTAACAACCATCAGATAACACATCCACCAAGAGTGAAAAGTCAACCTTTGATGACGGTTTAAATGGAAACAAGTAAAGTGTAATTATCTATTAAAATTGTCATTCAAAGTTCACTTTTCACTCTTGATGGATGTGTGTTAGCTTATAGTTGTTACCAAGTGAGGTATGAATATTAGGTGGTAGTTAGATTAAAGAACATAAGAGGAACACCCACATAGTGTATCTCGCTATGACATCCACATTGATGCATACGGAGAACATAAAGAGTTTGATGTGGTCGGCAAGAAATATGGGAGTACTTAGTCCACCTTTCAATTCCTAGAAATTAGCAAACAAATGTATTTCATTTGTTAATGATAAAAAAATGTGTTGTTTTTATAAATGAGTTGTTAATTATAATATACATTCAAAGGGTAATATTTAAAAACGTCACAATGTTTTGGTTATTGATTAAAAAATATGGTGATCTTTAGAAGCGTTTCAATATTTTGACCAAATTAACAAAAAAATATAAGATACTGGTTAAATCTGCCAACCTAGCAAAAATGGTTATTTCGAAATTTTAGTCGATAATCTATCTTTTTTGTAAAAAAATAATAATAATATGTAATTAAATTGTAAACTGACCCAAAATATTGAGACTTTATCAGAGATTTTCCATTTTGAAACAAAATAAAACTTAGAGGTGTCAATTTATGAAACGACACGACAAAAATACATGACACGAAATGAAATCGCGTCGAAATCAAAATTCAAATTTGTGTATGTGTCGTGTTCGTGTCAAGTATAAAAAACACGATGTCATGTTGTGTCGTATTCACAAATCGACACAAAAATTGACACGATTGAGCATGTGTTTGTCATGTTTGTCGTGTTATATAAAGTATGAATTTAAATAAACTATTAGTTATGTAATGTTATCTTTGTCATGTCATGTCGTGTTTTAATTGGTTCATGTCGTGTTAGTGAAAAAAACATGACATCATGTCGTTTCGTGTACGTATTACACAAAACCTTTTCGTGTTGTGTCAGATAAAAACACGACATGACTGCCCAATTTGACAACCCTAATAAAACTGTAGGGACCAGACTACAATGTTTATTAACTACATGGACCAAACATGTAGAGGTTTTTGGTAGCTACCGACAAACCATAAGGACTAATCATGTAATTTTGTTATATATTAATAAAGACATTAAAAAGTTTTAGAAAATAAGAAAGGAAAAAAGAGCGTGGTTAAAACTTAAAACTGAATTGAGCTTAATTTTTGCCTTGATATATTGATTGAGAGTAATTGAAAAACATCACGCAAAACAACAGTCTTAGGAGAGAGTTCCGTGATATTTTCTACTATAATTGTTATACATTTTGAAGTTACGTAAATAATTTGTTTTGATGGTTGGAAAGACGTTTGCAAAACAATAATCATAAAAAGGTTTGGTAACAATGACTGATATATTAAAAGATTCGTACCACCAAAATAAAAAGTGGTTTACTATGAGTAAGCGACATGATCATTTGTACGTTTTATGTATATATATTGACGTTTAGTTAGTCAAATAGATTTTGACAAATTTATAGAAGATTCATTTGTTATTACTTCAAAGAAGATATAAAGTTATATTCTACAAGTACAAGGACTGTTTTTGTCATTTTATCCTTTGAGATATTGTTATTTCAAAACAACCCTCCTCATTTTGGAAAACATCAAATCGACACCTTCCGAAAGTGGAGTAAGAAACCCTCCTATAAATAAACCAATTTCCCTCCCAATTTCCTCCTACGTGTGTTAACTCCGCCATTTAATTTTCTTCAACTGCTACTTCACACACATCACCTCCATCTCAACTCTGAAGTATGCTTTCCGGCGAAAACGACGGATTTTCCGATCGTGTTAATGGCATCAAGTCCACCCTACGTGTCGTCCCCGACTTCCCCAGACCAGGTACACTCAATCTCCATTTTTTTTTTTTTTTTATGAAATTCACAAACCACCGGTGTCTATCTATATGAAAGAAATTTGCACACATAATCTCGCTTACATTGAAGAATAATGATCGTGAATAGAATTTGTGAATCACAGGGATACTGTTCCTAGACATCACTACATTGTTGCTCGATCCAAAGGCCTTCAAAGACACAATCGATTTGTTCGTTGAGCGTTACAAACAGGAGAACATCTCTGTAGTTGCAGGTAATTGCTTTACCAAAATTAATCCCTTCTGGACTAAAATACTTATCAAACGTCACCTTTCCCCAAAAAATCCAAAATACTTATTGAGAACAGGGTCCAATTTTGACTTTTGAGTTTTACATAGCGTAAATGTCAGAAGGAAATTGCACAATTTTCCATTCGATTTAGCAAAATTTCAAACTTCGTTGACTATTCTCCTTTCGTCATACTTGTTGCTGATTTTTTATCAACAATATTCATGTACTTTCTTGTTAACAATAGGAGTAGTGGTTGATACTTGATCGATAGTGGGAAATCAAATAAGGGTATGGAGAGGTCATCGATTAGTTGCTATGAATGAGTATGAGCGGCTGAAAGTGGCCTTTTGCTTACTAAAGCATCTGCATTTTCTCTCTCTTTCAAGATCCAAATATGGAGTGGGATGATGGCTCATGGCAGTTGTTGTTGGAGGAAAGCCAGTGGGACCGGACCTCTCCTAGTGGCCACAAGTTTTTTTTTTTTTATCAATTATGTTCGGTTTAATTTCATTACAATGTGGATTTTATAAGATTTTTCATATAACTTTTTCAATGTATATATATATTACACACATATATATATATATATATATATATATATATATATATATATATATATATATAATTTTTTGTTTTGTCTTATCTTTATGACCTCAACAGTCACCCCACACGCTTACACTTTCTTTTTAGGTAGTTAATCATTGTTTTGATATGTCATTTTCTAGTAACCAATTATTGTTACATAAAAATAAAAATATATAACAAGGTAGTTTAATCGATGACAGGTATTGAGGCTCGGGGTTTTATGTTTGGTCCTGCAATTGCACTGGCTATAGGAGCCAAGTTTGTTCCTTTAAGGAAACCAAAAAAGTTGCCTGGTAAATAAATAAATATAAATATAAGATATAAAATTATAAATGGATTCTTTTTTTTTTTATATGTATATATAGTTAAAATTATAAAATTATTTCAGGTGAAGTGATATCAGAAAAATACATTTTGGAATACGGAACAGATTGTCTTGAAATGCATGTAGGTGCGGTTCAACCGGGAGAGCGGGCTCTTGTGGTTGATGATTTGGTGGCAACCGGTGGGACCCTTTGCGCTGCAATCAACCTACTTGGTAATATTCACAAATTTATGAAAAAAAATATATATATTATTTTTTTTATTTATTAAAAATTGATTATCACGTGCACAGAGCGTGCTGGTGGTGTGGTTGTGGAGTGTGCTTGCGTGATTGAAGTGCCGGATTTAAAGGTATATATGATGCGAAATAATCTTTAAAAAAATATATGAAAATTAAAACTTATTTTTTTCTTCTTTTTAAATTTGTTTGTATTTTTGGATTTTGTAGGGTCGTGAGAGATTAAAATTGCATGGGAAGCCGTTGTATGTGCTTGTGGAGTCGATGTTTGGACAAACATGATGATGATGATGATGTGATTTATGGAATCTGGGGGAAAATGTATATTAGAGGGGTATTATCGGAAGATGGTTTTTAGTAGTAAGCTTTTGATGATAAAATCTCATACACTGGGAACAGAACACTTGCACTTTTCTGTGTTTAGGGGTAGGGAAATTTGGATTCTTGGAATGAAAAATGTCGTTTTAATTGGTGGTATATTTCATAAATGCAAATTCGGTATTTGGCTATCTATGTGTTGTGTTGGGGAAAATACAAATCTAGCCAAAATCCTTAATTACTTATCAAAAAATAGCAAAAAAAAAACCACTTAGCCAAAAATAGCCCACAAAAGAGTAGTCAACCTACAGTTGACTACTCTTTTCCGCAGTTGACTACTCTTTTCCCCTAATGGGCTACTGTTTCACGGACCCGTTTACTTTTTCGTGGCCCATTAGCCCAAAGTATATAATGTAAAATTTTTCAGATTAGGTCATTTTTTTTTTTTGGTTTGGTTACTTTTTTCTCTCAACGGAGCATCCGAAGAACAACCAGGTTTATCTACTTTTCATCAAAATTTTACCGTGTTTGTGATTAGCAGTGTTTTGTATATGGGGTTAAGTTTTTTTTGAAAAAAATCGAAAAAAAATAAAATAAAACCGTAGGTTTCATACGAAACCTACGGTGTACAAGTGATCAATGCACATATTGTGCAGTGTCGACTTGTACACCTACGGTTTCGTATGAGCCGTACAAAATTTTTTTTTTTTGACAAAACAGTAGATTAAACCCCAAAACAGTAGATTAAACCCCAAAACCGTAGTTTTTTTGACAAAACAGTAGATTAAACCCCAAAACAGTAGACTTTAAAAAAAAACGTATTTTTTTTCCCAAAACCGTAGGCTACGGTTTGGAAAACTGTAGCTAAACCGAGAGGAAACCGTAGGTTTTAAAAAACATACGGTTTTGTTTCTTAGAAATGAAAAAAAAATAAATTTATACAAAACACGAAACAGTAGACGAATTTGCGAAACAGTAGACGAATATAGAACTCTACGGTTTCGTGGGCTATATTTGGACAATTACTAATTTTTAGCTAAAAATTGTTAAGCACTTCCTTAATTTGGCTAGATTAGTAATTACCCCTTATGTGTTTAGTGGTAGGACAACTAAGGGTGTTTTTGATTGTGGAAAATTTTCAAGTTTTCTAGGAAAATATTTCAAGAAAAATGAAAATTTTAAAAACACTTTTGGTTCGATCGGTTTTTAGAAGTTTTCTAAGAAAATGAAAAATTTCCAGTTTTCTAAATTATATGTAAATTAGAAAAATGATTTTTACAGTTTTCCAAAGTTTTCAAAATTTTAAGATGGAAAATGAAAACTCTACAGGTTCCCAACCAAACACATTTTCTAAAATTTTCATCGAAAATTGAAAATGAAACACAACTTTATTTTTTAAAAACATTTTCTTAGAAAATAAAAACAACTTTTCACAACCAAACACATCCTAACAGTGCGTTTGATTGTAGAAAATTTTCTAGTTTTTCATTAAAATTTTCGAATGAAAATGAAAATTTTGAAAACATGTTTGGTTGATTTATTTTTCAAAAATTTTCCAAAAAAATGAAAATTTTCTTTTTCTCAAGTTGTATGTAAATTAGAATAGTGATTTTTATAGTTTTCTAAAGTTTTTGAAATTTCTAAGATGGAAAAAATAAAAACCCCACCAGGTCCAACTAAACACGTTTTTTAAAATTTTCACTGAACCTAATTTTATTTTTTGAAAACATTTGTTGGAAAATGAAAACAATTTTCCACAACTAAACATACCCAAAATTTTCGTCCCTAAGTTTAGCTTTTGTTTACGGTTTGGTCCTCAAGGAATTATTGTTTTTTGTATCTTATTTTAAACTAAGTTATAACCTGTGAAAATCATGGTTGTTAACTTGTTATCTTTAAAATTATTAAATAGACAAAAAAATATTAAATGTCAAAAAATACAGCATATTGCAAGTTAAATAAATGATCAGATAAAAATGGTAATTAAGATAATGTATTCCTTTTTCTTTAGGATACATTAAAAACCTTAAAGATTTAATATGATTTTCAAATGATAGATATTATATATTTTGAAATTCATATTAGAATAGGAATTTTTTATTTTAAAATTTTGAAATGAAATTTATTTTTTTCCAAAAAAAATTGATAGATATCTTAGGAAAATATCATGTGTCAAAAAAAAACATGCTAAAAAAGGGACATGTGAAAATTTAAGATTTCTTTTATTAGGATAAGTAAAGATAGGGTGAGCATTTGGATCGAACCAGACTGGACCGCCTTTTGCACCTGACCGGTTTCGGAGAATATTGTGGACCTTGGACCGGACCAAATGAGACTTACCGGGTCCAGGTCCGGGTTTTCCGGTTCTTGGACCGGTACAACTTTATATGCATACGGTACAACTTGTTTAAACACGTTTTTAGGTTTGATACAACTCGTTAAAATGAATATGTTGTTGGGTTTGATACGTTACAACTCGTTAAAATTAATATTTTTTTGGGTTCGATACGGTACAACTCGTAAAAATGAATATGTTTTCGTTTATTGTGCATTTTGGACCGGTAAAACTTTGATTATTTATACTTTATACTATTTGTTTGAAAGATTGTAACTTATTGAATATAACACAAAAAACAACAAAATTATAGTCTAAAATCATCTACAAACTTTATATTACACGTTGGAAAAAACGCATGTCAATCTGACTTAAAACGAATGAGATCTGTCTCTTTAAAGAATTTCACAGAATACAAATGTTTTAGCTTATTGTTAAAAAGCTAAAATATTTCAGCTTTGATATCTCATCTTTGAATAAAACGAATGAGATATGTTTGTTTAAATAATTTCACAGAATACAAAAATTTTAATTTATTGTTGAAAAGCTAAAATATTTCAGCTTTGATATCTCATCTTTGAAGGATTGTAAATCATAAAATATAACACCAAAACAACAAAATTGTAGTTTAAAATCATCTACAAACTCTAAATTACACGTTGGAAAAATCGCATGTCAATCCGACTTAAAACAAATGATATATGTTTTTTTAAAGAATTTTATAAAATACAATTTTTTTTAAAAATAAGCAGGTCAAAAACTGGTTTTTACCGAGAACCGGCCGGACCGGTACAAAAACCTGTCGGACCGGTTTTGTTGAAATCGTAGAACCAAGAATCGGCCCGGGGGTCTAAAAAAACGGCCTGGTCCGGTCTACAGTGTGACAACCCAAAATTTCTATCTTGTAAAGCCAATCAATTCAATCAAAAGTCAGACTTGTCTCTGCTATCTTTTAGCATTTTTAAGGGTATGTTTGAGTGTTCTAAGCCTAGTACATTCAATGATTGTGTGTTAGGATGTGTTAACTAAAGTTCATCGGGTTGCATTCGAGCCGGAAATTCCATCACAAGGAGTTTACGGCCGCAAACTAGAGTTTACGGTCGTAAACTCTTGGCAGCCGTGAACCCTTCCCTATATCATATACTTCCTTCATTATTTCTTCATTTATCACATCTTCAAGTAGAGAAAACTCATTCTATCTCAAGTATCATCAAGAACACTTCCATTTCTCTTCAAAATTGTAAGTGATTCTTCCATTGTTTCTTGATACTTTCTTGATCTTGTTAAACCCTTTGATTTCATCCATGAATTCAACTCTTTTGGGTTAGATCTTCAAATCATCATCCTTTTCATCAAGAACACCAAGAACACATACTAGTTTCTTGGGCCGTAAACACCCTAAAGACCTCCAAAGTGTAAGTATCTCTTCTATCATGTAGTTATCCATAAGAAACACTTGATTCCTATCCATGAAACAAATAATAAGTGCATGATCTTCAAGAGTTTACGGCCATAAACTCTTCCTTTGGCCGTAAACCCTTCATAAGATCATTGTTTGGCCGTAAACACATCCTTGTGTGGTCGTAAACTCCTTTCATACAATCATATGTGATTGATGCACTCCATTGTGAGTGATTCCTAGTTCCTAGGGATGTTTCCAATATGTGATTAGTTGTTATATACACTAATTATATACATATATGTGTTATTACATGCTTATTAGGATCTGTTTGTGCTCGGGATTTCACTTGGCATACTTAGCATCCAATATCGATCTTTCATTCGAATCACTCACTACAGGTGAGTTCATACCTAACATATCTTTTAATGATTTTAAATGCTTTTATGGGGGGGGGGGGGGGGAATACAAGTAGAAAACAATATAGTTATGATATCAATCACATGTGATTTATAACTATCAAACAAGAGGATTTCTTATACTTCAAAATTGTATTATCAAACAAACTATTTCCAATCATTTTATAAACTGACATCAAGTCATCAACAACCATTCAAATGGTTAAAACTCTTTTATATAATAAACTCTTTATCGTTTTACAAAACTCTTTTAAACTTATATATTGTCAAAACCATGTCTATATAGATATAGTTATATAAATAAGGTTGAAAGGGCTTAGGGCTGATAACTCGCTTTATTTCATGTTCCTTGTTTGGTTGTGGACTTAGGGTATCGGTTGTTTGTCCGAGTGTCGCTTAAATCTTAGTTATATATTATGTATATGTGTATAGATATAAAAGTACTTACAATAAGTTCAATACCTTTGGGTAGCAAAGGTGTACAAACATGATCAGTCATTCAATTACAGAGCTTACTAGTAAACTATAATAGGTATAGTTTAGGAAGTGACTACTTACTATTTCTAGAACATTGAAACATACAAGAGTCAGTTCAAACATACTATAACAAGAACAGAAAGAACATACTATACACTAGAACAGAAGGAACATACTATACACTAGAACAGAAGGAAACATACTATTCACTAGAACAGAAGGAACATACTATACAAATACAATAACAAAGATAACATTAATGTGAGCCACTACTTCATGACATGGCAATATACTGTTGTGTCACGTTTTGTAACCAAAGTCTCCTGGAGGGAGAGCGTGAATTTATGTATAGATCTATACGGGATTGACCATCCTACACCTTGCTGCTAGCTACAGTGGGACCTGCAGGTCTACGGGTGACGAATGTCATACCATTTCGACGTCTTTGATCGTCGTGTTTTACTAGTCAATCAAGTATGGTTATAATCTCATCACATTTTACCTTAGTTAAACAATTGGTTTAAGGTAGTTAGTACATCGGTAGCTACTTTACACAATACTACTGTACATCTTCATTTTCCCATTACATTCATATAGTGATCTTCTCACATAAACGGTAATGTAAACTATTTTCTGGTAATAATAGTCATACTTGGGAAAAACACTCGCTTTTACAAAAGAACAAACATACAGAACAACCGGGTCTTGGTAGAAGGCTACATTTCATTATAAGTAGAAAATATAGGATTTTCTAGGAGTTATATAAACTTTACATCAAACACTTACAAACACTTTCATCAAACTTATACAAACATCTGACACTAAAATCCTTATGAACTCACCAGCTTAAATGCTGATCTACTCTTTCAAAATAACTTGTATTCTCAGGTCACCAGTAGACAGGTACCGATGACTAGGTTTTGAGAAGACGGAGCATGTTCAAGACTCGTCTTTTATTTTGATTCATATTTTGGTGTCTTTCAAACGTTACACAGAACACACTTGTATTAAATTATATTATTAATGCAATAGATGATGTTGTTGTTTGTTTTACTATTGTGCATTGTTATGATACTGAACATGACCTCCTCTGCCCCCCCCCCCCGAACGTTTCTGCCGTTCTGGTTTGGGGGTGTGACAGATTGGTATCAGAGCTTTGTTTATAGTGAATTGAGTATATCAACCCATAAAAGATATACAACTATATACAAGCATTCATACTAGGATCAATGTCATACTAGAACAAAACAAAAGTATTGCGGTTGTTGGACAGCACAAGTAGGCTTGGGGACATATAAGTAGTTTATCGAAAACTCACTTTTTACGACATTCGGCTTCGTGCCGGTTTGTCGCGAAACTTTGACAGGTCATAACTTCTTCGTTATAACTCGGATTTCGGCATTCTTTAGATATCCATAATCCTTGTCACGCCCACTACAAGTTTCTTAATAGATATCGGCTTAATCTAAAATTTAATTTTGACGCTCATTTTTATTCTTAATTAATTAAGCCCTAATAATTAAGCATAAAACACATAATTCACATAATATTCACATAATTCCTTTTTATTTCTTCAAAATGAGTTACAAAGGTTAACCTAGACTATAATGTCAATATTAATGCCTAGCCTAGAAACACGCGCATTATAATTTTCTCCCCCTTAGGATGATTCCGTCCCCGGAATCACACATCAGCAAACAAATGCGGGTAGCGACTCATCATGTCACTCTCCGTTTCCCAAGTGAGATTTGGCCCATTCGTATGTTTCCAACGCACAAGCACTAAATCGACCATCTTGCGTCGCAACTTCTTAGTCTTACGGTCAACGATTTCCTCAGGTTCTTCGATCAACCTCTTGTTTTCATCCAACCTTAACTCAGAAATCGGAATTATGTCGGGCACATCTCCCGTGAACTTTCTCAAATAACACACATGGAAGGTATTATGAATACCCTCCAGTTCTTCCGGTAATTCTAGCTTGTAAGCTTGATTCCCGATCCTCTGAAGAACTTTAAATGGTCCAATAAACCTTGGACTCAACTTTCCCCTTTTACCAAATCTTATAAGTCCCTTCCACGACGAGACTTTAAGTAAAACCGAATCTCCAACTTCGAAGGATATCAATTGTCTTTTCTTGTCAGCATAAATCTTTTGTCGATCTTGAGCAGCTAACATCCTTTCCCTTATCACTTTCAACATTTCAGCAGTCTGATGTAGGGATGAGAATTTGACCCGAAAACCCGACCCGAACCAAAACCCGAACCGAACCGAACCGAATTAGGCCCGAATAAACAATTCGATTCGGTTTTCGAGTATCTATATGAGGCTTATTCGGTTTTCGGGTTATTCGGTTCGGGTTACCCGAATAAGGGCTTATTCGGGCCAAAAGGACCGAACCGAATTTGAAAAGTCACAATTTTTATTTTCTGTTTCAGCATGTTTGCAAATTTTTAGCTAACTTTGAAGTGTCATAACGTCTTCGTTATTTGTCCGATTAGCCCGATTTTTTTTTCAGCTTGTAGTTCACAATTTAAACTTGCGTTATTTGGTTGTATATTCAGTGAAATACAAGCCTTTAAACATGGGGTATTAAAGCTGAGTTTTTCTGTTTCAGCATGTTTGCAAATTTTTAGCTAACGTTGAAGTGTCATAACGTCTTCGTTATTTGTCCGATTAGCCCGATTTTTTTTCGTACTTGTAGTTGACAATTTAAACTATAGTTTACACTATTTAAATGCATTATTTGGTTGTATATTCAGTGAGATACAGACCTCTAAACATGGGGTATTAAAGCTGAGTTTTTTTGTTTCAACATGTTTGCAAATTTTTAGCCAACTTTGAAGTGTCATAACATCTTTGTTATTTGTCCGATTAGCCCGATGTTTTTTCTAGCTTGTAGTTCACATTTTAAACTACAGTTTACACTATTTAAATGCATTATTTGGTTGTATATTCAATGAGATACATGCTCCTAAATAAGGGGTATTAAAGCTGTTTTTTTACAAAAAAAAAATACTAACATTTACTTTTATTATAATAAATCCTACATATGTTCGAGATGTTTTGACCCCCACAAAAGAAGATTTCAACATCTGTAGAGCTATGGTTGGATTTCTCGAGAAATTCAAGGTGAAAACCGACATAGTATTGACGTCAACAAAACCGATGACACATCGTTTTTTTGGAGAAATATGTGATGTGTACAAACACAAATTCTAACTCTTTTTGCACATTTGAAACAATTATATATACTTTGTATTATTTTTAATTAACAAATTTGTTTCTTTAAAAGATTTGTTATGAAATCATAAGCTACAAAAATTATACAAAAGTATTTATAATCACATTGTAAATGTTATTTGGGTTATTCGGGTTATACAATCATAATACGGTTTATCCGGTTCTTTTCGGTTGTAATAGGTTCTTAATCATCTTGTACATGTTATTTGGGTTATTCAGGTCGGAACCAAACCGAACAGAATAATACCCGAACCGAACCGAACCCGTCTTGCGTATTTGGTTCGGTTTTCGGTTTATACAATTACCCTTATTCGGTTCTCGGGTTATTCAGGTTCAGGTCGGTTCGGTTCGGTTCCGACCCGAATAACATCCCTAGTCTGATGGACTATTTCAGGTCCCATAAACTGCTTTTCCCCAGCTTCCAGCCAGCATGATGGCGTTGGACACTTTTCCCCATACAAAGCGTGATAAGGTGCCATCTTGATGCTCGAGTGGAAACTATTATTATAGGAAAATTCTACTAGAGGTAAGTGTTCATCCCAATTACCTTGGAATTCTAGGGTACATGCTCTCAACATATCCTCCAATGTTTGAATCGTTCGTTCGCTTTGGCCATCAGTTTGAGGATGGTAAGCTGTACTCAAACACAACTTGGTACCCAATTCCTCTTGTAGACTTCTCCAAAACCTTGAGGTAAAACGGCTGTCACGATCGGATACAATCGTTAACGGAACACCGTGAAGCCTCACAATTTCCTTCACGTAAGAATTCGCAAGTTCATCCATAGACCATTTCTCGTTAGCGGCTATAAAATGCGCACTCTTACTGAAGCGATCAACGACCACCCAAATCATGTCGTGACCGTTCCTTGTTCTGGGCAGTTTAGTCACAAAATCCATGGTAATGTCCTCCCATTTACCCATGGGTACAGGTAAAGGTTCTAAACTTCCGTACGGTTTCTGATGTTGTGCCTTAACCCTAGCACATGTTACACACTCGGCCACATACTTAGCAACATCGAGCTTCATCGTCGGCCACCAGTAATAGGGTTTTAGATCCCTATACATTTTCGTACTGCCGGGATGAATCGAGTACATGGTTTTGTGAGCTTCTTCCATCAGAAGACCTCTTACTCCTCCCGTCTTAGGTACCCAAATCCTATCTTTGAATACCTTCAATCCTTGACCGTTTGTATCAAACACCAATGTTTTTCCCAAATGTTCCTCTTTTCGGTCATTCTTTTCTAAAGCTTCCTCCTGAGCTTTCCTTATACTTTCCACAATTGTCGAGACGACTTCAATTCTCAACGCTCTTGGCCTTCTCTTTTCAAGATTTACCTTCCGACTGAGAGCATCAGCAACAACATTTGCTTTACCAGGGTGGTAAAGTATCTCACAGTCGTAGTCCTTGAGTAGTTCCAGCCAGCGCCGTTGTCTCATGTTCAATTCTTTCTGGTTAAAGAGATATTGAAGACTCTTATGATCAGTGAAAAGTTTACACTTAGTACCATAAAGATAATGCCTCCATATCTTTAAGGCGAACACTACCGCTGTCAACTCCAGATCATGAGTGGGGTAGTTCTTTTCATGCTCTTTCAACTGCCTCGATGCATACGCTATCACTTTGTCCCTTTGGGTCAGAACACATCCTAACCCAACTCCAGAGGCATCACTATAGACTGCGAAGTCATCAACTCCTTCAGGTAACGAAAGAATCGGTGCTTCACACAGTCTCTTCTTTAACTTTTCAAAAGCTTCCTTATGCTTTTCATTCCAAGCATAAGTAGCTCCTTTGTGGGTCAAAGCTGTTAATGGAGTAGCGATCGAAGAAAAGCCTTGGATAAATCGGCGATAATATCCGGCTAATCCTAAAATGCTTCAAATCTCCGTAGGACTTTTTGGTTGTTCCCACTTCATCACAACTTCAATCTTTGCTGGGTCAACCATTATTCCTTCTTGGTTAACCACATGACCTAAAAATTGGACGTCTTGAATCCAAAATTCACATTTGGAGAACTTTGCATACAGCTTCTCCTTTTTCAAAACTTCTAGCACTTCATGCAGATGTTTGTCATGCTCCTGCTTGCTTTTCGAATAGATCAAGATATCGTCTATGAATACTATCACAGATTTATCAAGGTATGATTTACAAACCCTGTTCATTAAATCCATGAAAGCTGCTGGGGCATTGGTTAATCCGAACGATATAACCAAAAATTTATAGTGTCCATATCTTGTTCTGAACGCAGTCTTTTCGATATCCTGCTCCCTCACCTTTAGTTGATGGTATCCTGACCTAAGATCGATCTTCAAGAAATAGCTCGAACCTTGCAACTGGTCGAACAGGTCATCGATCCTCGGCAACGGATACTTGTTCTTTATTGTCGCTTTATTCAGCTCTCTGTAATCGATGCACATTCTCATGCTCCCGTCTTTCTTATTTACAAATAACACAGGGGCTCCCCAGGGTGATGAACTAGGTCGAATGAAACCTTTGTCCAATAACTCCTGAAGTTTTATCATAAGTTCTTTCATCTCGGTTGGTGCTAATCGATACGGTGCTTTTGCTATCGGCGTCGTTCCTGGTAACAAGTCGATACGAAACTCCACTTGTCGATCAGGGGGCAATCCAGGAAGATCTTCGGGAAAGACTTTCGGATATTCACACACCACCGGAATATTCTGCACCTCCTTCTTTTCCTTCTTAGCATCGATCACGAACGCTAAATATGATGTACACCCCTTGGCCAAATACTTTCAGGCTTTCATTAGGGAAATGATTCCAGAATTTACTCTGCGTTTGTCTCCATACACCATAAACGACTCTTTCCCTGGCGGGTTTACTTTTACTATTTTCTGCCTACACAATATTTCGGCATCATTGGCGCTAAGCCAATCCATTCCTAAAACTATGTAAAAACCATTTAACTCGATAGGCAATAATTCCTCGTGGAACTTATTCCCATCCAAGTCAATGATGATGTTTTTCATACGATGGCTAACAGGTACAAACTTGCCACTAGCAATTTCGACTAATAAAGCATTAACTAGTCTATTAACAGGCAAAGCTAGTTTTCTACCAAATTCATGCGAAATAAAGGAGTAATTGGCTCCAGAATCAAACAAAATTTGGGCAAACAATTCGTTTACAAGAAAGGTACCTGAAGTGACATCGACTTCTTCTTTTGCAGCTTCAAGGGTCATCTGAAAGGCTCTCTCCTTCGGCTTTGGTGGTAGATTGGGCTTTGCTGCATCCTTCCTCTTTGGACAGTCTTTAAAAACATGCCCTTCTTCATGGCACTCAAAACATACCCTCTTGTCGGACGGACACACGTTGGCATAATGCCCAGTCTTTCCACATTTGTAGCAAGTCACCCCCTCGCTACATTTCCCAGAGTGCTTCTTCTTGCACTTCTCACACCATTTCACTTCACCTCCTCCTCCTCCAAACTTCTTAGACTTAGAAAATTTGCTTTTCTTGTTGGAACCTGAAGTTCCTTCAATTTTTCTCTTTTCACCAACTTCTGCCCTCTCCAGACCTTTCTCTCTGATCTGAACCTCAACATTCTTAGCAGCCCAGATGGCGGCTTTCAAAGTGGTTGCTTGCTTAACCATCGGACCAAAGTCCGCTGGTAATCCGAGGGCAAACTTTTTAACCTTAGAGAGTTCAGTTGGAACTAGGTAAGGAACAAGCTTCATCTTTTCCGTAAAACTAGCAGCGTATTCAGTAACGCTCATCTTTCCCTTTTTCAAATTCTGGAACTCATTATTAATTTCCAGAAGATCCTGCTCAGAGCAGTATTGCAATTTCAGTTGTACCACAAAGTCTTCCCAAGACATCTTGCTAGCTTCTCCCTTGGTCATGGAATCAGCTAGTAACTTCCACCAGCTCAGTGCACCAGATTTTAACAGAGGAATTGCAAGTGCGGTCTTTTGTTTGTTGCTGCACTCACAACTTTCAAACATTGTCTCCATTTTGGAGATCCAATTCATGACTTCCACTGGTTTCGGACTCCCAGATAGACACGGTGGTTTAGATGCCATGAAATCTTTGTATTTGCACCCGCGTCCATCAACTCCTCCATCCTGGTTGTTTTGTCTAACTATCGGTGGGTTGGCTTGACCAAGAGTCCCACTGTAGTTCCCTCCTACTGATTGCCCTTCATTCAATTCGGGCAGTTCCACAGGTTTTGTAGTTTCTTCCCTATTCTATTGTAGTAATCGCCTGGTCTCCTCCATTTGGCGATCTAGCATCATCTGCATCATTGCTTGTACCCCAGCCATCGTCATTGGCTCAGGTGTAGCTCCTACAATAGGTACTTGCTCAACTACTTGAGGTTGAGGCCGTTGCTCCCTGTTTCCGTTTGCGTTTGCAACTCCACTGCGAGTTCTTGCCATTACAATCTATATACCGAATAAGGCGAATTTAGGTCTTTATCCTCGATAGGTATTTAAATTCCCTTATCACTCCGAAACGTTTACATGTTAGTTCTAATCTCGTAATCATACGCTTAGAATCCTACACACATAAGGTTTCCAGATCCGGTCGGCAACAGACCATAGATCCGAACAAATAATGGCACACATGGCAAACACATAACATTTAGCACATAAGGGCATTTTATGCATCTTTCCTAAAATAAACTAGTGCTCGTGTCTAAAATATGGTAGACACTCATCTCACAATCATCACTTAGCATTCTAAGTTTAAGTCTAGAAATCCTATAATTTCTTAGTTCGCTTAAACTAATGCTCTGATACCAACTGTGACATCCCCTAATTTCTCGGCCAGAAAAGACCGATTTAATTTATGCTTTTTAAAATCAAATCAGAGAAATCTTTATAAAAGATGTTGCGGAATTGGTCCCCAAAACAAAATATGATAAAAGTTTGTCAAAACCTTTCTTTAAGAAATATGTAATTTCATTTCATATCAAAACTTCGCGATGTCATGTACCGATACAGACCAAAAGCATAAACAAGACATTATAAGCCTTTCAATAGTTATATACAACTACTGGCCTATAATCCAAAAATCTCACGTCATCCTCCGACTATGCTCGGGGTCCACTACCTGTATCATAAAAAGCTGAGTGGGTCAGGCTTGGGAGCCTGGTGAGCATATAGGGTTTTCAACCCACAATAATATTAAACTTATTAAGTTCATCAATCAACAATAACCCTGATTACCCATTCCCGTTATCCTCACTTTACGTCCCTAAACACTTTTCACAAGGGACCTAGCCTAAAGAATATCATCGGGATGGACACTACTGCTAAGGGGTTTCCTCTGCCATACATGTCCTAAAGGCAACCATGAGGGGGATGGAGTACAACGAATGAACGCCCAAGTTCATTAACACCTACAGGTTGCGGGCCTGCTAGCGTTTCCCACTGGACTGTCTAGAAAAGTCTGTGGTCGTCATCCAAACTCTGCTAGATGACTGAATCACAAATCACATCGAGGCCTCTCATCACTTTATTTCATCACACACCAACTATCTACCCATGTTCTACCCAACATATTTGTAGATAAAAATATATATACAGTTTAAAACTTGTATAAAACATCAACTCAACAATCACCTCAAATAAACAAATAATATATTTACACATAGCACGTATTTTAAGGTAAATACTTCATATCTATGTGTAAAATGAAAGTGACTATACACTCACTTGATTTGATGATAATCGGGCAACAATTCGTTTCCTAAAACGTTCGTTTCTAATAAAACCGGGAGTTTTATTCAGAAACCGGGCTCTGCAAGGGTCGGGCTTCGAAACCGAAAAGATAAATTTTCTGGGCTTCTCGGGCTCTTCGTGGCGTATTCCGGGGGTTATAATCAATACCGGGGCTTTGGGGAATGTTAAGATGAAGAAAATATGGAAAAAGGGGCTAAATGTGGCAAAATCTCAAAAGTAACCGGGAAGGCTCGCATACCCCTTCTATTTATAGGGCCCGAAGTCGGCTTAAGAAGGGTGGGGTCCGCAGGCGAGGGTGCGCAGGTGCTCGCACATGGGCTGCGCATGCGAAGGGGCTGCTGGCAGCTCCTGATTGGACCGAGGCCTAGTGGTCCGAAGTAGAGGGGTTCGTGGCTCGCTGCGAGGGCTCGGACACGTGAAAGAGGACACGCGTCGGACAGGCATTTGACCGCTTCAGCAGCTCGGATGACTCAGCCTCATTTCGGACACGTGGCACGCTCTAAGCGAAGGTAACGTGGCCGAAGCCACCTATGCGAAATTTCTCGGTTTTCGCGCCAAAACTTCTAAAATCCATAACTTTCGCATACGAGCTCCGTTTTTGACGTTCTTTATATGCACGCTTAGGTAAAATTACGCTCTACAACTTTTGTTTAGATTTCTTCGGCTAATTTTGACTTTAATTTTTATATTATTATTTTTAACAAACCGGGACAGGAAATCCGTTAAAAATTCATAACTTCTTCATCCGACGTCCGTTTTCGTCAGACTTTTTACCTTTGTGCTACTAATGACGAGACCTTCGATTCTATTTTAGGTCTTGTCGGCTAAAAATCACTCGATCTAAAATTCGAGTTTTTAGCTGTGTACTGCTAAGCTGAAACTTCGAAAAATCATAACTTCCTCATACGAAGTCAGATTTGGGCGTTCTTTTTATACTTACTCTCGGTTTAACGAACACTACGAGTTTCGTTTAGATCACTAAGGCCAAAACGTAGTTTATCGAAAACTCACTTTTTCCGACATTCGGCCCCGTGCCGGTTTGTCGCGAAACTTTGACAGGTCATAACTTCTTCTTTATAACTCGGATTTCGTCATTCTTTATATATCCGTAATACTTGTCACGCCCACTACAAGTTTCTTAATAGATATCGGCTTAATCTAAAATTTAATTTTGACGCTCATTTTTATTCTTAATTAATTAAGCCCTAATAATTAAGCATAAAACACATAATTCACATAATATTCACATAATTCCTTTTTATTTCTTCAAAATGAGTTACAAAGGTTAACCTAGACTATAATGTCAATATTAATGCCTAGCCTAGAAACACGGGCATTACACTGGGGGCTGGTGCCTCCATTCCAGGGGAATGTCTTAACTTCAAACCTCACTACCTTCGATAGTGCCAAGCGATTGGCACAACGACTCATCGATCACGGAGTCCGCACCCCGACAACGACAACAACCCTTGCCATCCCAGAACCATCTAAAGCCGCTGACAACAAGCAAAAGTTTTGGGACAACAAGAAGAAGAACGCGGTGCAGAACACTGCCAAAAAGCAGCAGGTCATGGCTGTTCATGCCGCAATAGCACCTACTGCCACTGCGCCGATGAAGCAGTATGTGGGAAGCTTGCCCAAGTGCAACAAGTGCAGCTTCCACCACAATGGTCCCTGCAGGGAAATGCAGTGCGCTAACTGCAACAGGAAGGGGCTCACTGCCCGTTTCTGTAAAGCTCCGGCTAGGCCAATCACCCAGGTCCCCGGCGTTGGTGTGGTCCAGGCTTGCTACAGATGTGGCGAAGTGGGTCACTACAAGAGGAACTGCCCGAAGGCAGGGAACGCGGGAGGAGTGGGAAGAGTTTTGGCTATAGGCCACGAGGAAGCGGTAGCAGACCCTACAGTGGTCACTGGTACGTTTCTCCTCGATAACTCTTATGCATGCATACTGTTTGATAGTGGAGCGGAGAGGAGTTTCGTGAACCAGAAATTTGCACACTTACCTATACAACAATTACGCACACTTAAAGAACCGTTCACCGTAGAAATGGCTAACGGAAAAACTGAGAGCACTAGTTGTATATACATAGGATGTACCCTAACTCTAGATAGCCATTCATTTCCAATCGACCTCATGCCGCTCTCAATTAAAAGTTTCGACGTCAATATCGACATGGATTGGTTGAGTTCTCATCGTGCTGACATCATGTGTTATGAGAAGGCCGTTCGTCTTAATCTACCGTCTAACGAAACTCTATTTATCTATGGAGACAAACCAGGCACGAACCTTCTTATCATCTCGAGTATACAAGCCCAAAAGTACTTACGAAAGGAATGTCATGCATTCCTTGCTCATGTAGTCGATATGAGCCAAGAGACGAAAGACATAAAGAACATCCCAGAAGTAAGCGACTTTCCTGAAATCTTTCCAGAAGAACTACCAGGATTACCTCCACAATGTCAAGTCGAGTTCAAAATCGACTTAGTTCCAGGGGCTACCCCAGTAGCCACATCACCCTATCATCTAGCACCAGCCGAGATGCACGAGCTATCCGGTCAACTGAACGAACTGCTCAACAAGGGCTTTATTAGACCAAGCTTCTCACTCTGGGGAGCACCGGTCTTGTTTGTCAAGAAGAAAGACGGATCGTTCCATATGTGCATCGACTACAGAGAACTAAACAAGCTTACCATCAAGAATCGTTACCCTCTACCTCGCATAGACGACTTGTTCAACCAACTGCAAGGGGCGAATTACTTTTCAATGATTGATCTGAGATCCGGGTATCACCAGTTACGAGTACTAGAGGAGGATGTTCCCAAGACCGCCTTCCGAACTCGTTATGGACACTACGAGTTTGTAGTGATGCCATTCAGATTGACCTACTTATCTACTCTCGAAGTAAGGAGGAGCATAGTCAACATCTACGTCAGGTCTTAGAAACACTACGATCGGAGAAGCTCTACACGACGTTCTCTAAATGCGAATTTTGGATTCGAAGAGTCGAATTCTTGGCTTACGTGGTTAGTGAAGAAGGAATTCACGTGGAACCTTCCAAAATAAAGGCCATTGAGAACTGGTCAGCACTGAAGACGCCTACCGAAATTCGTCAATTTCTAGGCATCGCTGGCTACTATCACAGGTTCATTCATAACTTCTTGAGAATCACGAAACCGCTTACTACATTAACCCAGAAAGGTGTGACCTTTGAATAGGAAGAGAAACAAGAGAAGGCGTTCCAAACGCTGAAGCGAGCCTTATGCAACGCACCGATACTATCCCTCCCAGAAGGGATAGAATACTTCGTGGTTTATTGCGATGCATCCAACCAAGGGCTTGGCTGTGTTCTTATGCAACGAGGAAAGGTCATCGCCTATGCCTCAAGACAGCTAAAGACACAAGAAGTCAACTACACCACACATGATCTGGAGTTAGGAGCAGTGGTATTTGCTCTGAAGATCTGGAGACACTACCTGTATGGTACAAAAAGCACTATCTTTACAGACCACAAAAGCCTTCAACATATATTCGACCAGAAGGAGCTCAACATGAGACAACGACGGTGGGTCGAGCTACTCAGTGACTACGAATGCGAAATTAGATTTTAAGCAAATACAGATACTTTGGTTGTAGAGTCAAATCATTGACTATGACTATCCATTCGTATCTGTCCACACAAATTAAGGAGGCTCAGCTAGAAGGCTTGAAACCTGAAAATGTGGCGGGTGAATCCCTGAGAGGGATGGATAAAAACTTGGAAGTCAAGGGTGGCGGAGCCTTATATCTCATGGATCGGATCTGGACACCGAGGCACGGTGGTTTCAGATACTTGGTCATGACGGAAGCGCACAACACTCGATATTCCGTCCACCCAGGTTCAGATAAGATGTATCTGGATCTCAAGAAGTTATATTGGTGGCCTAACATGAAAGCAGAGATTGGTACCTTCGTGAGTAAGTGTCTTACTTGTGCGAAGGTTAAGGTCGAATATCAGAAACCCTCAGGTTTACTACAACAACTAGAGATACCGGAATGGAAGTGGGAGCGGATCACAATGGACTTCATAACCAAGTAGCCCAAGACATCGGGTGGTCTCTATACCATATGTGTGATCATAGACAGGTTAACAAAGTCCGCACGCGTCCTGCCTATCAAAGAAACTGACAAGATGGAGAAACTAACAAGAACCTACATTAGGGAGATTGTACGGCTGCATGGTGTTCCCATATCCATTATCTTTGATAGAGATAGTAGATTCACTTCAAGGTTCTGGCAGTCGCTACAAGGTTCCCTGGGAACTAGGCTGGACATGAGTACGGCCTACCATCCGCAAACCGATGGATAAAGTGAGAGGATTATTCAAACTTTTGAAGATATGTTGTGAGCCTGTCTGATAGAATTTTGGAAGGCATGGGATACTCATTTACCCCTTGTCGAGTTCTCCTAAGATAACATTTATCACACGAGCATAAAGGCTGCTCCATTTGAAGACCTCTATGGCCGAAATTGCAGATCCCCTCTGTGCTGGGCTGAGGTGGGTGACACACAGTTAGCTAAAGGACGAGTTCCTGACAACCCTCTCACAGGTCCGAAAATCATTCGAGAAACGACAGAGAAGACCGTTCAGATTCGTGAACGATTGAAAGCCTTTTGAGACCGACAAAAAAGCTACGCAGACAAGAGGAGGAAACCTTTGGAATTCCACGTTGGTGACCATGTTTTATTGAAGGTCTCACCCTGGAAGGGATTGATACGCTCCGGAAAGCGTGGGAAGCTAAATCCAAGATACGTAGGGCCTTTCGAGATTCTCGCTAGAATCGGCCCTGTAGCTTACAAACTCAAACTACCTCAAGAACTTAGTAACGTACATCCTACATTCCACGTCTCAAACCTGAAAAAGTGTCTATCCGACGAGACTCTTGTAATCCCACTCGATGAAATCGAGATTAACGAGAGCCTCTACTTCGTGGAAGAACCAGTAGAGATCATGGACCGTGAGGTCAAACAAACGAAGCAAAGCCATATCCCAATAGTGAAGGTTTGCTGGAATGCCAAGCGGGGACCTAAATTCACTTGGGAGCGCGAGGATCAAATGAAACTGAAATATCCTCATCTTTTCCCTTAGATATCTGTATTTGCTTAAAATCTAATTTCGGGACGAAATTCCCTTTAACAGGGAATGATGTGACAACCTGAAATTTCTATCTTGTAAAGCCAATCAATTCAATCAATAGTCAGACTTGTTTCTGCTATCTTTTAGCATTGTTAAGGGTCTGTTTGAGTGTTCTAAGCCTAGTACATTCAAGGATTGTGTGTTAGGATGTGTTAACTAAAGTTCATAGTGTTGCATTCGAGCCGGAAACTCCATCACAAGGAGTTTACGGCCGCAAACTAGAGTTTACGGTCGTAAACTCTTGGTAGCCGTGAACCCTTTCCTATATCATATACTTCCTTCATTATTTCTTCATTTATCATAACTTCAAGTAGAGAAAACTCATTCTCTCTCAAGTATCATCAAGAACACTTCCATTTCTCTTCAAAATTGTAAGTGATTCTTCCATTGTTTCTTGATATCTTTCTTGATCTTGTTAAACCCTTTGATTTCATCCATGAATTCAACTCTTTTGGGTTAGATCTTCAAATCATCATCCTTTTCATCAAGAACACCATGAACACCAAGAACACATACTAGTTTCTTGGGCCGTAAACACCCTAAAGACCTACAAAGTGTGAGTATCTCTTCTATCATCTAGTTATCCATAAGAAACACTTGATTCCTAGCCATGAAACAAACAATAAGTGCATGATCTTCATGAGTTTACGGCCGTAAACTCTTCCTTTGGCCGTAAACCCTTCATAAGATCATAGTTTAGCCGTAAACACATCCTTGTGTGGCCGTAAACTCCTTTCATACAATCATATGTGATTGATGCACTCCGTTGTGAGTGATTCCTAGTTCCTAGGGATGTTTCCAATATATGATTAGTTGTTATATACACTAATTATATACATATATGTATTATTACATGCTTATTAGGATCTGTTTGTGCTCGGGATTTCACTTGGCATACTTAGCATCCTATATCGATCTTTTATTCGAATCACTCACTACAGGTGAGTTCATACCCCTAACTTATCTTTTAATGATTTTAAATGCTTTTATGGGGGGGGGGGATACAAGTAGAAAACAATATAGTTATGATATCAATCACATGTGATTTATAACTGTCAAACAAGAGGATTTGTTATACTTCAAAACTGTATTATCAAACAAACTGTTTCAAATCATTTTATAAACTGACATCAAGTCATCAACAACCATTCAAATGGTTAAAACTCTTTTATATAATAAACTCTTTATCATTTTACAAAACTCTTTTAAACTTATATATTGTCAAAATCATGTCTATATAGATATAGTTATATAAATAAGGTTGAAAGGGCATAGGACTGATAACTCGCTTTATTTCTTGTTCCTTGTTTGGTTGTGGACTTAGGGTGTCGGTTGTTTGTCCGAGTGTCGTTTAAATCTTAGTTATATATTATGTATATGTGTATATATATAAAAGTACGTACAATCAGTTCAATACCTTTGGGTAGCAAAGGTGTACAAACATGATCAGTTATTCAATTACAGAGCTTACTAGTAAACTATAATAGGTATAGTTTAGGAAGTTACTACTTACTATTTCTAGAACATTGAAGCATACAAGAGTCAATTCATATATGAGTCAGTTCAAACATACTATAACAAGAACAGAAAGAACATACTATACCCTAGAACAGAAGGAACATACTATACACTAGAACAGAAGGAAACATACTATTCACTAGAACAGAAGGAACATACTATACAAATACAATAAAAAAGATAACATTAATGTGAGCCACTACTTCATGACATGGCAATATACTGCTGCATCACGTTTTGTAACTAGAGTCTCCTGGAGGGAGAGCGTGAATTTATGTATAGATCTATACGGGATTGACCATCCTACAACTTCCTGCTAGCTACAGTGGGACCTGCAGGTCTACGGGTGACGAATGTCATACCATTTCGACGTCTTTGATCGTCGTGTTTTACTAGTCAATCAAGTATGGTTATAATCTCATCACATTTTACCTTAATTAAGCAATTGGTTTAAGGTAGTTAGTACATCGGTAGCTACTTTACACAATACTACTGTACATCTTCATTTTCCCATTACATTCATATAGTGATCTTCTCACATAAACGGTAATGTAAACTATTTTCTGGTAATAATAGTCATATTGGGGAAAAACACTCCCTTTTACAAAAGAACAAACATACAGAATAGTCGGGTCTTGGTAGAAGGCTACATTTCATTATAAGTAGAAAATATAGGATTTCTAGGAGTTATACAACTTTTACATCAAACACTTTCAAACACTTTCATCAAACTTATACAAACATCTGACACTAAAATACTTATGAACTCACCAGCTTAAATGCTGATCTACTCTTTCAAAATAACTTGTATTCTCAGGTCACCAGTAGACAGGTACCGATGACCAGGTTTTGAGAAGACGGAGCATGTTTAAGACTCTGTCTTTTATTTTGATTCATATTTTGGTGTCTTTCAAACGTTACATAGAACACACTTGTATTAAATTATATTATTAATGCAATGGATGATGTTGTTTCTTGTTTTACTATTGTGCATTGTTATGATACTGAACATGACGTCCTCCGCCCCCGAACGTTTCCGTCGTTCTGGTTTGGGGGTGTGATAGATTGGTATCAGAGCTTTGTTTATAGTGAATTGAGTATATCAACCCATTAAAGATATACCACTATAAACACATCGGGATTAAAACATCTGACCAAGAGTTAATACTTTTAAAATAATAAAAAAATTTAGTAAAGTATTTATACAAGAATTCATACTAGGATCAGTGTCATACTAGAACAAAACAAAAGTATTGCAGTTGTTGGACAGCACAAGTAGGCTTTGGGACATATAATCAGATCTGGGAGTGATATAGCCTGATCAACTATATCTTTCCGAGAAGTGATTAGCATGTGCCTAGGAATAGTTGTGGTGTTACAGCAAGTCCAAAAACTTACCAACACTACTACAATGAAAACTTTAGAACATAACATAAACTTAAAAATACTATAGGAGTATTTTGTGTTACAACAAGTCTAAAAACTTACCAACACTACTACAATGAAGGCCCCGACTCGACGAGTAGGAGCTGTAAAGAGAAACCCTAGTTTTTAGGGTTTGCACCATATTTAAGGAACATAACCTGCCTCTTGTGGCCTCCCTTATCACCCTACTAGCCAGAGAAAACCCTATTTCGACCTTGCATCTTCTTGAGTGAGAGTGAGAGCTTTTGTGAGTAATTTTGGGGTTTGTTAAAGGTTCTAGAGGTTGAAGAGGAATGAGCAAGTGGAGGAGAAGTAGATCCGACATTTACTCTGTATTGGCCATCATTTTGAGGTATAAAGTCGTCACCTTGATCTCTAGTTGATTAGATTACTTTTCTTGGAAGTAAATGGCCATTTTAGCTGCAAAATGGAGTCAAACTTGGATTTAGGCTTATCACAAGGATATGGTTCCAGATCTGGACCTCACTAGGTCCCCAATGACATAAAGTTTCTCACTTTATGCAACCTATCCCCTTTCCATGCACAAAAACCTTGTAAGAAGCCTAGTTTTGATGTTATGGCCTTGAAGGGGCTTGCATGCACGTAAAGTTTGCAACTTTACGTGGTATCTGCACTAAGGGAGTTTAGATCTGGAGTTTGGGACCTTGGATCCCACTAAAAAGGGCTGAACTTGGGAAAGGACTGAAGGAAATCGTCGACTCCCTTAGCTGACTCGACGAGTCGGGTTAGGGTTTGCCGTTTTTGAGTTTCTGGATGAGTGCAATGAAGGATTAGGGTTTTGGTCCTTTCAGACTTTAGTTTTTTGGACATATGATGAACTCGACGAGTCAATAGGGTGACTCGGCGAGTTGAGGCGTGACTCAGTGGAATGGACTCGGGAGGAACTCGACGAGTTAAAAAGGTAACTCGGCGAGTTAACGAGTCATACAGCTAGCTCGACGAGTTGCTGGATGCACTCGACGAGTTGAGGTCAACATGGACTGTTGACCTTGACTTTGACCAGGGTTGACCAGGGTTGACTGTGGGGGTAATTATGGGATTATGACAAGTTAATCACATGTTGGTTATAGGCAGTTGAGGAGAAGTGGTGCGTGGGATATATCCGATCTTAGCTTTACAGTTCAGCACACGAGAGGTGGGTCTTCTCACCATACCAATGGGTCTATGGCACCAAGGCCGACCCATTTTATGATATGTGGTACACTAGCTGTAGTAGAGAAATGTGGTATGATAGTTAGCTTTATGCTAAGTGGTGTGCTAGTGATTATGTGATATTTGCATGGAAGACCCCGGGGGAGCCCGTGGCAGTTGGATATAAGACCATGTGGGGGAGCCCATGGCATGATGGTGTAAGACACTGGGAGGAGCCCACGACCTCCTTATATGTTTATGTATGAGTTATGGAGTTATGTAGTATGATAGATACTTCTGTGATATATGACATGCTAGTTGATTATTACGTTATTGCACGGAAGACCCCAGGGGGAGCCCGTAGCAGTTGGATATAAGACCATATGGGGGAGCCCATGGCATTCCTAGGTAAAGACCATGGGAGGAGCCCATGGCATGAAGGTATAAGACCCTGGGGGAGCCCACGCCATCCTCATATGTTCGTATGCATGGATTAAGGGATATGTGTAACTTTTATAGCTAGTATGATATGTGTTATGTGGATTGTGTGTGTGGTATGCTTTGGGGGACTTACTAAGCATTAGCTTACAGTTTGTGGATTTGTTTCAGGTACATCTGAACCCAAGGGCAAGGGCAAGGCTTGATGGCGCGACGTGCACTCTCTCAGGCATTTTTATGGGACACTCTGGTATTTAGAAATAATGTTCTCTTGGATATGAATTTGAAAACAATTGTATTGAGATTTTATTGTTTATAGTAAAGTGCTTTGACTATTTAAAAATGCAAATTTTTTTTGAAAAATTGGGTCGTTAGAAGTTGGTATCAGAGCCTTGGTTTGAGGGATTCGGGCACACTCTCGGTGTGTGTCAGGACTCAAACTAAGGAAATGGTAAAATTGTTTTCAAAAAATAAAAGTTAAAAACTTTTTAGACTGGAAAAGAGGAGAGTGCAACGCGCGTGATCTGCCGAGCCAAGTAAGTAGTTCCTCAATTTGTTAGCCATGTTATACTGATAATTGAACTATGATAATCGTATGGAACTTGCTATGTGTACGCTTTTAAAATTGTATACGGTTAGGAGCTTATAGACTTAGAATGATTGATTTGGCCTTATTTCCTGTTCCTTGTTTGGTTGTGGTCCTAGGGTAGAATCTCTTATTCGAAAGTGTATTTGATCGTTTTCTGTGTATAATTTGCATGCATAAAGGCAACCTATTATGATTGGTCTGATTGATGTGAGTAGAGAAAATCTTAGGACAACCTGGGATTTGAGATATGCGGTAGTCTGTGGGATATGGTTTATTTTGGGATGAACTGGAGTTATCAGGTAGAGCCTTGGGGAAAGGTACATGTAGGTGTGGAAGGTAGTATTGGGCCCATACTACTGAAAGCGATGAGGACAACCTGGGATTTGAGATATGCTGTTGATCCCATAGTATGCTACCGATGAGGACATGCGAATGACGAGATATCATTCCATGCTGAGGGATGATATCCAGTAGTTTGTGAGCTTTACAGGGTGCAAGACCCTGAATGAGATGGTAGAGAAGGCCCGTGAGAGGGAGATGGAGTTGGACTTCCGCACCAAACAGAAGTCGGAGCAGGCACAAGCAGCGGCGGGTCAGGCTAAAAAGCCTAAGACCTCAGACACTTCCAGCAGGGGCCAGCAGGGCCGGGGCCGGTGTGCCAAGTGCGATAAATCGCACAGTGGGGCTTGTCGGACAACAGGCTCAGGATGTTACGCTTGTGGCCAGCAGGGTTACTTGAGCAGGGATTGCCCCAAGAAGGGCTTGATATGTTTCCACTGCAACCAGATTGGCCATAAAAAGGCCGATTGTCCAAGGTTGCAGGGAGGGGGAAGAGCAGTGGCGGCTCCTGCGCCCGCCACGATGAGGATTACTGATGACCGCTCTGCTAAGGCGGATGCTCCAGCGGTGAAGAGCCTCACATTTCAGCTGACTACCAAGGAGGCTCGGGCAGCGCCAGACGTTGTGGCTGGTACGTGTTTATTCTTCTCTGCTTTATGTGTATTTGTATTGCTTATGTGTATATTGTGCTTGTATGGGGACCTTTTTGGCCAATGGCATGTCGACTCATGTTTTGTTTGATTCGGAAGCTACCCGATCATTCGTGTCACTTGTGCTTAGCAAGAAGTGCCGGGATACGCCGAGAACTTTGGATTCCCCGCTCGAGGTAAAGATTGCAGATGACCGCACTGTGAGTGCTGCAAGGGTGTATCAAGATTGTGTCTTGAATGTGCTTGGGGAGAGGTTTCGTGTTGATCTAGTCCCGATACCATTGCGAGGGTTGAAGGTGATTGTCGGGATGGACTGGTTGGGGGCCAATGGGGCCATGATCGATTGCGAGCGCCAGTTGGTGAGGGTTCGAACCCCAAGTGGGGGAGAATTGGTTATACATGGTGAGAGGGCCTCGCAGGGGCCAACCCTCTGTTCGGCTGCGAGGGCAAGGAGATTTCTGCAGTAGGGATGTACGGGATTTCTAGCTTATATCTCGGATACGAGGGTTGAGACCACGACAGATGTGGGCAGTGTGCCGGTTGTACAGGAATTTCGAGATGTCTTTCCCGAAGAGTTACCAGGAGTGCCTCTGGAGAGGCAGGTAGAGTTTCGCATTGATTTGGTGCCGGGTGCCGCCCCGATAGCGAAGGCACCATACCGGCTAGCACCGCCCGAGATGCAGGAGCTATCTACGCAGCTTCAGGAGCTGATAGACCGAGGGTTCATCCGTCCGATCAGTTCCTCGTGGGGAGCTCCAATCCTATTCGTGAAAAAGAAGGATGGATCACACAGGATGTGCATTGATTATCGTGAGCTGAACAAACTAATGGTGAAGAACCGTTATCCGTTTCCGAGGATCGATGATTTGTTCGATCAGCTGCATGGTGCGTCTTGGTTTTCCAAGATTGATCTTCGATCGGGATACCTGTAACATCCCGAAAATACCAGCTAAAAATTTCATTTTTAAATTAGGTTAATTCATAAAAACATCGTTACAAAACATTCATAATATTAATTTATGTCTGAGAACCGGTAACATCATAGTAAAATATTCAGAGTACATCCCAGGAAATCCATAGTGCGGAAAACATGAGAGTGTGTGATATGCCGCTACCGTGCTGGCTCCTTTCCTCTAGCTGAAGAGGTACCTGAAAACAAAACTATAAAACGTAAGCACGAAGCTTAGTGAGTTCCCCCATAATGCCACATACCATACAATCATATAACGAGTAACTAAGGGATACGGGCCTCGCCCACACCCATAGAGATACGGGCCTCGCCCACACTTTACTTTCTGAGAGGTACGTGCCTCGCCCACACTCTGCTATCCATGGAGTTACGGGCCTCGCCCACACTCCGCTACTAAACCATAACATACAAGTATCACACAGACAACAAGTATAAGCAATTCTATCATACTGGCATATAACACAATCAAACTCAGCTATGAGATACGGGCTCCGCCCACACTCCGATACTAACATATCGTCTATACGGGCCGGCCTTGGTGCCTTAGACCCGTCCCTACTGGAAGGAAACTCACCTCGAGAGTAGCTGCCGAAAACCTGCTCAGACTACGCCTGGCTGCCGCACCGGTAATCCCTCCGGCTATAAATCCGTAAACATGGATTAGGTACTCATAATTACCCCTAAGGTCAAAGTCAACTCCTTGGTCAAAGTCAACCTTCTGATTGACTGGACTCGCCGAGTCCTTCTATGTGTAGCCCGACTCTGACTCATCGGGTCTCTGTTCCCACTCACTGAGCCAGCCTGACTCGCTAGACGGGGACAACTAACAAACCCGCGACTGGACTCGCCGAGTCCAAGGGGGTGACTCGCCGAGTCCGACGAACAGATCTTGCAAATCGCTCCAATCTTCCATCAGAACATCAACCTTGGAGATTTGGAGATTCTGGGACTATAGCTACACGTTAAATTGCTAATTCCACGTGCGACTACGGAGGGTTGGACCTCCTACACTTAAACCCTTCTTATCCTAGTGACTGATCATATGACTCGCCGAGTTGGAAGAACAACTCGTCGAGTTCAAGGCTATATTCAAAGGACACGCCGAGTTGCTTATCCAACTCGCCGAGTCTAAGGCCATCTTCATGGAACTCGTCGAGTGCACTTTGGCACTCGCCGAGTACCCTTCGACTCTTCACCCATTCTGGCCAAATTTGAGACATGCAATGGTTCCAAACCATAAATCTAAGCTCCTAGGGCATAAACACACGGAGTTTGGGAGGTTTAAGGGCTTGCATTCCACATATAAGGGACAAAAGGGAATCTATTTTACTAAGGATCAAGAAGGAGCTTTCTTACCTGGTTAGGAGCTTCTTCCAGGGTAGATTTCGGATCTACCACACTTCCTTGCACCCTCCAACTTCCTCCTTCTTCTTCTAAGCTTCAAACTTCCTTCACCAAGCCAAAGTCACTCACAAGGATCAAAATAGGCTAGGGTTTCGCTCTACAGTTCTTCTGGAAGAGAATGGGACGAAATGGGTGTTTTAGAATGGGTAAAATAGGGTGCAATGTCTGAAAATAGAGTTTCATTCAGACGGGTGGACTCGCCGAGTCCATGCATCGACTCGCCGAGTTCACCGCTCAAAACCCGTGTCCCCCCTGCTGCTACTCGGCGAGTCGGGACGCAGACTCGCCGAGTTCGTGGCAAAATTAAGATAGAAACTTAAATAAAATCATACCATGAACCCGGTGTTACAAATCTCCCCCACTTATTTTAGACTTCGTCCTCGAAGTCTGCCGCTCCTTTCCGGAACAGCTCCGGATAATGCTCCATCATCTCATCCGCGGGCTCCCAAGTCCATTCCGAGCCCTTCCGATGCTGCCATTGCACCTTCACCAGCTCCACCCTTTTGTTCCTCAGTTCCTTCGACTTCCGGTCTAGGATAGCCACAGGCCACTCGATATAATTCAGGCTGTCATCAACCTGGAAGTGACCCGAATATTCCTATAGATCGCTTATGCTTGGCCAATGCTCAGCTAGTTCCGCTGTGAGTGACTTGTTACTTTCTAATAAACCAGCTATCCTGCCCGAACTTGCACTTAGGGCACAATTACTAACATCGCCCAAACGCTGAAACTGGCCGAACACTGAACTGCCTGAAGCAGTATGCTACCACATGGTTGCTTTCCAAAATCTAACGAGACCTCCCTGGTCTCAGTTCGTTCACCAAATATCTGAAATACCGGGTTCCGGCCCGGTTGCGGACCCAAAGGACTCCCACTCAGTCACCTCACACGACTTCTGAACAAATTCCTTCTCTAGTACTAGTTGCCACTAATTCCCATGCCACTGAGACTCTAACAACCTCCCGATCCAACCGATCGGGTTCGTTCATCGAATCCTGACGTCACCAAATACAGGCTAAAAGTGATTGCCTCCTAACCGATGGTAGCCCTATATCACAAGCAATCTTATATAGTCCATTGCTTCCCTGACGCCACAACTGCAGTGGCATTCCTGCAGTCGTATCACTGACTCAACCCGATCTAATCCTTCGAGGTAATACCGAAATCCAATCTGTGGATTTCCATATCCTTACTGCTACACCCGAACTGGTGGGTACTAATGTTCCTTCCGCGTCCTAACAATGCGCTCACGCTATCTACCAACCAAGTGAAGGCTGCGGCTACACCCACAAACTTACATCACTCAAGCACTATCTGCTGCCAGTGAATGCTACGGCTATACCCGTAGACTTACAACACTCTAACACTATCTGGCAGTTAGTGAATGCTGCGGCTACACCCGCAGACTTACAACACTCTAGCACTATCTGGCTGCTAGCAAATATTACGGGAAAACGATCTCCTTATTGGCAAGTTTTTCCGAACTTCCTTCTCGCACTATCCTCTAACCATACAGCCGCTTGGGCTGTCTTCCTTCCACACAAGCACACGAAACTTATCCCAGTTTCAAGACTGTTCCTACTTCTGAATCCTTGGATGATTCTCCCCCACTTTGATTCAACTAACGTGTCACACCCCGATCCTTGTCGGAATCGATCGAGGCGTGATATATTGTTCAAAGTCTCATGACAACTATGTTATAATATGATTAGATTCAATTAAGTACTAAGTATGCAAACAAGATCCACAACATACAAATACAAATCCAAATATGAACAACATTTATTACATCAAATTTAAATAGTCTTGTGGATTTCTAAGGCACAACCTATTTTTCATCAACTTCATTCTTCAAATCTGCATCATGGGTAAAAACAGGTCAACTACGAGAGTTGGTGAGTAATCTAATTTTAGTAGAGAAAATTGTGAAGTTGAAACCTTTATAATCGAAAATTTGTTTTCTTTTGAAGTTGGCAAACAATTGTATTTGAGATAACGGTTTATAAATCAAAAATTGATTAACAAATGATAACAACAACAATAAGTCCTCACCCTATATATACATATGTATATATATATAAATATATATAGGATGGAGCATCTAATCATCATACACACTCAACCACGTGCGATCAATCACCTTAGCGTCCCAAGGCGGGGTGGTCAACCCAATAGCGCTATTATTGTCCATAACGTACCTCAAGAATACGGGCATAGTCATGGAGATTAGACTAAAAATGATAATGCACTACAAGTACATGTAGCGTAAACAAACAATAGTTATACAATTAATGACTCACGTATAAATGTCCCAACAATGTCTCAATTGTGATAAAACAATAAAATGAAGTTGGAACATATTAGTACCACATGATACACCCCAAAAGTATTGAAAATTATAAAATATGGGGTAGATTACTCACATTAGTCCCAAAACGAAATGCGTGTGTCGTACGATAGACGATTCGAGTCAAAATGGCGTAGAACCTAATATAATTAATAGTTTTGGTTTAGGAACTGCTAAACGAGAATGGAGTATTAATACAAATAATTAGACACATATTCTTATATTAGATGAATTAACAATAATTCATTTTGATTATAATATTAAGGTATTTATTTGTTAAATGAATTTTAAATTGAATTACTTACTTTGCATAATTAATTTATATTTTCAATTTAGGCCATATTTTAATAATTTCTTATTAAAATAATAACTTGCCCAATTATAATTATTTACAGATTTTAACAATTATTTATATGAAATAATCATTAAAATGCATTTTTACATGCTTAAATACTTAGGAAAATAGTTTTAAATAGTAAACAGTATTGAAAAATTATGAAATTATTATGAAATCATTATTTCATACAATATGAATTACTGTAAAATTTGTATATTTTTCTGAACTGTTTTAGTATTTATTTAATATTTTAATGATTAAACAACACAAAATTCGGGAAAAATAGTAAATGATTCTCAAAAAATCTGTAAAATTAACCATAGTTTTATAACATGATGTAGAGCTCAGTGTATAAGTTTCAGATATTTGTGACTATGAGAAGTATTTTTTATATATTTCATTATTAATTAATCAATAAAATCATAATTAACAGTAAAGAGTAATATAAATGCATGAAACTTCATATATCATGTTTAATCAGTATACATGTCATCCCAGAATTTTCTCAGAATTTATTGAATGCAAAAAGTATTTTATGTGAATTATTGCCCTACTTTATTGCAATAATTATAGTAATTCAATAAAAATAAGTTATTTTCTGAAAATTTCCAGAACTTCTTATTTTATTGATGGGATTCTGAGAAAAATCAGGTTTATGCATAAAATGAGTTTTAGATATTTTGGTGGATTTAATTTGTTTCTTGTATGAATATGAAACTTTTAACAACATACCTTGATGAATGCTTCAAGAGGGATGAAGATTTGAGTATAATAGATTGTTCTTGGCTGGAATATGAGTATTTCTTGGATGAATTTCGAGATTGAGAGTGAGAGAAAGAATAGAGAAGGTTTAAGTGGTGAAGAGAATAATGTGTTGGGAGAAAAATGAAAGGAAAGTGGATGGGAGGTGTGAGTGGGAGACCATGGGAATAATCTTTTTGCTTTTGGTGGTCTTCATAATTTCCCACTAACACAAGCATCTTTTACATAATTAATATAAGAGTTTTATAAAATTTAAAGTAAAGTTTATAAAAATAGAGTTTTATAAAATTTAATGTAAAGTTTATAAAAATGGAGTTTTATAAAAGATAGGTTATGATTTGATTATAACAATCTACTTTGATTTGAAGTTTAATTATAGCATTCAAGTTTGATTCTTTTAATTTAATTAGAGCATTATACTTTGATTTGATTTTAATATGGTATCATAATTTAATTTGATTATAGTTATAACGTTGTACTATACTATGTTGCTATTAACGTCAATTATATCGTAGTGTATGGGTTTTGATCCTATTAGTGTCAAGTAATCTTGAGTAGGGTTTGAATGAGATGGAGAGAGGTTTCGTTTGTGATCTTTTTGAGTGTCCGGCTTCGCAACGCAAGGTCCATATACCCCGTTAAGCCATGATTTAGTGTCCTACACAATCCCGATGATTGTGCAATAGTGTTTTATCGCTTTGGTTCATTGTTTAGCACTGTTAAGGCTAAGGAAAATCAAACACATGAACTTTCCAAATGATGTTTTCTCATTAAAATAGCGAATTGTACAGTGATTACATAACGTAAACCCTATCATACAAGGGTTAATGGAGTTGACCGGTTTGACTAGTTGACTTTGTTTGACTTTGACTTGACCGAAATTTGATGGTTGTCACATCATCCCCTCGTTAGAGGGAATTTCGTCCCGAAATTTGCATTTTGATTGGGACTTCAAGAGTTTGGAAAAAGATGTGGAAAACTTTTCGTAGTACGAGAAATTGATTATGGTGAGGAACAACCCTCCTGATGTCACATGACGACCTTGGAAATTTCTTATACTTGAACTGAGTCAATTTAAAAGGAGTTTATTGTTTTGGGATGATAGAGTATTCTATGTGTGCTTTTATACTCCCTGTTTTATCCTTGGTATTACCACTATGAATATTTTATAACGTAGTTAGCGAGTTCCATCATTACGAATGTTTCAACAAATTTTGACGAAATTTGCATTATAAGTCCTACAAGTTCTTTTATAGTCGATTGACGTAAACTAGTCGTATATCATTAAGATTGCAAGGGCATTTTGGATGGGTGACCCCGCCTTAAGCCCATAACCAAACAAGGAACAGGGAATGAGGCGGAATCACACATTCTAAGTCCATAGAATCTTAATGATATATGACCATAATGTTTACACTAGCCCTCATAGATTCCAGGGGCGTAGTATTATTGGGCTACAAGTAGGAATTGTAGTTCAAAAAATAAAATAGTTATAAGCCTGCTATCTTCAAACTTGGGCTTTGGCCCCTCCCGATTCCTAATCAGAATTGTCCAATACTCCAAATTCTCCAAGCGACCAAGCAGTATCAAGAAATCAAAATCGATTCATCCCCATTTGCCCAATTCGCTGCCTATCTCGCCTGCTGTTCGTTTGTCGTTGTCTTGCCAAGTCAGTCGCCTGGTCTCACTCTCGCCAATCGCCATCGCCAAGTGCCCAAGTCCCCATTCTCACTTCACAGAAATCAGGTATGTAATCCCGAGACCCAAATCCTGTTCAGATGTTCTTTCTTTTCTGATTGTAAGATTGTTGATTGTTGGTGTTGACGTATTGCACTGCTGCTGCTGTTTTCTGTCAATTTGTTGCCTATTTATGCGTTACTACTGTCTTACTGAGTTTCCTTTTAATTTGGCTGTCATTTGCGATTTGGCGATTTGCCAATTTGATTTATAAGTTATGAACTTATAGATTTGGTTATTGATTTGGTTATGCTTAACAGCTTGTCAGCTTCAAACAAAACTGAAAAGTGACAACAAAGATTGATTTGGTTATTGTTAAATGAGTTATTGGTTATTGTTCTAATTTTGAATTTGATTTTGTTTTGATTGGATCAATTGTTCCTTCATTTTGATTTTTCTAGATATAATCATGGGAAAGATGAAAACATTGAAAGAGAAATTGTTGTCTGCTTACTAATATATCATTCATAATCTGTTTTTAAAGACATTAAAGGCTGTCGGGCTGAGTTGTAATTCTTTTTCTAGGTGTTTTTGGTGTTTATTTGTAGAAAACAATCTGTTTTTTTTTAATTTTAATTTCAGTTTATAATATTTTCGCCCCCCCCCCCCAAGTTAATTGTTCAAGCTCCGCCACTGATAGATTTACTAGTAAAAACCCTGAGTTTTTTTTTACATAGATGATAAGACTTATTTGGGTTTTGCCGTGTTCTCAAGATTCATGGTTTATATACTTGAATCGATGCTAGTTTTAGTAATAAAAAGAAATTTTGAATTTAAACGTCGAGGTTAGAAGCTTGTACTGATATTTAAGGGGTTAAAAAATAAAATTTTATTAGTTACCTATAGCGACACACAAGTCATAATTTGCATGTGTGAAGACTTGGAGTACTTTCTAATTGGTTCGTGTGTGAAGACTTGGAGTACTTTCTAACTGGTTCATGTGTGAAGACTTGGAGTACTTTCTAATGAAAAGCGTGCTACTGGGGAAATTTGAAACTGGTACGTAGCTTCAAAGTCAAGAATATGCAGTAGGCATGTGATGTATTAAATGCATGAGGCACATAAGTCATAATTTGCGGCAACATATACGTATATGTGTGTGAATTGAAGAAGAAGGTTACAGTTCAAAGACCATATATATTCATTTCCTCTTTATTTGTTATTAATTACTTCTCCCACTTCACTTATATAAATCATCACATTCTTACCGCAACTTTTAACTTCTCCCTCACAAATGGATCCACCTGCAGATCATCAAAACCCCATAGATGACCTCGATTGGTTTCAGTACTTTGATCATCAAGATCTTTTCAGGTATATATAAACGTCACTCATTACCCCATCTTTCGCACAGAAAAGTGATTTTGTCTATATTGATCAAAACATGGTTTGGATTTGTAGTGATCAAAAAGAGTCTTTCATCGTGTTGGATTTGATTATCTTTAGTTTTTTTTTTTTTTTTTTTTTTTTTTTTTTTTTTTGGATTTTTGCAGTGGTGACATGCTCGACCATCATGATTACGAGTTGTCGGAAAAATTGCATGAAGTGCTCGATCAGAACGTTTCCACAGTACTTAACAAAGATCAAAACATCATTTCTAGAAATGAGTTTCACGATTTGGATCCCCTTAAAGACATAAGCTTATGGGATTGTTGGGAGGATGGTAATTTACCATTGGTTAGTTTCAGTGAAGACTGTAAATCCGGTGGTGAGGCTACAGGTAGTTCTAGTGCTGCCACCACTGATCACGATGGCCGGAAGGTGGCAAATAGATTGAGACCATTGGAGTTTGAAGAGATAGCGAAGTACTTTGAGATGCCGATAATCATGGCAGCAAAGGAACTAGGGATAGGGTTAACATTGTTGAAGAAAAGATGCAGAGAGCTAAACATAAACAGATGGCCTCATAGAAAACTTAAGAGCCTTCAATCCCTCATTCAAAATGCCAAGGTAAACTACGATAATAACCTTCTATACATTACTCATGCATGTATGCATGCACTTGGTAACCAAAGTAGTTTTGGTATTTTCTAAAATTTTAATTATTAGTTTCTTTATAACATAAACATAGGCCCTAGGCATATGCCACATCGAATCAATTGTTTTACTACGATTTCTGATTTATATTTACATAAACTTAACTCCTTGTAAATTTTATGAACTCACACGAAAAATATATTGCATCTACCTAAAAAAACTAGGAGTTGGGATTAAAGGAGGAGGTAGAGACGTTAGCAGGGCACAAGAAGATGATGGAGAAATTGCCAGGTATGGAATTGACAGAAAGAACAAAGAAGCTTAGGCAAGCTTGCTTCAAAGCTATTTATAAGAAGAGAGGACTTAACAATCCTTAGTCCTTACCTTTTCTTTTAGCCATTTTGTTATAATTAGTGGATTTTAATCTACATTGTATGTGTTTTTCTCTTGATAGATTGATACCCTTTTTAGTTTCATTGTGTTTGTCTATTGATTTTTTATGCAGAAAATTTTGTATAATTTGGGTATTATAGTTTGTATTATGTATTTAGCTATATTCTAGATTGCCGACACGACTACGCTGACGACTCTATACCAGAGGTCTATATAAATAGACTTATGAATTTAGTAGGAATAACTTGATTATAATATTGTGATTTGTTCCATGTCTGATCCACTCCTAAGATTCACTCGACATGCCCCCAGTTATGTGTAATTAAAATTTTATTAGACTGTTGATCCTAATGAGTCTACCCTAAGTCCACAACCAAACAAGGAACATGTCAACTATGAGAAACACGCATATGGACTTGTGAGTTATTTGTAAATTGATTAGGGAAATAAAGTTTTTTTTTTTAGACATTGTTGGGTAAAATAATTGTAAAACACTTGTTGGGCCATGGTTAGGAGTGTTGGGCACCTTTTGGGCTTTCCATGGTTACTAAATGTGAAACATGTAGCACTTGCGTGGGCCCCCACAAAACTAAGTTTTCACATTTCTTTCCCACTTCTAGGCCCATTAGGGAACTTAATAGTCCAATGAGTTGGCCATTTTGGAGTGTATCCTTTCGGATACGTTTGATAAGGTCGGGTATTTTGATGGCTCAAAAGTAATGTGAATGACGCGCTTTGGCCTATAGGTTTGGGAACTCTCGCCTTTGGTCCCCAGATAAGCAAACTGGTCCCTCGGTTGATTGGGATGTATACGAATGCTTACCTAGTCAGGACTTTCGGGCTACCGGCACCTCCCTCTTCCAGTTACTACGCGTCAATTACTATGATCCTACCCGACTAGAGTGGATGACTTTGAATTTCCTATGAGCTCTAAGGAATATATATGTATATACATTTTTTTTAAACCACTTGAATATGTGTGTGATTTTTAGAGAAAGAGGAGAATATTCACCAGTGTATGCACACATATAAGTGTCAGGAGTAATATGTATGCACTTAAGGGAGCAATTAACACACAAAGGTATTCCTAGGATTTTCTAAGTGTGAATTGCATGCAGTTGTGTGTGCATTTTATAAACTAGCATACGAGAGGACCCTAGAGGCTATAGACTAGGTCAAGGCAATTAACCTAATTCCCTATAGTCAAGGGCTCTGATACCAATCTGTCACACCCCGATCCTTGTCGGAATCGATCGAGGCGTGATATATTGTTCAAAGTCTCATGACAACTATGTTATAATATGATTAGATTCAATTAAGTACTAAGTATGCAAACAAGATCCACAACATACAAATACAAATCCAAATATGAACAACATTTATTACATCAAATTTAAATAGTCTTGTGGATTTCTAAGGCACAACCTATTTTTCATCAACTTCATTCTTCAAATCTGCATCATGGGTAAAAACAGGTCAACTACGAGAGTTGGTGAGTAATCTAATTTTAGTAGAGAAAATTGTGAAGTTGAAACCTTTATAATTGAAAATTTGTTTTCTTTTGAAGTTGGCAAACAATTGTATTTGAGATAACGGTTTATAAATCAAAAATTGATTAACAAATGATAACAACAACAATAAGTCCTCACCCTATATATACATATGTATATATATATATATATAAATATATATAGGATGGAGCATCTAATCATCATACACACTCAACCACGTGCGATCAATCACCTTAGCGTCCCAAGGCGGGGCGGTCAACCCAATAGCGCTATTATTGTCCATAATGTACCTCAAGAATACGGGCATAGTCATGGAGATTAGACTAAAAATGATAATGCACTACAAGTACATGTAGCGTAAACAAACAATAGTTATACAATTAATGACTCACGTATAAATGTCCCAACAATGTCTCAATTGTGATAAAACAATAAAATGAAGTTGGAACATATTAGTACCACATGATACACCCCAAAAGTATTGAAAATTATAAAATATGGGGTAGATTACTCACATTAGTCCCAAAACGAAATGCGTGTGTCGTACGATAGACGATTCGGGTCAAAATGGCGTAGAACCTAATATAATTAATAGTTTTGGTTTAGGAACTGCTAAACGAGAATGGAGTATTAATACAAATAATTAGACACATATTCTTATATTAGATGAATTAACAATAATTCATTTTGATTATAATATTAAGGTATTTATTTGTTAAATGAATTTTAAATTGAATTACTTACTTTGCATAATTAATTTATATTTTCAATTTAGGCCATATTTTAATAATTTCTTATTAAAATAATAACTTGCCCAATTATAATTATTTACAGATTTTAACAATTATTTATATGAAATAATCATTAAAATGCATTTTACATGCTTAAATACTTAGGAAAATAGTTTTAAATAGTAAACAGTATTGAAAAATTATGAAATTATTAGGAAATCATTATTTCATACAATATGAATTACTGTAAAATTTGTATATTTTTCTGAACTGTTTTAGTATTTATTTAATATTTTAATGATTAAACAACACAAAATTCGGGAAAAATAGTAAATGATTCTCAAAAAATCTGTAAAATTAACCATAGTTTTATAACATGATGTAGAGCTCAGTGTATAAGTTTCAGATATTTGTGACTATGAGAAGTATTTTTTATATATTTCATTATTAATTAATCAATAAAATCATAATTAACAGTAAAGAGTAATATAAATGCATGAAACTTCATATATCATGTTTAATCAGTATACATGTCATCCCAGAATTTTCTCAGAATTTATTGAATGCAAAAAGTATTTTATGTGAATTATTGCCCTACTTTATTGCAATAATTATAGTAATTCAATAAAAATAAGTTATTTTCTGAAAATTTCCAGAACTTCTTATTTTATTGATGGGATTCTGAGAAAAATCAGGTTTATGCATAAAATGAGTTTTAGATATTTTGGTGGATTTAATTTGTTTCTTGTATGAATATGAAACTTTTAACAACATACATTGATGAATGCTTCAAGAGGGATGAAGATTTGAGTATAATAGATTGTTCTTGGCTGGAATATGAGTATTTCTTGGATGAATTTCGAGATTGAGAGTGAGAGAAAGAATAGAGAAGGTTTAAGTGGTGAAGAGAATAATGTGTTGGGAGAAAAATGAAAGGAAAGTGGATGGGAGGTGTGAGTGGGAGACCATGGGAATAATCTTTTTGCTTTTGGTGGTCTTCATAATTTCCCACTAACACAAGCATCTTTTACATAATTAATATAAGAGTTTTATAAAATTTAAAGTAAAGTTTATAAAAATAGAGTTTTATAATATTTAATGTAAAGTTTATAAAAATGGAGTTTTATAAAAGATAGGTTATGATTTGATTATAACAATCTACTTTGATTTGAAGTTTAATTATAGCATTCAAGTTTGATTCTTTTAATTTAATTAGAGCATTATACTTTGATTTGATTTTAATATGGTATCATAATTTAATTTGATTATAGTTATAACGTTGTACTATACTATGTTGCTATTAACGTCAATTATATCGTAGTGTATGGGTTTTGATCCTATTAGCGTCAAGTAATCTTGAGTAGGGTTTGAATGAGATGGAGAGAGGTTTCGTTTGTGATCTTTTTGAGTGTCCGGCTTCGCAACGCAAGGTCCATATACCCCGTTAAGCCATGATTTAGTGTCCTACACAATCCCGATGATTGTGCAATAGTGTTTTATCGCTTTGGTTCATTGTTTAGCACTGTTAAGGCTAAGGAAAATCAAACACATGAACTTTCCAAATGATGTTTTCTCATTAAAATAGCGAATTGTACAGTGATTACATAACGTAAACCCTATCATACAAGGGTTAATGGAGTTGACCGGTTTGACTAGTTGACTTTGTTTGACTTTGACTTGACCGAAATTTGATGGTTGTCACATAACGTTCCACAACACACAATACTCGAAGGATTCTCAATCCTTCCGATCACCCATAACCAATCTCCTAGAACCCACGCTTACCATTGCTGGGGTTGCAATACCAGCTAATCTAAAAGATCATACAACTTCTAAAATTCCGAATAAATCTCCGGTAATAACCCGCTAGACCCAGGAAGTTCCGAATCTCAATTGGAGACCTCGGAATCTCCCACTGCATCACGACCTCTACTTGGCCGGATTGACTTGAATATCCTTCTGATTGACAAGGTGCCCAAGAAATTGCACCCCGCGCAACCAGAACTCACAATTGAAGAACCTTGCAAAATTCTCTCCCTCCTCAAAGTCTCTAGCACCTCCCTCAGGTGCTTCTCGTGATGCTCCCCAGTCTTGGAAAGGATTCCCCATCCTTCCTATCATTTAAAGGCTCGATCAGCTGACAATCAACATTTATCTCTGCTGGCTCTTCAACTAACCCATCATCAGACCTAAACCAGCCTTGTCAACTAGTCGAGCACCTTTTTAAATCCCCGATTGTTCCTGCTTCATTGACTGCATCCTGAGAACCTGCGCTTAAGGGGAAACATCTTCGAACTACTATCTTATCGTCCTCTGGTTACCTTACTGGGAACTCAAGCTTACCACTGCTGAGAATATAACCAATCTAAATACAAATAACACCTTCCTGAAAATAGTGAGACAAGAATCGGGCTCTTGACGAGCCCCAAACTGCCCTGGAACTAATCCGGCCCTAAAGGCCTCAAAACGACTGTCCAAAAGCTCCACGACGGCCTCCTTGATCGAACCGAAGATCACAGGAGTCTGATCAATGATGTTGCGCATAATTTCTGTTGAAATAAACTCTCTCATCCGACCATCAAGCTGCCCGGCTCCAGAGTCAGAGCCAGATCCCTCCCCGGCACCTGAACTGCCAACTGATATCTCGCGCAACGTCACCATGCTGAAAACATATCACAATAACTGTCAGAATACTCATTGATGTTGAGGGTTCTCACACATACTCCACAATTTCCTTGGTTTCGTCTTGGCCCCTCTTGAATCGAGTACGGATCCTCCGCTTTCAGTAGTACGGGCCCATACTACCTTCCACGTCTATCCGTACTTTCCTCAAGAATTGCCTCAACTCAACCAAGTCCTTTCTACTAATACTGCGGTTCTCGTGTTACTCTTGCCCTAGGCTTGCCCTAGGGAAATCTCTGACTCTACCCAAACCAGTCCTCAGCTACTGAAGGCCTCCTTGTAATGCTAATTAGCCATCACCTGAATACCATCACATGTGACGAGGCTCAGATAATCCTTCGAGTAAGAGACTCATCCCTATAACGGTTAGACTCAAACGAGAGCTGCGCAATAGGTCCAAATCCAGCACTCTTAGATTATTCAACCCTGATCGCATGTGACGTGACGTATTCACCTAATGGCTAACTCCCATCACTCCGAGCCCTACAAGTACGAAGCAAGCAGCATTCGGACACAGTAAACTACTCAAGCAAATCTATCCTCATAACAAGAAATCTCATGCTACTCTCGCCCTAAGTAATCGCCATCCCACTCTCTGCCATCAGCTGCACAAGAGGTCCCTGCTTTCTTTCCCTAATTAGCTCGCGAATACTATTACATATTACTCAGACTAGATAATTATTCGAATGAGAGGTCCTACCCTACAACGGTTGGACTCAAACGAGAGCTGCGAAATAGGGCTAGACCCAACCTTCTGAAATTATATTAATCCTTGCAATATGTAACTTAGCATATTCGTTCACTAGTTAGTGAAAGACGACTAGAAGTCCTAATAGCACAAAGCAAGCAGCATTCGGGCATTGAGTACACATAATCAAGTATATACTACTCTGGCTATCATACTGACTGATCTGTACTAGCATGCAATTTTCAAAAAGCCGAAACACATAAAGCAGACACATAAGGCATCCTTCCTAGATCCTTAGTCCTATTCTAGCATGCTGTTCTACTGAAACTGAACTGATAATCATAACGTAAACTTGTATGGGCACTTTGGGGAAAACTTACTTGAGCTCGGCCGGTCGCGCACATCACACACCTTTTTCTTTTTAGAAACCCCTTTTACTTAGTCTTTAGAAAATCATTTCTTTATGAAAATCTTTTAATCCCTCGATTTGAGTCCAGACACCCCCGAAGGTGTGTCCGAATCCCTCAAACCAGGGCTCTGATACCAACTTGTAACATCCCGAAAATACCAGCTAAAAATTTCATTTTTAAATTAGGTTAATTCATAAAAACATCGTTACAAAACATTCATAATATTAATTTATGTCTGAGAACCGGTAACATCATAGTAAAATATTCAGAGTACATCCCAGGAAATCCATAGTGCGGAAAACATGAGAGTGTGTGATATGCCGCTACCGCGCCAGCTCCTTTCCTCTAGCTGAAGAGGTACCTGAAAACAAAACTATAAAACGTAAGCACGAAGCTTAGTGAGTTCCCCCATAATGCCACATACCATACAATCATATAACGAGTAACTAAGGGATACGGGCCTCGCCCACACCCATAGAGATACGGGCCTCGCCCACACTTTACTTTCTGAGAGGTACGGGCCTCGCCCACACTCTGCTATCCATGGAGTTACGGGCCTCGCCCACACTCCGCTACTAAACCATAACATACAAGTATCACACAGACAACAAGTATAAGCAATTCTATCATACTGGCATATAACACAATCAAACTCAGCTATGAGATACGGGCTCCGCCCACACTCCGATACTAACATATCGTCTATACGGGCCGGCCTTGGTGCCTTAGACCCGTCCCTACTGGAAGGAAACTCACCTCGAGAGTAGCTGCCGAAAACCTGCTCAGACTACGCCTGGCTGCCGCACCGGTAATCCCTCCGGCTATAAATCCGTAAACATGGATTAGGTACTCATAATTACCCCTAAGGTCAAAGTCAACTCCTTGGTCAAAGTCAACCTTCTGATTGACTGGACTCGCCGAGTCCTTCTATGTGTAGCCCGACTCTGACTCATCGGGTCTCTGTTCCCACTCACTGAGCCAGCCTGACTCGCTAGACGGGGACAACTAACAAACCCGCGACTGGACTCGCCGAGTCCAAGGGGGTGACTCGCCGAGTCCGACGAACAGATCTTGCAAATCGCTCCAATCTTCCATCAGAACATCAACCTTGGAGATTTGGAGATTCTGGGACTATAGCTACACGTTAAATTGCTAATTCCACGTGCGACTACGGAGGGTTGGACCTCCTACACTTAAACCCTTCTTATCCTAGTGACTGATCATATGACTCGCCGAGTTGGAAGAACAACTCGTCGAGTTCAAGGCTATATTCAAAGGACACGCCGAGTTTGAGGAACGACTCGCGGAGTACCAGGCAATCTTCATAGGACTCGCCGAGTTGCTTATCCAACTCGCCGAGTCTAAGGCCATCTTCATGGAACTCGTCGAGTGCACTTTGGCACTCGCCGAGTACCCTTCGACTCTTCACCCATTCTGGCCAAATTTGAGACATGCAATGGTTCCAAACCATAAATCTAAGCTCCTAGGGCATAAACACACGGAGTTTGGGAGGTTTAAGGGCTTGCATTCCACATATAAGGGACAAAAGGGAATCTATTTTACTAAGGATCAAGAAGGAGCTTTCTTACCTGGTTAGGAGCTTCTTCCAGGGTAGATTTCGGATCTACCACACTTCCTTGCACCCTCCAACTTCCTCCTTCTTCTTCTAAGCTTCAAACTTCCTTCACCAAGCCAAAGTCACTCACAAGGATCAAAATGGGCTAGGGTTTCGCTCTATAGTTCTTCTGGAAGAGAATGGGACGAAATGGGTGTTTTAGAATGGGTAAAATAGGGTGCAATGTCTGAAAATAGAGTTTCATTCAGACGGGTGGACTCGCCGAGTCCATGCATCGACTCGCCGAGTTCACCGCTCAAAACCCGTGTCCCCCCTGCTGCTACTCGGCGAGTCGGGACGCAGACTCGCCGAGTTCGTGGCAAAATTAAGATAGAAACTTAAATAAAATCATACCATGAACCCAGTGTTACAATACCATCAGATGAGGATATGAGATGAGGACATATCGAAGATAGCTTTCAGGACTTGGTATGGGCATTATGAGTTTGTAGTGATGCCATTTGGGCTCACTAATTCCCCAGCAACGTTCATGGATCTAATGAACAGGGTGTGTAGACCGATGCTGGATCGGTCGGTGATCGTTTTTATTGATGATATCCTGGTCTATTTTAAGACCAATGAGCAGCACGAGCAGCATCTGAGGGAGGTATTGGAGACCCTAAGGGCGGAGAGGCTGTATGCCAAGTTCTCCAAGTGTGATTTCTGGCTGCGGGAGGTATCGTTTTTGGGACATATCATCAACCCGGAGGGCATTTCGGTTGATCCAGCCAAGGTTGAGACAATGATGCGGTGGGAAGTACCGAAGAATGCTTCCGAGATCCATAGCTTCTGTTGGGTCAAAAATATGGTTTATACTTTACTTTTCTAGGCATTAATAGTTTTTGGTCGTGTAATATATTTTTGCAGTTGTATTTACGGCCCAATGGGTGTTTACGGCCGTAAACCCATTTATGGCCCATATTCCCCAAGTATATATATAGGTGTTAGGTGGTTGAGGAGGTGATGATGCACAGAAGAGAGTGTACGGCCAAGAGAGAAAGTTAGAGAGAAGAGAGGAGCTTTAGTGTGTGTTAGTGTGTGTGAATCTTGTATCTGGATATTCATTCTAATCAAATCATACAAGATTCATCATCGTCTTATTCTCCTTCTCTTCTATTTGATCTGACATCATCCAATTGATTGGGATTCCGCACCATCAATTGGATCTGATTGATACACAAGTAGATTAGGGACTTACAATTGGTATCAGAGCCTGGTTGTATCAATCAATTTTGTCAGATCTGGAGCTTATTTGATCTTATTTTTGAAGGATTCCTGCGTTTTTGGATAGATCTCTGAAAATTAGGGGGGGTTTGTTCTTCGTGTTTTTGATAAAAACGAGTTTTCGATCGAGTTTTGGAGCAAAAAGAGGTGAAAAACGCTGTTTTTCACGTAATCTGCGAAGAGTTTACGACCGGAGTTTACGGCCGGAAACAGTTTACGGTCGCCGGAGTTTACGGTCGTCGGCGGCGGCGGCGTTTACGGCTAGGGTTTCCCGGAGTTTACGGCCGGCGGTTTGCGCTGGCGGTTTACGGCGACATTTGCGGTCGTCAGTGAGCTTACGGTGCGAGAGTTTGCGGTCAGCAGCGTGTTCGAGCCTTGTTCAACGAGTCCGAAGTTCGCGGCCAGCAGGAGTCCTCGCAGGCGCGCCTTTATTTAAAAAAAAGGGGAAGCGAAATTGAGGATGCCTGGGATCGAACCCGGATCTCCCATTCTTCCCTCCATCGCGCCTTACCAGTTGGTCTAGGAAGTCTCTTGGTTCATTGCTTCGAAATTTAATTCAAAAGCAGTCATGTTCGGTTCCTTATTTCGCATTTTTACACTTTTAACCCCAAAATCAATTTCTTTTTATTTTTAAGTTCCATTTTCAACCAAAAATTTTAGTTTTTAAATTTTGACTTCTATTTTTGACTTTTTACTTAAAATTTTGACTTTGAGTCTTAAAATTTGACCTTTGACTTTAAACTTTGACTTTCTCGTTTAACTTTTGAATTTTCAAATTTAGCTTTTTGGTTTGACTTTTAAGTTTGACTTTTCAAGTTTGACTTTTCAAGTTTGACTTTTGAGTTTGACTTTTTAAATTTGACTTTTAAGGTTGACTTTTGAGGTTTATAGTCAAATGGCATTTTTAAATTTAAGTTTGACTTCTAGTTGTGCTTTTAATGGTTTTTAAGGCCTACGAGGGAATTGAAGACATGAAAGACAGTCAGGATATGTTAAGACAAAAATTCAACATGTTCAACTATATCCCTGGAGAAACCCTGGAAACTCAGTTACAGCGATTTACTACACTTACTACTGAGATGAATATAGTTGGGATCTTCTTGACTAAATCTGAGATAAACAAAAAGCTGCTGAATTCACTTCCGAAATCGTGGGATATGAACGTGGCTGTCATCAAGAAGACAAAAGATCTCAATCGTCTTAGTCTTGCTGCTGTAATTGAAGAACTTGACGCTTTGAAGTGTGGAAAAACAATGAGTTCCGCAAGCATCCCGGTAAATAAAGTTTCATGTACTCCAGCTTGTGAAACTACGATTAAGTTTCTTCGGGAACAAATTGATTTATTAAAAAGAGAAGTTGAGGACCTGAGATATGAAAGATATCAACTCAGGAAAGGACAAAAACCCCTAAAGGCCCAGTTAGAAACAAAAATAAAGGACTTTAGGAGACTTCAGGAAGACTACAGTAACAAATGTGAAAATTATGATTATATCAAGAGACAGAATGATGAGTTAATTGCTGAGCTTGATACATTAAAAGGACATTTTGAAACTACAAATTTTGATTTTAAAAGGTTTGATGTATCAAGCGAGGTAGTTACCAACATGATTGACCATTGCCTGCAGTTCAAACAAAACCAGAAAAAGGGTATAGGATACGATAATGTACCTCCTCCTTTCAATCACAATTATCAGTATCAACCCTTATCCAAAGAGGAGATTGCCAGCGAATCATTCATGGTTTATGGCAAGCCATCTGGTTTTGTTTCAGGAGGATTTATTAATGTTGAAAGTACTAACATTTCTACTTCCGCTGCAGATCAATCCTTAGATCAGTCAAAGCACGAAGTTGAAGGATCTGTTTCTTATAACAAAACTGAGTCTGAACCTGATGTTTCTATTTCGAATGAAAACTCTATTGTTTCTGATGTTAAAATTGATGATACATCTTGTGATGCTTCTGCATCGGATCACGTTGAGTTAAATTTTTTTGACATATTTGATGATTTGTTTGAAAATACCGATGTTCCTGTTTCTAGCACATCTACTTCATATGCAGGTAAAGTAGCAGAGGATGAGAACAAGGAGAACACCATTGAACAAACCAACAGCTCCTTGAACTCTGAATCTGTTGCTTCGAACTCAGCTGCTTCTGATCAACCTGCTGTTGAGAAATACATGCCACCAATTCCAGTGAAACAGAGTGCCTGTTGTAATTGTGCTTGTGGGAAAAATAAGAGACAAGGCAAGGATACGCCACCAGGGGCAGGAAGAAACAACTTCACAGTGAAGAAAAAGACATGTTTTCACTGTGGAACACCTGGACACATTGCCAGATATTGTCCTAATCGCGCATACGTTCCCTATTATGCACAAGGGTGGCAGAACGCGCCAAGAGGGAGATACTCCAAAAGAAACCCCTCAAGGTCACGTTCAGACAATGGTGACTGGAACGCGCAGAAGGCCAAGAATCAAACCCACAAGGCCAAGAATCCGAATCCCAAGAACAAGAAGGGAATGCCGGCCAAGAAGCCAAATCCAAGAGATGCTCCCGTGAAGCCAAAATCAAAGTCATCTCAACGGCCGACATCAAGATCAAAACCAAGTACTGAGCCACCCATCAGATCGAAAAAGAAATGGGTTAAACCTAACTATAAATGGGTTCCAAAGGCTCACTCTCCCAAATCTTCTAACGATTCTAATATTTCTTCATCTTCTGTTTGTGATAAGCAGGACATGTCATGGGAGAGAGTACTATGCAAGGATGACAAAGGTCAACCCAGTTTCAAAATGGACTGGGTTCCAAAGACCAACTAATCCCGCTCTGTGTCGGAGCAGCTATGGAGGCATATCATCAGACTTCGGTTTGTTGGTAGTGGCTGTTCCAGGCACATGATAGGGGACATCTCTCAACTGTACAACATTCAGATCTTTGTTTGAGAGTATGTGTCCTTTTGCAAGAAAGGAAGAAAAGAAGGGATCATACATGGGGTTAGTCCTTAATGACATGAAGAATTTTCAGATCTGTTCTAAGATTATGCGTGCTATTCTCAGACCTTCTGGATGCAAATTCAATCGGTGAATTACGGTTTGCGTTTTCTTCTCTATACTCCCGAGTTTATCTTACTCTGATTCGTTTTAAAGACAATTTTTCATTTTCTTAATAGTTTTTCGTTAGTAGGTTATTATTGGGAAGTGATATGAAGTCTAGTGCTAAAGGGCAATATGCAATTCGTGTAATGCACTAAAGTCGAATTGTCTAGACTCTGTATTTAATGTGCTGGTAGGCACAAAGGATTCAAATGGACTAGACATTGATTGACCATGAAAGGACTAGACAATATAGACTTAGATAGTTTCATTTGGACTGACCATACGACGCTCGGGTAGATTGAGCAGTGAGATAAACACGGAACTTGCGAGATACACTAAAAGTTAATTATCTAGAACTGTGGCTCAACATTTCCTTGATGTATGGACTCATGTCATTAATTCCGGTATTGATAGGGCAACTGGGGGGTTCTGATAAAGTAGGTCTGTAGGAAATTATTTTCTTGCTTTCTATCTGTCAGTCATATGTTGCTTCCTTTGCGTGATTGGAACATATCCGACCTGGATTGCAACATATGCAACTCTAATTCTACGCACCTCCTTATCTATGAAATTCTTTCTATCTGTTGCCATATGTTGTCCCCTCTGCGTGATCGGAAGATCCGACCTGGGACACAGCATATGCAACATTCTACCTCTCAATCCCTCTATCTATGTTAGTCATATGTTGTTCCCTATGTGTGATTGGAAGACATCCGACCTGGAATACAACATACGCACTTCTATATATGACTTCTTTCTTAATGATTGAATACTCACCTAAAGTAAGGAGTTCTTTGAAAGTTCTTGACTACCGGGGTATATCAGGAAGTGGGAAACATGTTCTAGTACATCTAAAATTGAACCATTTAATAGGTTGTCTGTAGATCTTGCTGCTTAATTTAAGTGGACAACAATATCCTTGGGCGTCGTCAGCTAAATGTCCATTTAGGAATATATATCACAATGACTTGTCACCTATAATATGTCCAAATTGTCAACATCCTTTGTGTTTAAGTGGACCACAATACCGGTGATTGACCAGATCTAGACATGCAGCTGTGTGCTGATAAACGATATTGGATTGCTTGACAACTTTGATCCCAAATATTTTTGTTTTTGTTAAATTTTTTCATAGTTTTCCTCTATGCACAAATTTAGGGGGAGAATTAAAAAAAATCAAAAATCAAACAAAAATCAGAAAAACTAAAAACCCAAAAATAGTGTTATTTCTGTTTTATTTCTTGTTCAAAAAAATCAAAAATCCAAAAATATTTTTGTTTCTATTTTTTATTTTTCCAGAAAATATGAAAAACCCAAAAATATTGTGTGCTAAATTTTCTTTTAGTTTTGTTTTGTCTTGAAAAGTGAATTCAGGTGAAGATGAAACTCATGGAGTTTGTGTCGAAGATTTCTGAGCCAAGGCTTCATCCGTGATCATCGAAGAATTCTCATTCGAAAGAGCAAGAAATGAAGATTATTCTTTCGACATTCAATCTTTCAACCCCAGAAGCAAGGTGAAGCTGCACTTGAAGATTAGGTGACGGATTGCATTGAAGCCTCCTCAATCAGTCTGCTGCTATCTTGAACCTGCTGAAGTGATCCAAAAGATTTGTTCTCTCTGATGTTCTATCTGAAGATTCTAAAGCTGAAAGCGCTATCTTTCAAGAATCAGTACATCAAGCCTCCTCACCCGATGTGCGTTCAAAGCCAAATTCTGAAGAAAAGCCCAACTGCTCAAGATGAAGTCATTCATTGAAGATTCATATGTTCATCTTGAAGTCATGAAGATATCGAAGATTAAAGCTGAAGCCAAAGCTCCCAATGAAGATTAACAAGAAAAGCCAGCTACTTTTTAGGGGGAGCTTGTTGGGTCATTTAAGAAAAGAAAGCTATAAACCAAGGGGGAGATTGTTGGGTCAAAAATATGGTTTATACTTTACTTTCCTAGGCATTAATAGTTTTTGGTCGTGTAATATATTTTTGCAGTTGTATTTACAGCCCAATGGGTGTTTACGGCCGTAAACCCATTTATGGTCCATATTCCCCAAGTATATATATAGGTGTTAGGTGGTTGAGGAGGTGGTGATGAACAGAAGAGAGTGTACGGCCAAGAGAGAAAGTTAGAGAGAAGAGAGGAGCTTTAGTGTGTGTTAGTGTGTGTGAATCTTGTATCTGGATCTTCATTCTAATCAAATCATACAAGATTCATCATCTTCTTCTTCTCCTTCTCTTCTATTTGATCTGACATCATCCAATTGATTGGGATTCCGCACCATCAATTGGATCTGATTGATACACAAGCAGATTAGGGACTTACAGCTTCTTCGGTCTAGCGGACTATTATCAGAGATTCATCCAGGATTTCTCCAAGATTGTTGTGTCCTTGACCCACTCGACCAAGAAGAATGTGACATTTCGATGGGGTACAGACCAGCAGTTGGCTTTTGGGACCCTGAGACGGAGGTTATGCGAGGCTCCGATTCTAGTACTACCCGAGGGGTTAGATGTAACAACCCATTTAAAATATATAAAAAAAATTAAATACTAAACCCGGAACCCCGAGAAGCAATTTTTAGTATTATTTATATTATTTTAGTCCAAAATCAAATAATATTTAGCGGAGTGTTGGTTTCAGGAAGCCAAATGGCATAATTTAGAAGTTCGGGGTTAAAAGTGTAAGTTTAGGATTGCTTTTGTAAGTATTTAGGAAGACATAGACTAAATGGTAACTTGTGGGACTTAATTTGTAAAGATTTTCATGAGTCAAGGGGTGTTTGGTATTATTTGGACTTGAATTGTAAAGGTTTTCAGAAGGAGGGGTTGAAAGGGTAAATTATGGATTAGTTCTGAAAGAAATAATGCGAGGAGGGACTGTTTTTGTTATTATGGGAAAAAGGTTCAAAGGAATCGGGGTATAAAACCCATCGCTACTCTCTCAAACTCTAACCCCACCCAGTTATGATGCAGCCGTCACCTTACCCCCTTCAGCCGCCACCACCCTTTCACTCCGTTCTCCGGCCGGCAGACAACCGACGAGCACCGCTACCCACCTCTGCTGACGCTAACCTTCTCCTTCTCCTCTTCCATCCGCTGCTGCTTCCGTTGAAGACAAATTCACCGTCGAGCAAACCCCGCTCTGTTACCGCCGCTGCTGGCCTTGTTTCGACGAGATCAAGGATGGCTTGAGACTACGTGTTTGCCGGAGAACACGGTCGCTGCATCAACTGACGTCCGTCGTCGCCCCACTACCGTTGTAGAGGCTGTAAACCACCACCCATGGCCGCCGCTGGTGTTGCTGACAAGGACGAAGCCGCTGAAGACGACGTCAGGGATGTGAAATGCCACTCTCGGACATACCTTCTCCGTCCCTTCTGCCCAGCCGTCGCCAACGTCGTCGCTGCAGCTGTTTCCGCCGTCAACCGTCGTAGTGGTCGCTTGTGATGCTGTTGCCGGAACCACCAGGTGGGTGGTTGGGTTATTTTCCGATTAAGTGTGTGTGTGTGTGTTTTATTAGTGTGTCGTGTGCGTGTCGTGAGTGTGTGTGTGGTGTCTTGGCCTGAATCGCAAGAGGACCACCACAACCACCACCGTAGGGTGGTGGCTGCCACTCTCTACCACCGCCTGCCGCCTCATGGTGGTTGTGTGTGTAATTATTAGATGTCTATTTTGGGCAAGTGTGTGTATCATTGTAATTTGTAATTGGAATAATAATAGAAAAAAATCTATAACCACCACCGTGAGGTGGTGGCTGTCGCCACCAACCGCCGCGTTGGGTGGCGGTGTGCCTCGTTTGCGTGTTGACTCGTTTGGGGGAGGCTTGGACAAGTGGGGCCAATGAAACCCTAATGGGCCCAAAGAAACCCTAGTGGACCCAAATAGACCCTAATGGGCCCAATGAAGCCCTAATTGACCTAAAAGCCCAACCATTTGATTAATGGGCTATTATTGGGTTGGAAACCCTAATTAGGGTTTGGAAAACCCTAATGCCATGAAACCCTAATTTTGGGATTGGTCGGGACTTGCACTTGAATTAATTATTAAACTTAAATTATTAAATTATAATCATTGGCAAATTAACCTAATGCAATAATGGACTTAATGAATTAAGTCCTTAATGGATTAAGTCCTTAATGGGTTAAGTAGGAACACTTAATCCTAATCGTCATTTCATGTGGAAACCCTAATTTCACTTGGGCCTTGAGTTGGGGCTTTGGTGATTGGACTATTAATGGGCTTTCCAAGAATAAGTAAATGGACTAAATAATTGGATGGGCCTTAAGGAAAGACCATGTAGAGGTCTGGGCCCAATTTAGAAAATTGGGCCATATATTGGGCTTTGGCCCATTACTTGACTTTTAGGGCCTTTGGAGTGTGAGTTGGGTCTTGGGATTGGAACCTAATTATTATTTGGGTATTGTTTGATGTTGAAAGTTCGGGAATCTGTCAACCAGCAGTTGGAGTTTTATCTGCGGGACTTCAGCAGTGCCAGGTGAGTTATCCTTACTATATCAATAATGTCTAAGGCACCAAGGCCGGCCCTTTGGATTGTTCTCTGGTTACAGTATGCTTGTATGCTGTTATGATCTGTTAGATCGGTATCGTGGTAGATAGGATGTTGTTATGCTATTATGATCTGTTAGATCGGTATCCTGGTTATAGGATGTTGGTATGATTGATGATATGTTAGATCGGTATCCTGGTAGATAGGATGTTATGCTATTATGATCTGTTAGATCGGTATCCTGGTATATAGGATGATGCTATGTTAGTGACCTGGTTAGGTCGGTATCCTGGTTATAGGATGTTGCTATGATTGATGATCTGTTAGATCGGTATGACTGTTATATATATATGCTAGTGTATGATAATATGTGCATATGTTTGTTTGATTTGGGGGTTGGGTTGAGGCGGTCCTGCTTTGTGCTGAAGGCCAACATACCCCGGGCGGTCCGGATAAACTGAAGGCCCTGAAAATGGATTCATTTAGGCCGAAGGCCTGGCGAGCGGTACAGATAGGCTGTAGGCCTTGCGAGGCGGTCCAGACGTGCCGAAGGCTCGGAGAGCGGTCCAGATAGGCTGAAGGCCTGCGAGGCGGTCCAGTCAGGCTGAAGGCTCATTATGCATGCTGTTTGTTTATATGTTATATGATATGGTTATATCGGTTTGGTGTTTGTATTTTGGGGGTAACTCACTAAGCCTTCGAGCTTACATTTATCGATTATTGGTTCAGGTACTTCTGATGATCGCGGGAAGGCGAAGGCGTGATCGTGCACCTCCTCATGTTTTATGATTTGGTTCTGGGAAACTCTGATATTAAACCATTTTGGAAATGCAATTGTAATACTTATTGGTTTGAAATGTTTTAAAAAGTTTTAATTTTGGCTTGATTTTTATGGACGTTACATTAGATGATTTGGTGGTGTACTGTGATGCATTGATCTCAGGGATAGGTGCGGTACTGATGCAGAAGGGGCATGTGATAGTTTACGCCTCGAGGCAGTTGAAGCCTCATGAGGCGAATTACCCCACTCATGACTTGGAATTGGGGGCAGTGGTGTTTGCCCTCAAGATTTGGAGTCACAACTTATATGGAGTGCGGTGCAATATCTATACTGATCAGAAGAGTTTGAAGTATTTGATGGATCAACAGAACCTCAACATGCGACAGAGGAGGTGGTTGGACGTGTTAAAGGACTATGATTGTGAGATCCTATACCATCTAGGAAGGCCAACGTGGTGGTCGATGCTTTGAGCCGCAAGGAAGTAGGTTCTCGATTGGGAACGTTTGTTTGAGGATGACCGTGATCTCTCCATTGTTGGGTATGATTAAGGAGGCTTAGGTCGAGGGGGTGAAGAAAAAGAGTTGGAAGATAGAGCGGATTCGGGGACAATATCCTTTGTTTGTTAAGGATAGTCGTGGCCTTCTAACATAGTGTGGTCGGGTGTGGGTACCGGTGACTGGGGGAGTAAGACAGAAGATATTGGAGGAGGCGCACAAGTCCAAGTTCTCTGTACATCCAGGGGCTACGAAAATGTATAGAGATTTAAGACTGAGTTACTCGTTACCCTGCATGAAGCGGGAGATCGTCTGGTTTGTGGAGCGGTGCTTGATCTGCAGGAAGGTCAAGGCGGAGAATCAGCGGACTCTGGCAAGGTTCTGCCGCTACCCATTACTATGTGGAAGTGGGAAGAGACCACGATGGACTTCATCACAAAGTTACCAAGGACGGCGAGGGGTGTGGACGCCATATGGGTGATCGTGGACAGATTGACAAAGAGTGCCCACTTTATTCTGATCTCTGAGAGTATATCCGCCGAGAAGTTGGCTAATATTTATGTGCGTGAGGTGGTGGCTAGACACGGGGTGCCGGTGTCGGTAGTCTCTGACAGGGACGTTCAGTTTACATCTAGGTTCTGGAAGACGTTCCACGAGGAACTGGGGGCTCAGTTGCATTTTAGCACGACATATCACCCCCAGACATATGGTCAGAGTGAGAGGACGATCCAGACACTTGAGGACATGCTTCGAGCATGCGTTTTGGATTTTGGAGGGAGTTGGGATACATACCTTCCACTTGCAGAATTTTCATACAACAACAGTTACCATGCCAATATCGACCGACCTCCATTTAAGATGTTGTATGGTAGGAGATACAGGACCCCGGTTTGTTGGGGCGAGGTTGGAAACTGGGTCATGGGGAGCACTGAGGTAGTTCTCAAGACCAACGGGCTGATTCAGCAGGTGCGCGACCAGCTGCGGGTATAAATTCATCACCTTGATCTCTAGTTGATTAGATCCCTTTTCTTGGAAGTAAATGGCCATTTTTGGTGCAAAATGGAGTCAAACTTGGATCTAGGCTTATTATAAGGATATGGTTCCAGATCTGGACCTCTCTAGGTCCCCAATGACATAAAGTTGCTCACTTTATGCAACCCAGCCCCTTTCCATGCACAAAAGCCTTGTAAGAAACCTAGTTTTGATGTTATGGCCTTGAAGGGCCTTGCATGCACGTAAAGTTTGCAAATTTACATGGTATCTGCACTAAGGGAGTTTGGATCTGGAGTTTGGGACCTTAGATCCCACTAAAAAGGTCTAAAATTGGGAAACTACTGAAGGAACTCGTCGACTCCCTTAGCTGACTAGACGATTCGGGGTAGGATTTGCCGTTTTGAGTTTTTGGATGAGTGCAAAGAAGGATTAGGGTTTTGGTCCGTTCAGACTTTTATTTTCTGGACATATGATGAACTCGATGAGTCAATAGGGTGAATTGGCGAGTTGAGGCGGGATTGAGTGGAATGGACTCGAGAGGAACTCGACGAGTTAAAAAGGTAACTCGGCGAGTTAACGCGTCATACAGCTAGCTCGACGAGTTGCTGGATGCACTCGACGAGTTGTGGTCAACATGGACTGTTGACCTTGACTTTGACCACGGTTGACCAGGTTTGACTGTGGGGGGTAATTATGGGATTATGACAAGTTAATCACATGTTGGTTATAGGCAGTTGAGGAGAAGTGGTGTGTGGGATATATCCGATCTTAGCTTGACAGTTCAGGACACGAGAGGTGAGTCTTCTCACCATACCAATGGGTCTACGGCACCATGGCCGGCCTATTTTATGATATGTGGTACACTAGCTGTAGTAGAGATATGTGGTATGATAGTTAGCTTTATGCTAAGTGGCATGCTAGTGATTATGTGATATTTGCATTGAAGACCCCGAGGGAGCCCGTGACAGTTGGATATAAGACCATGTGGGGGAGCCCATTGCATTCCTAGATAAAGACCATGGGGGGAGCCCATGGCATGATGGTGTAAGACCCAGTAAGGAGCCCACGGCCTCCTTATATGTTTATGTATGAGTTATGTAGTATGATAGATACTTCTGTGATATATTATATGCTAGTTGATTATTATGTTATTGCATCGAAGACCCCGGGGGGAGCCCGTGGCAGTTGGATTAAAGACCATGTGGGGGAGCCCATGGCATTCCTGGGTAAAGACCATGGGGGAGCCCATGACATGAAGGTATAAGACCCTGGGGGGAGCCCACGACATCCTTATATGTTAGTATGCATGGCTTATGTGATATGTGTAGCTTTTATAGCTAGTATGATATGTGTTATGTGGATTGTGAGTGGGGTATGCTCTGGGAGACTCACTAAGCATTATCTTACAGTTTGTGGATTTTTTTTCAAGTACATCTGAGCCCAAGGGCAAGGGTAAGGCTTGATGGCGTAGCGTGCACTCTCTCAGGCATTTTTATGGGACACTATGATATTTAGAAATAATGTTGTCTTGGATATGAATTTGAAAACAATTGTATTGAGATTTTATGGTTTATAGTAAAGTGCTTTGACTATTTAAAAATGAAAATTTTCTTTTAATTATTGGGTCGTTACTATGCACGATCACCCCTTCGCCTTTCCGCGATCCTCTGAGGTACCTGAAACATTATCCAAAACTATAAGCCCAAAGCTTAGTGAGTTTCCCCCAAAGTACCCACACAACACAAAACCAGAATAATACAATAACAACATGCATACATAGCCTTCAGTTTGACTGGAATTCCCCACCAGCCTACAATCTACCTGGTACGCTCATAGAACCTTCAACATAACTGGTACGCCACATCGGGCCTTCGGCCTCACTGGTACGCCCTACTGGCCTTCAGTCTATCCGGGACGCCCTGGGTCTGTTGGCCTTAAGCATAAAGCAGGTCCTCCTCAACCCAACCACTCATACAATGTGTCGACACATATACATATATAACAGATAATCCTACAATTAACCAGCCAATAACAAATAGATAGATCTTACAGATCACTAAGCATAGTTGTATCATATCTACCAGGATACAGATCTAACAGATCACTACGATACTCAATCATGTAATAATTCGGATAACAATCCAAAAGGGTCGGCCTTGGTGCCTTCGACCCAACAAGTACAGTGAGGAACACTCACCTCACACTGTCGTATCACTCTGAAAACCTCCAACTGTCGACTCAAGAAAAATCCCGAACTATCACAACAAAATAAACATCCAATTTGGATTACCATCCTTGACTAATAGCCCTTACATAGGATAAATTTCCCTTCTAACCTTCCCTAAATTGGGCCAAGAACCAAGCCCAATCCTTGATCCAAAAGGCCCAAAATTATACAAGGCCTATAATTGGCCTAATTTTCCAAGTTGGGCCCAACTCCTTATTGTGCCTTATCCTAAGGTCCAATTCTCTGATTAATCCAAAACACACCCACTCAGATAGTCCATCAGGGACCAAGCATTTAAGCCCAAAAGATGGCCCAAAACTCTAAGTCCAAATCTGAAATCCCAACAGATGGCGTACGCTGGGCGTACCCCGAAGGTACGCAGGGCGTACGCGAGCCTCGCATAGACTGCATACAAGGACGTTGACCAAGTACACTGGGTACTTCCTCCTAAGCGGGGTGTACCCTCGTAGAGCCCAAAACCTTGCTAAGTGCTTAATGGCTTAAGCACTTAAGCCCAAACTTCAGATCCATGACTCCAATGTATTCTAGAATCATAAAGTCTCAAACTTTAAGACTTTAGACGTACAAAAAGTCCATAATACATGGTCTTAATCCATTAAGACCTCTTACAAGGAACATGGGGCCAAAATAGCTAAAGGGACCTCATTTGTATGCCTTAGAACCCATCCTAGGGTCTGAAAGGACAACCCAAGATGTCTAAAACAAAGCGTGCATAACAATCGAAATTTTGGGACAAAAAGAACACCAAAAAGCTACGAATATGAGATCTAAAAAACCAAGCATAAAGGTGACAACTTTTTACCTTCTGGAGCTTCTAAATGAAGTGATGATCCAAGATCTACTAGCTTGCTTCAATCCCCAATCACCTTGATGCAACTCCTTTTTCGTCAAACACACAAGAAACACACTCTTAGATCAACACACACACACACACTTATGGAGTTAGGGTTTGCCAAAAACCACTCAAGGACTTGGAGGCTGGAAAGATGGGAGTAATGGTCCATAATGATGCTTAAATACTCCACAAACCCTAAAAATTAGGGTTTTCACCCGAACACACGTACGCCCAGCATACTAGTGCGCGCCCTAGTACGCTTAGCGTACTTACATGTACGCTTGGCGTACACCCCTTCCTTCCAAAATCACCATTTTGCCACTAGGGCTCCTTAGGGCTACTTTCTCAGAATCAAGGGACCAAAATGCCATAATTTAAAACCAAAGGAAGGATTTGAAAAATACCTGAAACCCGGGGTGTTACATCTTCGGAGGCTATTGGAGACTTTCTGGTCACTTGCGATCCAGTTCTGATCTTCTAGGCGATTGGAAGTAGTTGTTCAATCGCAATCCGATTCCGATCTCTGGAAGTCGTTAGAACTAATTGTTACTTATGATCGATTCCGATCTTCAGAAGGCATCGGAACGTATTACATTAATACCCCCCCCCCCAAGCTGGAGGATGAGGAATCATTCCCAGCATGGAAATAGCATCTACATGATCATCTCCTAATAAATATTTTGTGAATACTTATGTTATTTGTCATGTTGTTGGAACATGAGATAAGGATATAAAACCAGATTGTAACATTTCTCTGATAAACTGGCAGTCTAAATCGATGTGCTTGGTACGTTTACGAAAAACTGGATTTTTGGCTATGAATATTGCATCCATATTGTCACACTTGAAAGGAATAAGCTCAATGTAATGTATGTAACATCTCGATTCATGTAGTTTATGATTTTGATCCTTAATATGGTCTTGTTTGAAAAAATTGGTCCCAAGGAGCGTTAAGTGAGAATTACGCCTATGCCTGGTACGTTGAGCGTACTCTTTGTACGTTGTGTACATGGACGAAGGCCAAACCCTAATTTTTAGGGATTGGAACCTTTATAAGCATCATTAACTCCCCAAGACTCCTTCCATTATCAGTCTCCCACCCCATTTCGTATCTTGCAAACCCTAATCCACATTTTTGAGCATTTTGAGCCTTTGAGTGTGTTGTTGGTGTTCTTGAAGGAGGAAAAAGGAAGTGGATTCAACCTAGAAGCTCAATACCTCTTTGGATCTAGAAGCATCTTGCCCTTACGCTTCATTTAGAGCTATACAGCTCTAAACTTGTTGGCTATTTCATTAGATCTTGCTAGTTGTGGAGTTTTGTGCTTTTTAGCCCCATAATCTTGGTCCATTTGAGTATGAGCTACTCTAGACCAAATGAGTTATCCTTTGGACGTTTTAGAGTGTCTAGAGTGATAAAAATGTGATCTTGGCCCTTCTAGTCCTTTAGTGTAAAGATTATGATGTCTTATTGGTTTAAGAAGTTTGGGTTTTAAGGTTTGGGCACTTAATGGCCATGCAAGCCCATAAAGTTGGAAAAATTTTGGTTTAGAACTCTATTTGGGGAATAGATCTGGGATTTAGATGAAAGGATTAATTAGATTAAGCTCTTAATAGAAGGAAAGGCGGGCAATGGAGTACGCTGTGTGTACTCCCTTGAGACCCCGTATCTTGTTATGCGTATGACAAGCGTACATGTTGAGTAAGCTGAGCGTACTCAGCCTGAGTCAACACGGTTGACATTTTTCCCTTTGAACTTGACCAGGATTTTGACAAGTTTGACCTAGGGGTATTTTGGGTATTTTGAGTTGTAGTTGAGATTTGGTCACTGTTTGATATATAGGTGACGTGTTTGATGGGAATTAAGCATAACAACAAACTTATGTGTTCATACAACCCTAATTGCTTTGGATCTAAGTTTTTCACTAGTTGAACATGCAAATTCAATACCAAAGCAAAACCCTAGATCTAGCATTTATAATTTCGAAAATTAAAAATCAAAAGGGTTTTGATGATTACCTTACTTGTTATGTTGTAATAACAAGAACTCCCTGTAGATCTTGACTCTTGAAAGCGTAGTGCCTCAAATGTTGCAACTCTAATGGCTCACAAACACTACTAGCAAGAGGATGAGAGGAGAGAGGAGGGGATACTTAGAAAAATCGGATCCACTAGGTTTTTAAGGCATAGGGCCGAAAATCTAAGGGGTTACATCCCTTTATTACATGAGGTGGCTTAGTCCCAAAGCTAGGGTTTGCAGGTGGAAACCCTAATTCCCTGCTTAAGGCCTAAGCAACCCATGGACTCCTCTGTGGAAGGCCTTAGACGAAAATCTTATAGGGCCACCCTATAATTTTCGTCTTCTCATATCCAAAGAGTGTTGGAACATGAAAGTGAACCTATAGCAATCCTAATCACTAATTCTGAATTGTGTATGTTCCGAAGTGGAGAGTGGTCAGGAATCTGTCCAGACCAGGTAAGAAGATGTGAAGACTGAAGACATTCCGGAGCTGACTCTCATGTCCGGAATGGATGCTGATCCGGAGTGATGTTGTTTTGTCTTTTGTGCATTTATTATATTTGTCTTTGTATTGATGTAACATTTCATAGGACTTAGTCTATAGTTGTATTTGGACAATCAGAATGTCAGAATCATTTCTTTTGTCCGGTCCTATGTAAGCACTTCAGTTAATTCCCTGTAACATTCACTCCTATTTATAGGAGAATTAAATACAAGTCAACAACGGATCTTTCACTCTCTTTTGGCATTTTTCTCTAAGTTTATTCAAAACATTCTTCTTGTTCTTCATTTATTAGCTTTACTTTGATCATTTACTCTCATTCTTCATTTAATGACTTGATCATTTGCTGAACATATTATCTAAGACTTGACTGGTCTTTCCAGCCTTGACTTGAACATCTATTAGCAAGCAGACATTGATCTTAAGCATTCACTCAAGGTTTGAGTTTTCAAACCTTGTCCTTGCGCATCGATCTTGTTCTCACAATTTGTATCAGAGCTTGAGTGGTTGTCCTTTGAATCTATAAGATCAGATTATAGTTGGTTTGAATTTACCTTGGTATCTCAACCATTTCTGTGATAAGGATAAAAGTTCTTCTATATACCACTTTAGCTTGAAGATATCTTAACTTCAATGGCTACTTCTAATCCTCAGCAAATGATTTCAATGCAAATCGCAAATAGTGTGGGTGGCCCTACACGTGCCCCATTACTAGTTGTGGAAGAATATGATCACTGGAAAGTTAGAATGGAAAGGTTTTTACTGGCCAAAGATAAAGGTGAACAAATCTGGAGATCCGTCAAAGAAGGTCCCCATGTTCCTGTAAGAATAGTTGTAAGAGATGCAGCTGCTCAGCTCATGCGAGAAGATGAAGCTCGCCCAGCTCCTCTAACTGCAGATGATATCGAGAAGCTGCATGCTGATCAAGTTGCTTTCTCAGAAATGGTGTTTGGTGTTCCTCCTTCACTCTTTGAGCACATCAAGCTATGAAAATCAGCTAAAGAGATTTGGGACACTCTTCAGGACCTGATTGAAGGTTCAGAAAATATGAAGGACAAGCGCCTCACCTCAGTTGTCAACGACTTCGACACCTTCACTACCACTCCTGGTGAATCGGTGGCCTCAGCCTCCAACCGTTACTGAATCGTTGTCAACAACATGACTGCTCATGGGATTGTCCGAACTCCTTTGGAGTACAATCTCAAATTCATAAACAGTCTTGGCAAAGGATGGGGAAATGTAAAATCTTGTCTTCAAAGCAATGGTTCCTTGAAAAAGTTGAAGCTCTATCAACTTTTTGATGAACTTCAAGGACATGAGTCAAATGTTGCTCAAACCATAAGGGAACTTTCCGGAGGTCCTCTTGCCCTTGTTAGTTCCTTCGAATCAACCATTCCGAACTCATCTGCTCCGGATCCCTTCAAACCCATTGTTCCATTGGTTCAAACATCCGCACCTACCTTACCCACACAAATCTATCATGTTGATGATTCCAAAGCCATGGATTCAGAACTCCGTTTCCAACAGGAGTTCGCTCTACTCTCAATGAAGTAAAAACGTCCTTTCAATCCTTCTTACAAACCATACCAAAACCAATTCCATGCTCCTCACCAGAACAACCCTCAACCATACTCAGCTCCGGAATCTAAACCAACTTCGGAAAATACTCCTGCATACAAACCAAACGTCACTAAGCCAAACTCTACTCCGGAACCTCCTCAGAGTTCCAAATCGGACAAACCAAAAATTGTGTTTCATAGGTGCGGACATGCAAACCATTTTGCTAAAGATTTCCTGGATGATGCTCCACAAAAACCAAAAGTCAAGGATTCTGCCTACTACGTCCGAAGAGCACAAGAGATGGCTGAGAGTGAAAAAGCCTTTGTTACAACGGTTTTAAGAGATGTTGAAGGATATTGGTCATCCGGGGATGATGATGACATGGTAAGTGGAAGAAATATGTGTCTAATGGTAAGACAAACGGCTGAATGTGATGAAGGGTATTGGTCTTCTAGGTCAGAAGATGAAGATGATGTTGCTGAACCTCACTACTGCTACATGGCCACCAATGATCCACCAGGTCGAAGCATCGTTCAGTAGGTAAAATCTATGATCTATGATAATAATTTGGATTTGTCTCTTTTTAAACCTTATCTGACCCAAATCCAAACAGATATGAACACCATCTATAAAGCCTATGAGTCCGCCATAGAAGCCAGTGAGAAGAAGGACTGTGAACTAAGTCGTCTTTGGTTACGTTTTGAGGATAAAAAATTGAAAATCGAGTCTTTAGAGCATGAGCTTGTAATGTCAACGATGAATGTATCATTTTGAAAGATAAATGTGAAATCACCTATTCTGAACGAAATGTTTTAATTGCTGATAACAAACGTCTCAACGCAAAGATAGATGCATTGCATAACTTTGTAGATATGTTTGAAGCGGACATCCAGATGACTCATAAATTTCGTCATCCATGGTCTAAAGCACCTGGTCTCGGAAGCGAGTTTCCAAAACCCATTGCTAGTCCCCTGAAGGAATTACAAAATTTGACATTCATGGGAGAGGTTCCGAACATTAAACATTCGGACACCCCTTTTTCTCCATTGTCACCACTTCCGGAGACAACATACCATTTTGAGTACCCAATTCCTGAGTTCAAACCAATAGTTGTCAAGTGTCCTGATTCCACGCCTCTTCTGCCTCTGATAAACCTGGACCTGAATTGGACCACAAAATTTCATTATAGTCTTCCAAATTGCGTAGATTATGTTCCTATAAGTAATCACGTGAATAATTGTGTGATTGAAGAAATTATTCCGGAGACAACTGAAACTACTGCCTCTGAGTTTGTATGGGCATCCTTAGATGATAAAGTTGAAGTCTCAAGCTGTGTGTCCTATGATTCCTGCGAATCGGATTCCTTAGTAGTCTCAAAAGCTAAATTGGTTCCCATTACTCCTGAGTTTAGGAATCCATCCGAAGGACAAACCTCAAAATCATCGTCTCATCCTAAGAGAAAACCAATGTTGAATAGGAAGGATATTGTAGATCCCAAAGTAGAAGCTCGAAATGCACATAAAAAGGAAGTTAAGAATAGACAAAATTCCATGTTCATGGCAAACTCCAAACCAAGTTTATCCTGGAATTCTCATCCATCAACCCTTAGTCAAAACTCGTTTGTTCCCACTAGGATCCTCAAAAGACCTTCCAAACCTCTTGGTCGTGTAGAACCTAAGAAAGTCATCAGCTCTATTCAGTCTCAAGCTCATGTAACTGCCAAGACCATCCGAAACACCTCACCGGAACCTCAGACTGTTTCATCTGTCTTTATTGCAAAATCTGATGGCACAATTTTTAAACTAAATCTTTCAAAAACCAATGTGTCATCAAGAAAATCCACAAATGCAAAGAAAACAACTATTTCAAAATCTTCAAAGAAAAATCTTGTGTGGAAAGTCAAAACTCCCGTTAATGAAACACCAATTCCGGAGATGACAAATGTTATCAACACTCCGGATGACAAAGGTTCGAAGAAGCCAGTTCGGAACCTTCAAGTCATTGAATATGACTACTGGATAGATGAAAAGACATTAGCCTTCTGTTTGTTTCCAAAAAATTCAAAGAGTACCACCCAGAAACACAAAGTTTTTCCTAAGTCACAATCAAAGTCCAAAGCCCGTGCCTACATCCCAAAGTCTAATCCGGAGCCTAAAAACTTCATTGCTCACTAATTTTGCAGGCACTTTGTGCTTCGGAGCAAGAAACAATATGGTATATTGATAGTGCTTGCTCCATGCACATGACGGGGTAGAAAGATTTTCTGCGAGATCTGAAGCTTTCTCCAAATGTTGGTTACGTGACGTATGGCAACAGCTCCAACTCTCAAATTCGTGGTTATGGGACTCTCACAAATGGAAACTTCTCTATTTCACATGTGGCTTATGTAGCTGATCTGAAACATAATTTGATTAGTGTTGCTCAGCTCACTGATTCAAATCGTCGTGTGGAATTTTGCAAAAAGTACAGCTATGTAATGACTGAAGAACGGAAAGAGTGTTTAATCAAGTCGCTTCGCAATAAGAACATGTACCCGCTCGACATCAACATGATAATTGGCAAACCGCAACTCTGCCTTCTCTCCAAAGCTGTTCCTGACGTCAGTTGGTTATGGCACCAAAGGCTCGCTCATCTAAACTTTCGGTACATGAATGATCTTGTATCCGGCGAAATGGTGAGAGGTTTACCTCTTCTCAAATTCGAAAATGATCATTTGTGTGCTACTTGTGAGTGTGGTAAGAAATCGAAGAAATGTCATCTTGTTATCATCGAAAAGTCCATTTCGGAACCATTGGAGCTTCTACACATTGATCTTTGTGGACCATCCACTGTAGAAAGTCTTCATCATAAGAAATACATTCTTATGATTGTTGATGATTTTACAAGGTTCACTTGGGTCTTCTTCCTAAGGCTGAAATCCGAAACAGCCTCTAAGCTCATCAATTTTATCAAAGGAATAGAAGTTATTATCAAACTCCCAGTCAGGAGAATCCGAAGTGATAATGGATCGGAATTCGTTAATTCCACCATTGAGAAATTTCTCACAGAAAAAGGAATCGACCACAACTTCTCAGCTCCCTACACTCCACAACAAAATGGTGTAGTCGAAAGACGCAATAGAACTCTCATTGAAGCTGCTCAATCCATGCTGAACTTTGCAAATCTACCACTCTATCTTTGGGCTGAAGTTGTATCCACTGCCTGCTTCACTCAAAACCGGAGTATCATCAATCGACGCCTCAACATGACACCGTACGAAGCAATGAATGGTCGGAATCCAACAATCTCGTTTTTGCATGTCTTCAGATGTAGCTGCTTCATCAAGAACAACCGTGATCAGCTTACCAAGTTCCAACCTAAAGCTGATGAGGCCATCTTCCTTGGGTACTCTTCAAAATCGAAAGCTTACACAGTTCTTAACCGGAGAACTCGTGTTCTGGATGAAAGCTTTGATATTACTTTCAATGACAACTTCGTTCGGATTTCTGGCCCCACTCACATTACAACTCACATTATGGAGTCTGATGCTCCTCCGCCAGGATGTCCGAACCAAGTAATCGGAAACCCCAATGCTGGTGTACAGACTCGTTCTGCTACTAGTATCCAAAATGAATGTCATTTCTCAACATTCATATCCATGGTTGAACCCAAATCCATCAAGGAAGCATTGGAGCATGCTGACTGGATTACAGCCATGCAAGAAGAACTGGCAGAATTTGACCGAAATGAAGTTTGGACTCTCGTGCCTCCTCCTCAGAATCATCTCATTGTCGGTACGAGATGTCTATTTTGCAACAAGCTAGATGACGCAGGAGTTATTATTCGAAATAAAGCAAGATTGGTGGCAAAAGGATTTACTCAGATCGAAGGGCTCGACTATGATGAGACCTTTGCTCCTGTTGCACGTCTTGAAGCCATCAAAATCTTTCTTGCTTATGCTGCTCATAAAGGCTTCAAAGTTTACCAAATGGATGTTAAGAGTGCTTTTCTTAACGGTGAACTTGACACTGAAGTAAACCTTCAACAGACCCCCAGATTTATTAATCACTCCTTTCCGAACTACTGTTACAAACTCCGGAAGGCTGTCTACGGACTCAAGCAAGCTCCTCGGGCATGGTACGAGACCCTCACTGATTTTCTCAAACGCTCCGGTTTTCAAAGAGAAATTCTAGATCCCACTTTATTCTGAAGATCAAATGGAAAGCATCTCACGCTGGTACAAATTTATGTGGACGACATCATTTTTGGATCTATGGATTCATGTATGGTTACCGACTTTGCTAAACTTATGATCAATCGATTCCAAATGAGCATGAATCGGGAGTTAAGATTCTTTCTTGGCCTCCAAGTCAAACAGACTAACAGAGGAATCTTCATTCACCAAGAGAATTACATTTCGGAACTCCTCAAGAAATACTCAATGGACACCTGTGCCTTTGCCAAGGTACCAATGGGCTTCGGACACAAGATCTTTGCCGACCCTTTAGGTGTTCTTGTTGATGAAAAGAAGTATCGCGGAATGATTGGATCTCTGCTCTACCTCACAACAAGTCGTTCGGATATCATGTTTTCTACATGCCTATGTGCCATATTTCAAGTCAACCCAAATATGTCTCATCTTCTGGCTGTCAAACAAATTTTCCGATACCTCAAAGGTACAAAGAGTCTCGGAATCTTGTATCCAGCAAATGAGAGCTTCCTACTTCAAGCATATTCAGATTCGAACTACGGTGGTCTTCAACTTGATAGAAAAAGCACTTCAGGTGGCTGTCAATTCTTAGGTGGTCGTTTGGTCAGTTGGTCATCCAAGAAACAGAACTGCATTGCACTCTCTACAGCCGAAGCAGAATACATTGCTGCTGCCAGCTGTACATCTCAGGTTCTGTGGATGAAATCTCAACTCTTGGATTATGGTTACCGCTTTCAATGTATTCTTATCTATTGTGACTCTCAAAGTGCCATTGCGATTACTCACAATCCAATTGAGCACTTAATGACCAAGCACATTGATATAAGGTACCATTTCATAAAAGATCATGTACTTAATGGTAACATTGAACTCATTTTTGTTCCATCTGACAATGAGATTGCTGATGTCTTTACCAAGGCATTAGACAAAACCAAATTCAATGGTTTTCTGAAACAATGGCGTCTCCACAGAAACCCACTCAAACTGCCTCAACCCCAAAGAAATCGATTGCAAAGAAGAAATCATCCAAATATTCCAAGGGTTCATCCTCATCTGCCGATCCAGAACCTTTTCTGAGAGACACCACTCAACTGTTTTCCCTTAATCCACTGGATTATGATGAATCAATCAGGGTAATGATCGAGTTTATTGCAAATCTCCCTATCTCCATTCCCCTCACCAAAATCCCTGAACCTCCACCACCACTTCATCATCTTCATCGTGCTTTTACCAGTATCCAACTCAACGATGGTGCTCTAGAAACTACAATCATTGGTGACAGAACAATTCCCATCTACAAATCGACCTTCCTTAAGGCGATTGGTGTAAAAGCAAACCCAAGGGGTTTCAAAGTCGAAGAACCAACGACTGAAGAGTTTCAGACGTTTCTGAATTACATCGGGTACACCCAAGATTACAAGGCCAAAGATTTCAAGAAATCTGCTGTCTCCAGACTCTGGACCGTACTCATGCACCTTATCATCAGAGGGCTGTCCGGAAAACATGGAGGAACTGATACGCTAAGCAAGGACTGGCTCAACGTCGTCTTCAGCATCTACTCTGGACGCGAAAATACTATGGATCTTCCGGAAGTCTTATGGCAAGACTTTTGCAAGTTTGCCATCAAGAGGAAGAACAATGAAACTTTGAGCCCTAGGTTCTGGGCACTGACGCTTCAACAAATCTTCAAGGAGCTTTCCGAACCACTTCCGGTTACCACAATTCCTCCGGAGGTATGTGTCTCATTCAAAGTAGTTAAGGCTTATAGGATTCCGGACCAATCCTCTTTTGGTCCGGTCAGACGACTTCCGGACCACATGTTGACCCTCATTCCTTCCGATTCAATTTATTTAAAACAACACTTAGAGACTTCGGTTGTGTTTGACCCAACACAACCTACCCCAGTCTCTGTTGAGCCCATTTCCGAAGAGGCCAAGCCTACTATGTCCGGACCTAAGGTTAAGAAACCAGCCAAGTGAAAGGCTTCTCCCACCAAGTCAAAGCCTAAAAAGAGAACCAAAGTCAGCTCTTCCTCTCCAAAGGAAGATGCTCATGACATTCAGGCTGACTCTAGCCGTCCGAACATCCCTCCTGCCCACTCATTTGAGGTACCCCTCAATGTTTCAGAATCACTTGCACACACTCACAGGAAGTCTCCACATAATCCACCCTCACCTTCCCAAAAAGGTGATGCCGGTGTTGACCATAGTTCCTTGCAGCCCCCTGGAACACACCCACGAGTCACTTTTGATATTCCTTTTGTTTCTCAACAAAGCACACACTCCGGAACCCCTGTTCCGGACACTAAGCTTTCCGGAGATGGAGCAGTCTCTCCGACTCCGGAAGCCCAACTGGTCTGATACCCGTAAGGCGTACAGGACGACCAGGTGCTAATGATCCGCAATGGGAAGATTTTGTTAACAGGGCCGCATCTAAACGTCCGGATCTCACCAGAGCTCAAGTGGAGTCAACTCTTATCTTCATGAGGAACAGGGCTATCCAAAGCAATATGCCTTATGTTCCTCCCACTGATACCGATGCTGTCAACGAGCTTACTTCCGAACTACCGCCCATCACAACTCACCAAAGCATACGTATCCGGATGAAGAGGTCTCTGAAGAAGTCATGCTGGATGATGAAGCAAAACCGTTCCAGACATAAATCTCATGACTTCACTCCATTTTTAATCAAAGGCATCTGTATCCAAGTCTGCCTATGACTTCGGATCCTCCTCCTCAACCACTCTGGATGGAGGTTCAAACTCCAAATTGCAAGAAGATGATGTTGCAACCAAACTGGGTCCTTCCATAAATCCATCCTCACACTAAGCTGGTGACTACATTGACCCATTCGCTCTCCTCGAGATTCGAACCAACATCTCGGACACTATGAAGATAGTGTCATCTATGGAAGCAAATGTAACCGAGCTCAACACGAAAATGGATCAAAAAGTCTCCGGACTTGATTCCAAACTTGATGCCATTCTCCAGTTAATATCCCAGCTGTCCGGACCATCTGTTACGGAACGAGAAGCTCAACTGGATCAAATAATTTCCCTCCGGCTCAAGCACACAATAGAGGAAGTTGACACCAAATATGAGATTTTGGTTGATCACTATCTCAACACCATCACTTCTATGCTCAAGGTTCATGATGATTTGGTGTCTGCTACCAACGACTTGATTAAGCAGACCCACATCCGTCATGAGAAACAAATCCAAAGAATGGAGAAGAAGATCAAAAAGAAGGATGAAATGAATATGATCATTCAGCAGGTCCTCATCAAGCTTCTTCGCTCCATTTGGAATATCGTTGATGTTCCGAATCAGAAGTTTGATGAAATGTTAGCCATTCTAGGGCATCTATTTGATCACCTTGCTGCACAAGCTCCTACGTCTGAAGCCAATCATACCCTCAATCTGCAACTCAACACAGGCCTTCAAAAAGTCTTCAAAAAATTTGATGATCTCCAGAACACTTTGGTACTTGCAATGGTTCCTAAGTCCACCGATGCAAGAGGGGGAGAAGGCCCAAGAAAACCTTGGAAACCCGCCTCAGAATTTACACTCCGGGATGAAGATCTAGATTCCGAAGAAGAAGTTCAAGTTGTCTCTGGAATGCTAGGGATCTCCGGAGAAGAAGAAGGAAGTGAAGAAGAAGACGAATATATTCCGGATAAAGCTACTAAGGGAATTCTTGGTCTTCAAGCTCCCAAGGTGACTACTCCGAAGGAAATAACAGAAGAACAAAAGAGAATCTGGTCTGCTATTTCCTGGCCATCCTCTCTTCTTGATGCTCTCCGAATGGGCATTCAAATGGCTAAGGCAAAATCCTTTCTAACCGCTCAAGCCTTCCGAGCCACTCCTTCCATGCAGCCTCCCATTCCGGAACCAACAATTGCTCCAACCGACCAGGGCTCTCCTCTCTGGATCCTGATGAAATTCCGGAAGAACCTCTTCCAAATCCCACTCCGGAATTTATGATTGATGAAAATATGAAGCTTGTCATAGCTGCACTTCAGAAGGACAAAGGGAAGAAACCCGTGACTGCCAAACAACAAGCCTTTCACTCTGGACCTCCTCTCAAGCAAAAATATGGACGGTCTCAGGAGGAAATCAATCAGGCATTAGAGGACAGCATCCGGATCCAAGCTCTAAAAGACAATCCTGATCTGATGCGTGGCATCTCTCCTCTTTGCCGTGAAGGCATTCTTAAGGCTCAAGAAATCATTCCGTGCCTCTACTACGACCTTCCTTCTAATGACTCCGATCAGCTGGATCTTCCTCTCTCTCCCAACAGCAAATTCTACACCAAATTTGCTCCTCTTCACCCAACTGACAATCCAGAAGTGATCATCCAGACTGAGCGAGAAAGGCTTAAAACATTCTACACTAAGCACGCACAACCTTTCAAGGAAGTGTGGATGAGGAAGAGGATTACCAAAGTTCAGGGCTTCGGAAGAAAAATTTTGATGAAATTTGAAATGAACTGTCCTCTATTTCGTTTTCACCTCCTCCGGAATAAGCCAACGCCCCGGACCGTTACTGATGCTGATTTTCCTTCTATGAATCCTAATGACATCCTCACTCTAGCTACCTACTTCAGAGAAAATCAAAAGGATGACATCAGTATGGGAGCTTACCATGCAACTCTAAGCTTTCTGATAGATTATGTTGCTGAGTTTTGACGATGTTATTATGAGCTTGCACACCTATACGGAACGGAACAATTTGTTACCAAAATCGACTTTGTTCTTCCGGAAGCTGAAATTCTTGCAGATGGTCCCATTGAAGAACCGGTTCTAGGGTTTGTCTACACAACCAGAAAGACAAAAAAGAAGGACTTCTTCCGAGTCCTTGACAAACATCTAGTTCCGACCAAAGCTCTGAAGAAGTTCTTATCCCGGGCGTCCAAGTCTGATGCTCCGGAACAGGTCAAGGCAAAGTTTGTAAGTCAATTGGTGTGGTATATTGCGGTCCGAGAATGGTTGTTCAGAGCCTACACCTTCATCAAGGAAGAAATGAACTAAGTTTGCTGGATTGCTAAGTTCACTTAGGGGGAGATTGTTGGAACCTGAAAGTGAACCTCTAGCAATCCTAATCACTAATTCCGAAGTGTGTATGTTCTGAAGTGGAGAGTGGTCCGGAATCTGTCCGGACCATGTAAGAAGATGTGAAGACTGAAGACATTCCGGAGCTGACTCTCATGTCCGGAATGGATGCTGATCCGGAGTGATGCCGTTTTGTCTTTTCTGCATTTATTATATTTGTCTTTATATTGATGTAACGTTTCATAGGACTTAGTCTATAGTTGTATTTGGACAATCAGAATTTCAGAATCATTTCTTTTGTCCGGTCATATGTAAGCACTTCAGTTAATTCGCTGTAACATTCACTCCTATTTATAGGAGCATTCAATACAAGTCAACAACGGATCTTTCACTCTCTTTTGACATTTTTCTCTAAGTTTATTCAAAACGGTCTTCTTGTTCTTCATTTATTAGCATTACTTTGATCATTTACTCTCTATCTTCATTTAATGACTTGATCATTTGTTGAACATATTATCTAAGGCTTGACTGGTCTTTCCAGCCTTGACTTGAACATCTGTTAGCAAGCAGACATTGATCTTAAGCATTCACTCAAGGTTTGAGTTTTCAAACCTTGTCCCTGCGTATCGATCTTGTTCTCATAAAGAGTCCAAGAGCCCAGTTTCACAACTATCAATGATTTGTAAAACAACCCCTATACTTTTAATTAATTCCTTTAATCCCAAAATTAATTCCAAATTAATTTCTGATTAAATATTAATTAAAAACATGATTTCCAATTAATACGTTATTTCGTAACATATTACTAAATCATTTATATGAATTTATTATTCCAAACAATAAATTCAACTTCTCTCCAAAAGTCATCATGTCAAGTTGCTAGAGTGAAGGCAACCCAAAAGGGTCATGCTACTATCAAATCAAGCACATACCAATTATAGTTATGGGTTTAGACACCTAATCCAACAATATCCTACTTGGATAATTCTAATAACTATGATTGCAAGTATGACCTCAAAATTTGACCAGCAATCGTAGCTTTCAAAAGCCACTATCGAACTCTGACCTAGTCAGTTACGTGTCCTTAGATAAGGGATAAAATATTCCTCCATTCTTCAAGATATTGTATGGAAATAAGACATGGATTATAATCATTCTATCTGTCCAAGGTTTGTTTCCCGATTTCTGATTTATGACGACTGATTCAGCCTACCAATTGAACATATCAATTCAGTCCATGCTTGGCCAAGCGCTTTACATGTCATCATCAAATCATCGAGTGGCCCACAGATATCGCTTTTCCCCATCAGGGAAAAAGGAACGGATAAACTTCGACTCATATGCTTGTACTATTCACTCATCAAATCACGCACAACAATATGTTTTATAACATCAAGTTCTTGATTCGTTTACATATTATCAATGCACAACTGATTTACAAACAACTCATATGTCTCCGTTTCAAGAATATAAGATATTATCGTCTCAAAATTACTCGTGATAAAATCCATGAAGTAATTCTCTGGGCGTGGGTTAATCTAATACTCAAATCTCCATTTCAGAAGTACTCATGAATGTTGCAGCAGACCATTGCCATGTCTAAACACTTAGATAATCTACAACCCAATTCACGACAATCTTAATTCATTACTTACTTCCAAAGTATGATCGACTGTGGATGTTTTGAATAATCCAATTATTCGGGAAGTAAAACATACGAAGTGAAACACAATAATAACCTAATTAAATATGATCTCAAAACTATTGAATATAAATAAAACACTTATTATTTAATCACCATGTTAATTAGACTTTATTAATTGTACAATGTTTCGAGTAATCAATTAATCACTTGAATTAAACATTAGTCATTCCATGTTATAAACATGCATACTATGTCTCTCTATGGTCCTTCCTTTATAAGTAGATCAATTGGACATAATCCCAATGATACTCATATCACAATTCCATATCCATATTACAAGTGTAAGAATTTCCAAAATTCTTGTCACTTCTAAACGTGTTAGAGTCCAACCTTACATGCAATATCCTTTTGCGATGACGTGGCCCGAAAGTCACAAATACTTTGCCAACGATGTCACAAAACGCTCCAATGAAACTTTGTTACTTAAAACAATTTCTTGGTAATGAAGTATCAGGTTCAAGGTAACTCCTTGAACACCTTCTTTGCATTAAGGTTTCTAACTCACATTCAGATTCTAATCACCAACTCCCATTATGGAAACTTTTCCATATTTCCATATGACAATCAATTCTGATCAAGAATTATCCCATTCTGAAACATGTCAATATGGTCCGTCCAAAATTCGACTATACTTCCAACTGTCCACAAGCAACCAATCTTCAGTGAACCTCAGATTGTTCTTGACAATTGTTTAACAGCTTTAGTCACATCTTGTTTAAGTCCTTTTTCCTTCTAAATGCCCTAGGAATTTGGAAAAATTAGAACAAGAGAATACTATAGCATATTTGATCAATCATATATCTGAAGCATATGGGATTCGATACATAAAGACATGATACTTGATCAGTCTCTTGCTATAATATTTCCATATATAGAATTTCCTATGTTGAATCATTTCAACACGATATTCATATATATTCATGACTAAGTTCCATTAAATCTAAACTTTTAGATTTGGAATGAAGTATCAATACCTTCTCCCCTAAATCCTTTTATAGTAAAACAATTCTCAAATATAGCACTTGCAAATTGAAAACTTTGTTTCCTATAAATAGTATTGCTAACTTGCAATACTTACCATAACTATTATGCTCCCACTAGCATAATAATTATACTCTTGCTAGCATAACAATTATGCTCCCACTAGCTTTGACATGTATCCAGAAATCAACTGGACTTCTAGAAATCAATACAATTGACTTCCTCGCTAAAGTTCAGATTTCTGATACGTGGTGCTTTGATAAGTTTTCATCTAGACTTCTCAAGCTCATACACCTTCATTAGATAGCATACGTGTGCGTTTAAACCCATTCAAAACTTACAAAAATAAGTCCTTAATGTTCAAACTATTTCTTGCCAATTCTCACAATTTGAACTATGAAAAGGTTTGTCGTAATCATATACGAATTTCAGAACAAAATTATCACAACTGCTAACATGATATTAATCAAATTTAAAATCTACTAGCAAAAGTGTTTCCTCATAATAATTTTTCATGAATTAAAGAGAAAACGTTTGCCACCTAGATTTTATGGTGTATGTGTTCCTATACATGTGAATTTATCATTTCCAACCTACAAGCATAAGATAAGGTGGAGGACAAACCAAAATCAAAATTTGTTTTTCCTTTCATGGACTGAACTTTGCTTATTCTTAATTTCTTGCCATCTGGTGGCACAAGGGCCTACCAACGCTTCCAAGTTGTCAAGTAGCTCACTCATATTGATCAATGTACTATCACTGACCAACATTCTCTGCCATTGCAGTCAAATGAGAACCACAGAACTCACACACATTGTCAACTCAACTGGTAGGTGCATAAAACAAGAATGTGTCAACTTAACACGATAGGTTATCAACCTCGGGTCATGTGCTAGTGATAACTAAAAGGTTTATTCTTGATTGAATCTTGAAACTATACAAGATCATTAAGACTCCCACTAACTCCTTGACATATAAGTTTATTTGATAGGGAACATTCCTTGACAAGCAAAAAAAAACAATCAAAGGGTAGTATGGCTTCTTATCAAGAAAACACTTCATTTAATTGGTACTAGTTTATCTTTGTTTTAACCAAAACATCACAACTACCAATTTCAAATGTGCTAAAGCAAGAAAACATTTCTACTCCACATTTCATGAGGTGTTATAAACCTACTTAATTTGAATTTGAAGTTCCTAGAGTGTGACTCTAAAACTTGATTTTTGGAAACGAAGTATGACTCATCTCTTGATTAAACTATTTCAACAATATCTGATTCCTCTTCTTAGTCATACAGATGCACTAAGATGTCCTTAGAGGATCAATAGTTCCAAAAATCATCAAGATGATCATAAAATATGATACTAAAGTATTCTCCTTTCCTTTCAGATTGGAGAAAACTTTATTTTTCTGCCCAATAGATTCTTCTTATTCTTTCTGCCACTCTTTGAAACTTTTCAAAAAATCAGAATTACACTTAATCTTATAAGTATAACCATATTTACTGAACCATCAGTAAATCATGACGAATAAATTTATCGTCCTTTGTGGTGGATCTGACCAGTCCACATCAATGTGTACTAGATCCTTTAGTCCTTCACTTGTCTCACACTAACATGTGAACAAGGAATTAATCATGATCTCATAACGATCAAGATTCTCATACATCACACAATTTGAATTGTACGACTCCAAGTTTCTATCCAATTGAACCTTGGGTGATGATAATTCCTTTTCACTTGGTCGATTATGACATTACCAAAAAAGATATAATCAAGAATCGATCCATACTTAACATTTCTAATAATGGAAGTATAACCACCAATTTTTATAAATACCATTTCAAGGAAATATAAAGTAAATAAGATAAAATGAAAAATGTACTTTATTGATAATGTACGGAAAAATTATCCTTACAATGCAAATATATATGAAAACTATGTTTCTAGACACTTCCTAAGCAATCTATTAATCTATCATAACTCATAAGCAGCAGCTTCAAATTCTGATCGTCAAACCATGTGATTGAAATCTATCTCTCACAATCAGAATTAGCTCACTTCTTCTTAAGCTTCCTTCGTTTTCTTAGATCCTGCAAAACATCAAAATGTAATTAGCACATCATGTAATAAGAATTTATGAATAGGAACTTAATAAAAAAGACTTAGATAGTGGATGTACCTGAAGTAGAGTCATACATCTTGATTTTCTTATCTTTGCGATCCTTCAGGTAGACAAGGCAGCTTCGCATCCAATGTCCCTTCAATTGGCAATAGAAACATATGGACTCTTTAGGAACAACACATGGGGCTATCTCATAACTGGCCTTTCTCTTTACCATATGGTCAAACAGTTTTACCTTGGCTGATCCCTTTCCATTGGGAAGAGAAACCTTTTCTGGACTACCAATGTTGCCATTGTCACTATCCATGGAAACTTGGGAGATTGATCCTTCAAACTGTAACATCCCAAATAATCAAGACCAAAAATTTCAGTTTTAATATAGCGATTCATAAAACAATTTATAAGAAAACATCATCAAGTAATCTATTTCATAAAAACCATAGATCACGTGTCTCAAAACCATATCATCAAATAGTAACAATGTCAGAGTACAAATCCCAAGAAACTCATGTGTGTGATGCGCTGCAGTCATGCCGACTCCTTCCCCTTCGAAGAAGAGGTACCTAAAACAAAAACTGTAAATCGTAAGCACAAAGCTTAGTGAGTTCCCCCATCATACCACATACCATGCAATAACATACTGTCAGGCATACCTGGGTGCCCGACCTACTTCTTCGGTATCTCTCAATCGGTAACTGCCTAGCATATCTAGGTGCTGGCCTACCCATTCGGTCTCTTTCAACCGGATACTGCCTACCATATCTGGGTGATGGCCTACCCCTTAGGCCTCTTTCAACTTGATATAGGGACTATTTCACTCCCTACTACTACCACATAATACCCTAGCATACATACATGTATCATATACTGCCTAGCATATCTGGGTGCTGGCCTCCCCTTCGGTATCTTTCAACTGGTAATTGGGGACTATTTCACCGCTACCACTACCGAACCATAACATAACATACTCGCACATAAAGCATAACAGATAGTGGCATACCATAGAATTATCATGACGACAATCATCTAACAAACATCTCCTACTAGTGGGCCGACATTGTGGCCTTAAACCTACTTCTATTGGAAGGTAACTCACCTCAATGTCGTGAAGTAACTGAACTGTCCTCGGTGCTGGGATCAACTCTCCTCAAACTCCTACACGTAACATCTCTTTTAATTACTCTATCAACACCCTGGTCAAAGTCAACCTTCTGGTCCAAGTCAACATCCTGGTTTACTCAAATCGCCGAGTTGGTCCATCAACTCGTCGAGTCCTATAAATCAATGAATCTAGAACTCGCGATCTAACTCGTCGAGTTACCCACTAAATCGTCGAGTTTCTCCTTATGACAAAATCAGTACTTTCCGTTTGAACTCGTCGAGTCCTTCCTTGGACTCGTTGAGTTCTTCTTCATACAAGTCGGGACATTTTCTCATCAACTCGCCGAGTTAATCCTTGGACTCATCGAGTTATTTGATCTTTAAGTCCATAAACACTCCCAACTTGCTGAGTCAGATTCTAGACTCAAAAAGTTTGCTCAATAACAGAAAAGGTTGGGGAACCACGACCCAACTCGCCGGGTCTTAAGAATGACTCGTCCATTTCCCTAAAGTATAAATCCATACAGTCGATTTTAGTCAGGCTTAATGCATCCAAAACGTAGATCAGGCCTCCTAGGGTTGATATAACAGGTAAAGTTACAAACTTTACGTTCATGCATGGGTTATCTAGCTCAAAAGGACTTAAAATGAGGTTTACAAGTTGTATGGGACTCGCATGGCCATAAAGTTGGCACCTTTATGCCATGGAGTCCCTCAAAGGTTCCAGATCTGAGGTCTTAACCCCAAACATACTTGTATCCATGAATGGTTCCAAAAAATGGCTCCTTCAAGCCCTAAACTACTCTATGAAGGGATCTAGTAGATGAATAGTCAAGGTATAGACTTTATACCTCAAATGAACTGAAAATGGAGCATAAACTCTGGATGTACGTGTTTCCTCTTGATTCCCCATGCTTCCTCTTCATTCTGAAGCTTTAAAATCACCAAAAACACACAACAATGACTCAAGAACACTCACAATGGGTTAGGGTTTCAAATTAGGGTTTTCTAGACTAAGGGAGGCGATGAGGGAGGCCAAAATGGGGGTATTAAGGTCTTTAAATAGGGTAAAAACCCTAAAAATTAGGGTTTCACTATGGCAGTCCTACTCGTCGAGTCGAGGCTCCTCGACTCAACGAGTAGGTTTCAAGTCCTGCATCCAAAACAATTCCATTCCTACTCGACGAGTTTGGGGCATCCAACTCGTTGAGTCCCTTTGCAAAAATGAATAATTCTTATTAAAATGCATACCAGAAATCGGGCGTTACAAATCTCCCCCACTTATTTTAGACTTCGTCCTCGAAGTCTGCTGCTGCATCCGGAAAAAGCTCGGGGTAGTGCTCCCTCATCTCGTCCTTCGGCTCCCAAGTCCATTCTGAGTCCTTGCGGTGCTGCCATTGCACCTTCACCAACTCGACATTATTATTCCTTAGATCCTTCGTTTTCATGTCGAGGATGGCTACTGGTCGCTCAATGTAGTTCAGGTTGTCATCCACCTGAATATCCTCTAGAGGCACCACCACAGAGTCGTCTACCAGGAACTTCCGTAGCTGGGAGACATGAAAGGTACTGTGGATCTTACTAAGCTCGGCTGGCAGATCTAGCCTATATGCCACCTTGCCCACCCGGGCTACAACCCTGAAAGGAACAATGTACCTAGGGCCCAAATTGCCCCGCTTCCTGAACCGGATGACACCTTTCCAACGGGACACCTTCAGGAGGACCATATCCCCGACCTGGAACTCCAGGTCCGATCGGCGCCTATCGTTGTAGCTCTTCTGCCGACTCTGAGCAGTCTGAAGCCTACTCCTGACCTGCTGTATCCTCTCCGTCGTCTTGAGCACCACTTCGGTACTCCCCATGACCCTCTTGAAGAAACGTGGAATCAAGTATTAATCAAAATCAGAGTTAAACGAATGCAAATTGAACACAAGATGTAAATAAGATCTGGTTTCTGCTCATTTACGCTTTCAGCTTTTACAGAGAAAATAGACAGATTCTGTAAAGACTCTTCTCTAACTCTAGTAAAGTTCCCTATTTACAGGAACTGTGAAAGCATACAAAAAATACTAAGGCATTGACAATTAAGCTTCGTATAAAATGCACCTTAGTAAATAAACTTAACTAAACATATGAAGGGTAAAACAGACTTCGACATATTACAAGATAATTCGACCCTAACAATCTCCCCCTTTGTAATAATGTCGACCTTCGTTAGTTCAAGAGAATCTGTATAGCATACAGCATAACTCTTCGAATCTCAGTGTACCATGAGATTATCTTCTTCAGTTCCTTCTTATCTCCTTCGTTATTCTTCTTGCAGCTATTCATACGAACAATGAAATTCGTATATTGGGATGTTGTATATCTTTCCACTTCGGAAGCTTGAAACAAGAATCTTTTAGCCTTCCCATTCTTATCTTTCCCAGCAAATACCATACCAAATGGCTTCAAACATATTTCTCCATCTGCATACTTCTTCAACTCAGGTTGAGTTAAAGGAAGTTCAATTGGCACCTTCACTTTTAATCCCTTTGTTGTAGCTAACTCAACATCTGTAAGTGCTAAACACTCATAATAATTGTCAATAAAAATATTGATGTGAGCCAACCCAAGTCGAAAAACTTCAGGATCAGATTCTCGAAGGTATGAAGCATCTTTATCCTTTAGTAACAATGCAACTTGTATTAGATCATACAAGTTCATTAAAGGAAAATCAGCCACTGAGAAATCACACACTTGCCCATTTGCTCTTGACACGGTAAAGCGAAGATTCTGCATCATATTTTCGAACAACACATCTCGCTTTATGCTTATAACCTTCTTTATCTTCATCAGTGACCAAATCTCCTCTGGAAGCTTTCCAAGTACAACATGAAATCTGATCTTCATGTAAGTGTACTCATCATCATTGTCAAATTTCTCAGCAATTTTATACTGAGCCATAATGAACATCATCTCATTGATGGGAAAGTCCAATTGACTCATATCTGTGTTAAGAACAACATAACTCTTCTTTGGCTTCTTTTCGAAAGCATACATGTGATTATATGCCACTTTCGACTCTATTGTTTCATAATTGTAATGCTTTGAAGGATCACCCTTGTTCATCCCAGGAGGATCATTGGCACGAAGTCGCATAATGCTTTGTATAATTCGGAGCTTTTCAACCTCAGTCTCCGCTTCAGCTTTCTTTTCTTCCTTTGACTTTTCGATCATAACTGTTTTGCCTTTGTCTTTTACAGAAGAATTATCAACCATTTTCTTAGGTTTCGAACTGCTGCCACCTTCCCCAATCACAATTCCTTTGGAAATTGGCTTCGTTGATATTGGCATTGTTGTCACAACAGTCGAAATTACTGGCTCAGCAGTTGACACAAATGGTTTTGTTGTTGGAATCTTCGAAGAAAACAATTTTCCAACAACCTTTGCATCTGCATGCAAATCTTCACCACTAGCCTTCGTACCACCAACCTCCTTTTCTCCCCCTTGCACCCCTGTGAAAACAGGTGGGGCATTCGTCGGAAGAAGGCTAGAAATGTGAGAAAGATGAGCATGTTGTTTGTGTAAAATAGCTTCAAAATGAACGAACTTTTGAGACAAAAAGTCTGGAGTGATCAACGGAGATGAAACTGATTTAACAATAAAATCTTTGAGCTCCTTCAGTAGCTTGAGCACCTCCCCAAAGCTTTGATTTTCCGTTGTTGACAGGTGAGTAAGTTGAGGACGCAAATATTCGTACAACTTGACATATTTGGTAACAGCCTCACAAATAATGTCAACTTTCTGATTAATCGAAGCATAATCCCGTTGGACAACTGAGATTTCCTTTTCCATATCCCGTTGAAGCTCTTGAATTTGTAAATTCACATCTTCCCTCACCTTCTTGACATCTTGAACAAATAACACATGTCGTTCTTTCACCAAATGCTTGAATTCTTTCACCTCCCCTCTAAACATCGAATTTAGAGAATTCACCCTTAATTCATCATTTGATCATTATGATCAATCTTCTCTAAGACACGAGTCTCTGAATCTCGGACCATTCCAGAGACTTTACTCACCACCTTTGCTTCGAAGGTTTTTAGCAGATTATCAACTTCCATATTAGAGACAGATGAATTACTCCCCAAATATGCTTGATATTGAAGAATAGAATTCAATTTCTGGTTAAGAATCTTGAATTGTTTCATTGTCATCAACATATGATCAGGGAAGTGATCTTCTGCATCATCAAACTGTAAAGCCTCAAACGCACCTCCAAAACCTTCATTGTCAGTATCAGGTTCAACAACAGGTGAGGTGTTAACAGGCGAATCAATTTTTGGTGAATCAGTAGATTGAGTTGGAAAAAGAGTTGTAAAGGGTTGATGAAGAATGTTTTCAAAGGTTGGAGAACTTGTAGTATTCGGAACAATAAAAGGAGGTAAAGACACGAATGTATCTGTTGTTGAAGATACAGGAATACCTTGAGAAGTAGCCTCAACCTCTTTGTTCGACTCTCCCTCACCCATATTGACATTTACATCCGTATCAGATACGTGTGTAAAAATGCCTGAAGTTCGAACCTCCTCAGTATGTGATTCAGTTAACGATACTTCGGGTGGTATGATAGTGGTCTTCTAAGGAGTAGATACAGATTGAGAAACAATTGGTTCTGGTGTTTCAGGAACAATTTCTTCTTCAGATGAGTCCTCTTGGACAACCAACTTTCGTTGTCGTTTCTTCTTCTTTGAAATATGTTTGGCCACGTCTTCAGCTCTACGTTTCTTGGACTGAGGCGAAACTGGAGCTGGAACCTCTCAAAAATGACTCCTTGATGAGAGAGTTGTGGTTTACGAACAATAGAAGGATAAGATTTTCGTGAACCCCTATTTCTTTTCTTCAATCGTCGAAAAACACCAGATTTTGAAGGAATTTTCTCTGCCACAATTGTATCACCACTAGGTTCCACTGGTTTGATGACACCAGTCGAAACATTCACTTCAGCCATCTTAGGCTTCTTTGGAGACTTCGTGGATTCGTGCACAATCTTCTCAGAAGACTTCTTTGATTCATGCACTGGCTTTTCTGGTGTAGCTGTTGCATCCTTTTTGGAACGTTTAGACTTCTTGGAAGGACCAACTTCTTCTTTCGACAATAATTTTCCAGTCTCAACATCTGGATTGATAGTTTTTAAGTATGCAACCAACACCGAATTTGTTGGCTCAACTCTCTTTAACATTGCATCAGGAATACGAGCAATGTGGGTGAATACTTCCATATCATCTGAAACTTCTTTTGGAAAGTGATACTTCAGAAACTCAGCCTTTTCTTCATCAGCAGGAACAACAATTCCTTCTTTTTCATAGAAATAACCAAGTATTAAGCTCCAATACCTAGCACATGAAATACCTTGAACGACATTCGTGTTTTCGACACTCTTTTGGAATTCCTTCCACAGTTGTGTAGAGTAGTCGACAGAGAGATCATAGTATAATCCTGCCACCATCGCATACACCTCCATCCGACCTTTGTCTAAACCCACACTTCGACCTGTCAAGCATCGAAGAAAGATCCCAAACAAGAAATTCCAAACAGTTGGCAAAGCTGATTTCTTGAAATCACTAATCTTCGTGAGTGGGGGTTGATGACCCATCTCATTAAACATATGAATAACTTGTGCATAGGTGAGATCAGTAACAAGTTGAGAATTGGGAATACCCAGAATCTGACATAAATATTTCTTGGACAAGCGGATTTTCTTGTCATTCACCAATTGAAAGGTGATGATATCCATTGCTTTGCTATAAGTAGCAGTGGATCCTGCCTGAGAAAGCCATGAGAGAGGAACTGCGAATGAATTGAACATCGCCTTGGAAAGAACAGAACTCTTCAATGCGACAATTAGCATCTTCAATTCTTCTGGATACAAAGACACATCCCCTTCCACTTGGTAATTAGTGCTCTGGATCTTCATGATCGGTTGAGAAGTGATGTCTTCAGTTGTTCGAGAAGTAGAATCAACGCCAGCCATGATTAGGGTTTAGAAGCTTTGAAGAACAGAGAGAATTTTGGGGATTTGATTTCTTTTGTGAGCGTAAAAAGATAAAGAATCCGTAAATGCCCTTTTTATATGAAACCCTTGATTTGAATTGAACGCGGGATATGCATTAATTGAAATCTGACGTGGCACCTTAAAAGTCGCACCAGTCTGCCAATAAAGTTGCCATGCGTCAAAAGAGAACTGTCACATCGCCTTGAAACCCGGAAACGTCTCCACACACAGTCTGTTCGTGTCACCTTAAGGAATAGTAACCGTCATCAACCTTCGGATGGAGGTTAAGCTCTTTCGTCTTTGGGTTTAGAGACGAAGTCATTTGCTAGACTGTCGAAATCATTAGCCTGAGTTGGTAGTACTCAGAACCTCAAGGATTTCGTGTGTGCTGTGTGAGCAAGAACAGATAAGAAACAAATTAACGAAAATTTGGATCTGTGATGTCAAAAAAAAATCGACACAAAAGCAGAGGAACACCGAGCAAAGGTTACTTCATTAATTATCAAGAGAGATAATCAACTGTTTGTGTATGTTCCCGTGAATTACAATCGAATACTTGTAGAGAAGTATCGAAGGGCGTCTTTTGTTAGGCTTAGTGGGTGGTTTATAATTTCGTTACATATCATCCTAAACATAAGGTGAGGAATTGTAACAGAAATTACTTGTTTGACCAGTGTAGTCTGTGACAAGTATGCTTTGAAATATTTTGAGAGTGAATTTGAAAGCAAATGAAACTCATACAAAAATCATATTCATAAAAAAATATTAGTTCTGGATCCTGTTGGGTAACAAACATCGTGGGTTTCGATAGTTTGATCAAGATCACGCATAAGAATAGAATATGATTTTGAGTTTCGAAAAGTGGTACTGAAACAAATGTTTCGTCAAAACTGGAACTTGGTTCCCCGTCAATTCCTTACGAAAATAGAGTTTTGGGTTTCACTTTCATCACGATCTCATGACGTCAGATCATAAACACAGACGTTTGATATGCCTAAGTCATGATTGGTTTGATCAATGACCTCTCGAACATATGTCATTGTGTGTGAAATGTGTAAGAACTTTGTGATGAAAAAGATTGGTTTTGAGAAACGATATGTACCTCTGTTATTTTCGGACAAAACAAATAACTCTTAACTCATATGAGAAGAGTAAGGTAGCTCAATCGACTAATGTGAATATAAGCCTAACTTGGGAAGAAATTTTCGTATGAAAAATTTCATTAAGGCTTTCGTAAACACACATTGAGTCTACAGAGGCTTGGGTCAACATGCTGCAGCATGCCTCTAGGGACAGTCTAACTAGTACATAGTTGTCGAAAATTTACCTTCCCATAGAAATGCAAGCATGACCCTTGAAAACTGTTCGTGTAATCTGCACAAAGAAACAACAAAGAGAATAACAATTTTTTTTTTGATATTTTTGATTTTTCTAACAGAAATAAAATATTTTTGTGTTTTTGTGAATTTTTCGAAAAAGAAAACAATGAACAAAAGAAAATCTTTTTGAAGTTTTTGATTTTTCGAAAATGAAACAACAATACAAAAATAAGATCCTTTTGGAGTTTTTGATTTTTCGAAAATAAAACAACAATACAAAAATAAAATCTTTTTGGAGTTTTTGAATTTTCTAAAAGAAAACTAAGAACCAAACTTACGGAAAACATTTTTACAAACAAACGAAAATTTGTAAACAGACTACAATTTGCCATCCTTACAAAAATTTGGTAATCAAACGAAAATTTGTCAACCTTACGAAAATTTTGACAAACTAACGGAAATTTTGTACCGCACAATTATCATACAAATTGTCGAATTCGAAGCGTATCGAAGCGTTGACTATGAACAGTAACCGCTGAATATCGTCTTATTGCCTCTGAATCGGCACACTTGTATAGCACGCCTTTGCTATACATTCGAAATTCTTCCTGGAACTGAACTTGCTTCAATCATTCCCAAACCTGTCAAAATTCGAAGAAATGATTTTTCATCCAAAGCTTTTGTAAAAATATCAGCAAGCTGATCAGTTGTTTTTACAAAATGGACTTCAATGTTTCCATCTTCCACATGATCTTTGGTAAAGTGATAACGAAGAGCTATATGTTTTGTTTTCGAATGTTGTACTGGATTATGACAAATGCGTATAACACTTTGAGAATCACAGTACAATGGAATCTTTTTCATATTCACAGCATAATCTCTCAACTGACTTTGAATCCAAATAATTTGGGATGTACAAGCAGCAGCTGCTACATATTCGGCTTCAGTAGTAGAAATCGAAACACACGTTTGCTTTTTCGACTGCCAACTAACCAACTTTCCATGCAACAATTGACAACCACCACTTGTACTTTTTCGATCCAATGTACACCCTCCTAGATCTGCATATGAAAATTCCTGAATGAAGAATCCTGTTTTCGAAGGATACCACAATCCTAACGAAATTGTTCCCTTGAGATAACGAAAGATATTCTTTACAGCTGTTAAATGTGGTTCTCGAGGATTTTCTTGATACCTGGCACAATTACATACAGAAAACATGATATCAGGTCGACTTGCAGTAAGATAAAGTAATGAACCTATCATGCTCCTGTATAAAGTAAGATCAACCGCAGGCGATTCTAACGAAGATGTTAGCTTTGTCCCAATAGCCATTGGTACTCTTAACTTCGTGCTATTTGTTAATCCAAACTTTTCGAGCAAATTCCTTGTATATTTCTCTTGATTGATGAATATGCCTTCTCTGTTTTGACATATGTTTAAGCCAAGAAAATTATTGATTTTGCCCATCATGCTCATTTCAAATTGGCTTTTCATCAAATTTTCTAATTCACTAGACAAAGTAGGGTCAGTAGAGCCAAAAATAATATCGTCAACATAAATTTGAACAAGCATCAAATGACTCCCAAATTTCTTTCGAAATAATGTAGGGTCAACTGATCCTTGCTTAAATTTCGACTGTTTTAAGAAACTGGTAAGAGTTGCATACCATGCTCTTGGTGCTTGTTTTAACCCATATACAACTTTATCTAAAATGTATACATGATCAGGATGCATTTCATTTACGAAACCTGGAGGTTGTTCTACGTAAACAGTTTCTTCGAGTTCCCCATTGAGAAAAGCACATTTTACATCCATTTGATAAACATCAAAATCCTTATGAGCTGCATATGCTAAGAATATTCGAACAGCCTCAAGTCTTGCAACATGGGCAAAGGTTTCTTCATAATCAATTCCTTCTTGTTGGGAATATCCTTTTACAACTAATCTTGCTTTATTTCGTAGAATATTACCATCTTTGTCGGTTTTGTTTTTGAAAATCCATTTTAACCCGACAATCGAAACATTTTCAGGTTTAGGAATTAATCTCCAAACCTTGTTTCTTTCAAATCCATCCAGTTCTGATTGCATTGCAACAACCCAATCTGAGTGTTCCATTGTCATCTTAACTGTCTTTGGTTCAATTTTAGATATGAAAACATTGAACATGCAAAATTCTTGATGAATATTTAATACCTCATTCTTCGCACGAATCTGAGCTCTTGTTAATACTCCATCTTGAGGATTTCCAATGACTTGATCTTTTGGATGAGTCTTTTTCCATTTCTCTAACGTTGGATAAGCTGGATCAAATTCCAAAGGTGCATCTTCGTACATCTCTTCATTTTCAGATCCTACAACAGAAACATTATCATTTAGATCATGAAAATCATCATTTTGATTAACATTTATTGTATCATTTTCCTCCTCAACACGATTATCATTTTGATACTCCCCCTCAACTAGATGCTCCCCCTCAACAACATCATCCATTCTCCCATTCTCCCCCTCGAAAGAATGCTCCCCCTCAACCAGAGTATTCGAATCTAAGTTCTCTCCTCCTACTAGATTATCAAGCATACTTTCGCCAATTCCAGGAGAATTCGTTGTTGAATTAACATCTACCTTGTTTTGAGGAATTTCCAAGTCATCATTATGCTTCGAAGATTCAAAGTGATGATTATCATTCGCATGAACTTCAGCATCCACAGCCCTGTCAGGAATACCAAAAATTAAATCATAATCAAAATCAAATGAATTTGATTCTTCAGTTTCATCAGATGATTCATTAATAATTGGTTTTTGTTCAAATTTCTTTTCAACTTGTTTGACATGATAATCATCAAAAGTAAGATTGAAAGTTTCTTCGACTTTTCTTGTTCGCTTATTTAACACTCTGTATGCAACCGAATTGTGCGAATATCCCAAAAATATGCCTTCGTCAGCTTTAGCTTGAAACTTTGAAAGATTATCGTTAAGATTCATTATAAAACACCTGCACCCAAAAACATGGAAGAATTTGACATTAGGTTTTCGATTATTGATAATTTCATACGGAGTGATATTGAATCGACGATGAATGAAAGATCTATTTTGAGTGAAACAAGCTGTCGAAACTGCTTCAGCCCATAGATATTGAGGAAGATTTGCATATGTCAACATAGTTATTTCTGCTTCACAAAGTGACCTATTTCGTCTTTCAACCACACGATTTTGCTGCGGTGTATAAGGCGAAGAGAAATTATGTGAAATTCCTTTTTCTGTTAAGTACGAATCCAACACATTGTTCTTAAACTCAGATCCATTATCGCTTTAGATTTTTCGAACCTTTTTCTTCAGACTCATCTCAATCTTCTTAATAAACTCGATCATTGTTTGAGCAACTACAGATTTTAACCTGAGAAAGTATACCCAAGTAAAGCGTGAAAAATCATCAACAATAACCAAAATGTACCGTTTCTTGTTGAGAGTTTCAACAGTCGATGGTCCACAAAGGTCAATGTGTAGAAGTTCCAACGGTTCTATAATTTTCGAATCGATCACAATTGGATGGCATTTCCTGTGTTGTTTCCCTTGTTCACATGCTGCACACAATGTATCATTATCAAATTTTAGTAGAGGTAAACCACGAACAAGATCATCAATAACCAATTTATTTAAGTTTCGAAAGTTTAAATGCGATAAACATCGATGCCATAACCAGTTGATGTCAGAGGAAGCTTTCGAAAGTAAGCACACTGAGGGTTTGCCGATGATTAGTTTGATATCAAGAGTAACATGTCACCATGTCGTTTGGATTTGAGCAAGACTTCGTTAGTTTCAACATTTGAAATGATGCTTCCTTATTCGTTAAACACCACTTGATTGCCAGTGCCCACAACAAGTTGTGAAACACTTATCAAGTTATGTTGAAGACCTTCGACATAAGCAACACGATTAACAGTGAATTTTCCATTCGTGACTTTACCATAGCCTTTCACCTGGCATTTGTGATTATTGCCAAACTTCACAACTCCTGCATTCTCCAAGCTACGAAAATCTCTCAGGTTTTCCTTTCGTCCAGTCATGTGACGTGAGCAACCACTATCAATATACCATTTCTCATCGTATTGCTCGTCACATAGTACCTGCGATCAATGAAAGAATTTAGGTACCCAAGGCTGTTTGGGTCCTTGGAAATTAGTTTTGAAAACAGAATGAAATGAAGAACTTTTAACCCAATCACAAAATTTAGTTTTTAGACTATCAATTAAGTCCACATCATTATTTAAAGAAACAGAAACATAAGTTTTTCTGAGTTTGAGATTGTCACTGACACATGCCTTCGTCTTTTTAGATTGAGTATTATCAAGCTTTTCTTTCGAAACTGGTTGCCAAGTTTTAACCGAAACGTTCGAATCTTTTGATGATGAGCTTTCAGTTGACGAAGAATTCACATAACTTTCATAAGCTTCGTGAATTTGTTGTTGAGAATATTTCCTGGATTGATATTTTCGACCTTTTCCTTCAAACCAGTGATCGATGTTTTTGTCACGAGTCAACCCTTTTGTGTACGAAACTTTTAAGGGTTGTTTTCTTCTAGGATTTGGAAAATTCGGTTTTTGTGGACAGAAATCAACATTTGATTTTGGTCGAAATGCCATAGCAGATCGCCTTCCATCATTGTTGCCAACATTTCGATTTTGAGAAAATCGATTTGGAGATTTTAGTTTTTGAGAAAACTTTGTTTGTTGATTAGAAGAAAATCGTTGATGTGATGATTGGTGTTGAACATTCTTTGATGTATTTGCATTATTTCTTGAAAATGATGAGTTTGAAACTTTCGAAAAAATTGTTTTTGGTTGAAATTCAGATGTAGATTTATTTATTTGAACGGGATTTTGCTTAAGATCTAAATTAATTTCTGAATGAGAAGACTTATTTTCAACAAATTTAGTCTTTTTGTTGTCAGTTGTTTTCAAATTCAACTCATTATGTTGTTTTCGAAGTTCCATGGTTTGCCAAAAAATCTTCTTTCGAGCTTGTCTTTTTGAAATTGCATTTTCTTTTGAAAAATTGTCAATTTGTTCTTTAAACTCTTTGGAATTTAATTTGACAATAACTTCATTTTCCACAACAACTTCTTTTGTAACTTCTTTCACAACTTTCGATTTTTCAACCCATTTGCGTTGTGGTTTTTGTCTTTGAAAAATATACGAATTCTTTGTTAAGGTATTTTCAACTGTGCTTTGATTTGAAAAGAATCATTCATCTGTTGTCTTCTTGTTGTCATCTTCGACCATTTTGGTGAATTCTGGATCAATGTTTTCAACATTTCCAGTTGTAACAAACACTTTATTTGGAAAGACAACATCATCAGTACACTTGAAATTAGGATACACCACTTGATTTGTTTCCAAATAATGGGCTCCTTTTTCAGACAACACTTTGTCGAAATTTTCAGTGTCCCCAAATACTTGATCAACAACAACACGAGGAATTTCTTTTTCTATCGAATCTTTGTTTGAAGAAACCTCTTTGACCAATTCTTCATCATCATCATCACTGCTATCCGTTTGGCTATCTCGGATATCCACAAACTCAGAATCACAAGCTTTTGAAGTTGAAGGTTTGTCAGTTTCAATCTTAACTTCCAAATCCTTAAGTTTTTCTTTTCCTTTAGATTTTGATGCGCCATTAATGACAGACAAATGAGAACAATCAACATCCTCAATATCACTAATTTCGCTAATATTGTCAGAATTATCTTCAATATTGGCAAAATTAGATTGAGAATCAGATGTCGAATTCTCAGTCTTTTTCAAAATTTTGATTTGTTCTGACTTGGTCAAAGTATCATTCACAATGTCAACCAATTCATTTGTATCAAGACATTCATCAATTTTGACAATTCCATATGCATATCTATCATCAGGAATTTTGTCAAACTCAACAATGTTTTTCTCACAATCATACGAAATATTATCTACCTTCGCTCTTTCGTATGCTAGAAAAGGTAATAACTTCCTATGTTGTTCCTTGCTAATATCACACGAATGATGCAGTGCATTTAATTTCGCATATATACGTTTAGCAGAATTGCAATAGATATTTCGTTGAGCAAGCAAAAGTTTTACATCAGTAGATAGCGAATCACGATCATACATTATGTTTGTTATTTGAAATTCTAAACATTCTATCTTGACTACTTTCGAATCTAACTTCTTCTGTGTCTCTAACAACCGATTGCTTAATTTCTTAGCTTCATTGCTAGCAGAAACAACCAAATTATCAAAATAAGCAACAATATCATCAAAAGCAACAATTTCAGAATCATATGCACTTAAAGGAATATTGAAAGATTGAAGAATGTTACGTACCTTTGTTGTCATTGGTGACTTATCAGCAGATTTTGACACAAAGCAACGACCCTTGACTTCTTCGTCTAAATCCTCCTCCATCTTCGCATACATTGCCCCATGCGTAGGATTACGCATTTCCTCATCATCAGAGCCTGACGACCAAATTTGATATGTGCCATCATCCTCTTGTTCACCTTGAGCCACCAAAGATAGATTTTTCGCCTTTGCACGTACCTCCTCCAACCTCTCCACATAATATGCCTCATCCTTCACTCTATTCTTCTTCTCATCTTTCTTTCGAAGCATGCAATCATTTGCTAAATGATTGGCTCCATTGCAATAATGACAATCCATTCCAGAATCTCCTTTCAATTTCTTCTCTTTCTTTTCCTCAGCACCCTTTGCATCATTCTTCTCATACTTCTTCTTCTCTTCTCCTGCAGCTTTGTTCACGAAACTTCCTTTACCTTCGCTTTGCTTCACCTTCGAATTAAACGGTTTCTTGAAAAACTTTTTAACCCGATTGTTAGAGTAAAAAGCAACTGCCTCATCATCAGAATTCATTATAAACCCATCTTCATCATCAGAATCATCTTTTTCGACAGTTTCCTTTTCGGTCACTTTTGAAACAAGTGCTAATGGGCCTCCCAAACTAAGTTTCGACTCTTCAGCCATTTCATTCACTTCACTTTCGTGAGTTTTCAGTAGATTGTACAAATCATTCAAAGAAGATGTATCGAAACTCTGTTGATTTTTCACCATCATGCTAACACTTCTCCATTCCTTACGAAGTCCCATGACAAAGATGAGATTGAATTCCATGGCAGTCCTCGTGATTCCATATCGATTGCATTTGTATATCAGCTCATTCAGCCTATCATAGTAACTTTCGATCATTTCACCATCTTTTTGCTTGAAATCCTTCAATTCAATCAAACATTGCTTAACTAAATTGACTTTCGTCTTCTCGCTGCCTGAAAACTTTTCTTTGAGATTATTCCAGATTTCCTTTGCAGTTATACAACTTCTGACATAGTTGTACACCACTGGAGGCAATGCTCCACGTAACTCCCTTATGCATCGTTATTCAAGTTTCTTCATACGATCATTTTGATTTTCCACACTTGTAGTACTTGATGAAGATCCAATTGGTTGAAGGTTCGTTGGTAAAGTAACATTCCCTGAAATGCAAGACCAAAGCTCTTCATCGATTCCATTCAAGTAATCCTGCATACGATCATACCACTGATCATAGTATTCAGGAATGAGCATAGGAATCTTAGTTGAAGATCCTAGCAGATGAGAGTACGAAGTCATCGAGTTTAGATTGAAGTTCGCCATTGATGTACGGAAGAAAATTTTTGAGAATTTATGAGAAATCAAAGAGAATTTGAGAGCAAATCGCTGAATTGAACAGAAAAACAAAGTAGAATACTCGATTCAACAAATCTGTTGCAGAATCAAATCACAACTCAAGATATAGAAAGCTTTTTCACATCAAAAGATGCGGAACTTTTTGAACCAAAATTTTGATTCAAAAAACCTTTTGAAACAGAATGAAAATTAGATCTCAGATCATGATTCCTGCTCTGATACCAATTGAAGAAACGTGGAATCAAGTATTAATCAAAATCAGAGTTAAACGAATGCAAATTGAACACAAGATGTAAATAAGATCTGGTTTCTGCTCATTTACGCTTTCAGCTTTTACAGAGAAAATAGACAGATTATGTAAAGACTCTTCTCTAACTTTAGTAAAGTTCCCTATTTACAGGAACTATGAAAGCATACAAAAAATACTAAGGCATTGACAATTAAGCTTCGTATAAAATGCACCTTAGTAAATAAACTTAACTAAACATACGAAGGGTAAAACAGACTTCGACATATTACAAGATAATTCGACCCTAACACCTCTGCCCAACCTCTCCCCAACATATCGGGGTCCTGCACTTTCTCCCATACAACATCTCAAAGGGAGGACGGTCGATACTCGCGTGGTAGCTATTGTTGTAGGAAAACTCTGCCAAGGGAAGGTAGGTTTCCCAGCTACCACCGCAGTCTAATAGGCATGCTCGCATCATGTCCTCTAAGGTCTGTATGGTCTGCTCACTCTGACCATCCATCGAAGGGTGAAAAGTCATGCTACAGTGCAGACGAGTACCCAACTCGTCATGGAATTTCTTCCAGAATCTGGAAGTGAATTGCACGTCTCGGTCAGAAATTACGGAAACTGGCACTCCGTGTCGAGCTACTACCTCGCTGATGCAGATTTCGGCCAGCTTCTTGGCCGAGATGCTCTCCTGGATCGGTATGAAATGGGCACTCTTGGTCAACCGATCCACTATGACACAAATCGAATCCACCCCTCGTGCGGTCCTGGGAAGCTTTGTGATGAAATCCATAGTAATATCTTCCCATTTCCACATAGGGATATCCAACGGCTGTGTCTTTTTGTGAGGCCTCTGGTGCTCGGCCTTGACCTTCCTGCAGGTCAGGCATCTCTCAACGTACCAGGCCACATCCCGTTTCATGCAGGGCCACCAATAATCAGGACGAAGATCTTTGTACATCTTCGTCGCCCCGGGATGGATAAAAAACTTGTATTTGTGCGCCTCCTCCATCAAAATCTGGTGCACACCTCCATGATATGGAACCCACACTCTACGGTGTAGTGTCAACGACCCACGGCTATGATAGTCGAAGGAGGGAAATTGACCCACAATACGCTCGCTCTTCCGATGTTGCTCCTTCATAGCCTCCTGACGGGCCTCCCAAATCTGTTCCAAAAGCGGAGTCACTACTGTCATCCTCAAACAAATATCTCTGATTGGGGCTGCCTTGCGGCTAAGCGCATCGGCCACAACATTGGCCTTCCCCGGGATTTAGAGGATCTCACAGTGGTAATCCTTCACCACATGTAGCCACCGACGCTGCCTCATGTTCAGATTTGGCTGATCCATGAGGTACCTCAAACTCTTGTGATCCGTGTAAATGGTACAACGAACCACATAGAGGTAATATCGCCAACTCTTGAGGGCGAAAATAACCGCCCCCAACTCCAGATCATGCGTTGGGTAGTTCACCTCGTGAGGCTTCAGCTACCTCGAGGCGTAAGCGATGACGTGCCCCCTCTGCATCAAGACTGCGCCCAAGCGTGAAATGGACGCATCGCAGTACACTACGAAATCTTCCACTCCCTCTGGCAGGGCTAAGATTGGCGCCTCGTATAACCTCTGCCTCAACGTCTCGAACGCTGCCTGCTGCTCAGGCCCCCAGTGAAAGACAACGGTCTTCTTCGTCAGTTGGGTCAAGGGTACTGCTATCTTGGAGAAGTACTGAATGAATCTCCGGTAATAGCCTGCTAACCCGAGGAAACTCCGAATCTCAGATGGAGACTTCAGAACCCCCCACCTCATCACGGCCTCCACTTTGGCCGGGTCGACCAAAATCCTGTTCTGGTTGAAAAGGTGCCCTAGAAACTGCACCTCGCGCAACCAGAACTCATACTTGGAGAACTTGGCGTACAAGCTCTCCATCCTCAGGGTATCCAGTACCTATCGCAACTGCTCCTCATGTAGCTCCTGAGTCTTGGAGTAAACCAAGATGTCATCTATAAAAACTATAATAGACCGATCCAGCATCGCTCTGCACATGCGGTTCACGAGGTCCATGAACGCGGTAGGAGCATTGATGAGCCCGAAGGGCATCACCACGAACTCGTAGTGGCCATAGCGAGTCCGAAAAGTAGTCTTCTGTACATCCTCGTCTCTGACTCGCATCTGGTGGTAGCCTGAGCGCAAATCTATCTTGGAAAACCAAGATACCCCTTGAAGCTGATCCAAGAGATCATCAATCCTCAGGAGTGGGTAACGGTTCTTCACCGTTACCTTGTTCAGCTCCCGGTAGTTGATACACATCCGATGCGACCCGTCCTTCTTCTTTACAAACAGGATCGAGGATCCCAAAGGCGAACTGCTCGGCCTGATAAATCCCTTGTCGAACAGCTCCCGCAGCTGTGTAGACAACTCTTGCATCTTGGGAGGAGCCAACCAATATGGTGCCTTGGCTATCGGAGCCGCACCGGGGACTAGGTCGATCCGGAACTCCACCTGCCTCTCCAGAGGTATCCTAGGCAACTCCTCTGGAAATACGTCCGGGTACTCTCGCACCACTGGCACATCACTCACGGTCGCCTTACTCGCTTCCCGGGTATCCATAACGTAGGCGACGTACCCTACACAACCTTGCTGAAGGTAGCGCCTAACTCTCCTTGTTGAGCACAAAGCTGGTCCTCACTGCGGCCTCTCGCCTTGAATCACCAGCACTCCCCCACTTAGGTTCCTGATACGTACTAGCTGCTGCGCATAGTCGATCATCGCCCCATTAGGGCTCAGCCAATCCATGCTGATGATAACCTTGTTCCCACATAACAGAATGAGAACCAAATCTATGAGGTAACGCTCGTCATATAAACTCAAAACGCAATCTATGAAAACCTCTGATGCCCGGACAGATCGGTCGTCAGCAATCTCGACCTCTAAAGGACAATCTAACATGCCTGAAGGCTCAGAAAACCTCTTGCTAAGAGCAAGAGAGGCATATGATCGGGTAGCCCCCGAGTCAAATAACACCTGAACTGGGATGTCGTTCACATGGAACGATCCTAAACAAAACACATAAACATAGCACATAAATATCATAACGATATACAATAAGATCTATGGAGAAGAAAACATACTCGTCACCACATCCGGTACGGCACACGCCTCCTCAGCGGTTAGCTGGAAGGCTTGGCTCCTCACCACTGGAGCATCTGACTTGCCCTGCCAGCCATTCGTGATCCGTAGGGTCGCCGGAGCTGGCGCCGTCACTGGCGTTGCTGCTACTGTCCATCTCGGGCTGTTGACCTTTTTATGGCCCTTCTGATTGCAATGAAAGTAAATCAGGTCTGATGTCTGAAAGGTAGGGGTAGGGGCACTACATTTCCTGCCAAAGTGCACAGTCTTTCCGCACTTATAGCAGCCCGATGTCCCTAATCTGCAAACTCCCTCATGTGACTTGCCGCATTTCCCACAGTGGCCCCGGTGCTGCTGGCCCTTCGACCTAGAGTCGAATCCCTTGGGTTTCTTCCCAGAAACCCCTGTCGCCTGCCCTGTCTCCGCCTTCCTCTTCCTGATGTGCTCTATATCAATCTCCCTCTCCCTCGCCCTCACAATCATGTCATCCAAGGTCGGGCATGCCGAGTAGCTGACATGTTTCCGAACGTCAGTTCTCAGCATGTCATGGTAGCGGGTCTTCCACATCTCCACATTCCTCGCGTACTGAGGCACCATTAAGGCCCTCTCCCTGAACTTGGCGGTAATCTCCGCCACCGACTCCGTCGTCTGCCTCATATCCATAAACTCCCTGGCCCGCTGCTGAAGCTCCACAGCCGGCGTAAACTCAGCCCTAAACCTGGTCACAAAGTCCGACCAAGTCATAGCCTCAATGGTTGGGGCTCCCAACGAATCACTAACCGCCTCCCACCAATCTCGATCTCGATCCCTCAAACACCCTACAACGTACCAGACCTTCGACCCCTTAGGGCAGAAGCTCGTCAACTAAGCAGACTCCATGTCTGCAATCCACCTCCTGGCCACGATGGGGTCCTTCACCCCGTGGAAGTCTGGCGTACCACATCCCCTGAAATGCTTGAAGGAGAGAGTGTGTGTCCCTGACTGGCTAGACGCCATGTCACTCCGAAATGCCCTGAGGCGATCCTCCATCAGCTCGATGATCCCTTCCTTGATCGACTCGAAAATCACCGGGGTTGACTCAAGGATGCCTCTTGTGATCTCAGAAGCAATGAAATCACATAGTCCCTCATCAACTGGCTCGGAACCCGATCCCGAACCTGATCCTGAACCTGATCCTGACCCTGAACCTCCCGCTCCATGTTGTGTCACCACTATTCTGAAACAAAACATATAATAATCAGGGTCATACATAACCTCGAGAGGTCTCACACACTCTACAAGTTCCCTGGTTCTATCTCAGCCCTCCTTGACTCGAGTACGAATCCTCTGCTTTTAGTAGTACGGGCCCATACTACCTTCCCCATCTATCCGTACTTTCCTCAAGGATTGTCTTGACTTCACCAAGTCCCTTCTACTACTATCACTCTCCATGCTATTCTCATCCTAGGCTTACCCTAGGGTAACTCTCCGACCTACTCTCTGCCATCAGGTGCATAAGAAATCTCTGCTACCTTTACCTAACTACCTTGTGAATACCATTACATATTACTAAGACCAAATAATTCTTCGAATGAGAGGTCCTACCCTACAATGGTTGGACTCAAACAAGAGCTGCGAAATAGGGCTAGACCTAACCTTCTTAAATTATTTAGTCCTCGCAATATGTAACTTAACGTATTCGTTTACTAGTTAGGTAAAGATAACTAGAACTCCTAAAAGCACAAAGCACGCGTCATTCGGGTATTGAGTAACCAAACCAAGCATATCCTATTTGGGCCATCATATCACTGACTAATCAGTTCTAGCATGAAATTCAATAAGCACATATAGCAAGCACATAAGGCATCTTCCTAGATCCTTAGCCCTAATCTAGCATGCAGTTCTCATACATATACAGAAGGCATATAAGGTATCCTTCCTAGATCCTCAGCCCTAATCTATCATGCAGTTCTCATAATCATATCATATCATAACATAACATGTATGGGTATCTTTGGGGAAAACTTACTTGAGCTCGACCGATTGCACACATCACACACCTTGTTCTTTCTCAAAAGTCTTTATCTTACTATTTAGAAAAATTATTTTCTTGTAAAAATCTTTCAAACCCTCGATCTGAGTCCAGATACCCCCGAAACTGTGTCTGAATCCCTCAAACCAAGGCTCTGATACCAACTTGTAACATCCCAAAATTCAAGACCAAAAATTTCATTTTTAATATAGCGATTCATAAAACAATTTATAAGAAAACATTATCAAGTAATCTATTTCATAAAAACCATAGATCACGTGTCTTAAAACCATATCATCAAATAGTAACAATTTTAGAGTACAAATCCCAAGAATCTCATGTGCGGAAAATCATGTGTGTGATGCGTTGCAGTCATGTCGGCTCTTTCCCCTTCAAAGAAGAGGTACCTGAAATCAAAACTGTAAACCGTAAGCAAAAAGCTTAGCGAGTTCCCCCATCATACCACATACCATACAATAACATACTGCCAGGCATATCCGGGTGCCTGACCTACCCCTTTGGTTTCTTTCAACCGGTAAATAAGGGTGCAAACGAGCCGAGCCGAGCCTGAGCCTGGTCAGGCTCGGCTCGGGCTCATTTAAGTTATACGAGGCTCGAGCTTGAGCTCGGCTCGATTCGAGCTTTCTTGTACTGAGCTCGACTCGAGCTCGTAAATAATTATACAAGCTCGGCTCGGGCTCGGGCTCAATTCGTTTTTTGTTCAACGTGCCTAATTAAGCTTAGGCTCGGCTCGAGCTTGTTAAGAAGCTCGTTTATTAATACCATAAATTTCTAATTCCCCAAATATATTTATATTTTAATATATAAAAATAATAATAAATTATATTATATAAAAGCTCGTTTAGGCTCGCGATCCTAATCGAGCTTAGTGACATAGGCTCGAGCTCGAGCTACTTTAATATATGAGCTTAATATTAAGCTCGAGATCGGCTCGGGCTCGTTTAAAATCGGTTTCGAGTCAAGCTTTTAACGAGTCGGTCTCGAGTAGCTCACGAGTAGCTTGGTTCGTTTGCACCCCTACCGGTAACTGCCTAGCATATCTGGGTGTTGGCCTACCCCTTCAGTCTCTTTCAACCGGATACTGCCTAGCATATGTGGGTGCTGGCCTACCCTTTCGGCCTTTTTCAACCGTATACAGGGACTATTTCACTCCCTACTACTACCACATAATGCCCTAGCATACATACATGTATCATATACTGCCTAGCATATCCGGGTGCTGGCCTCCCCTTCGGTATCTTTCAACCGGTAACTAGGGACTATTTCACCCCTACCACTACCGAACCATAACATAAAACTCTAGCACATAAATCATAACATATAGTGGCATACCAGACAATTATCACGAAGACAATCATCTAACAAACATCACCTACTAGTGGGACGACATTGTGGCCTTAGACCCACTTCTATTGGAAGGTAACTCACCTCAATGCCGTGCAGTAACTGAACTGTCCTCGGTGTTGGGATCAACTCTCCTCAAACTCCTACACATAACATTTCTTACAATTACTCTTTCAAACTTATAACCCCTTTAAGGGTCAACTTTGGTCAATGGTCAAGTCAAAGGTCAACACCCTGGTCAAAGTCAACCTTCTGGTCCAAGTCAATATCCTGGTTGACTCAACTTGCCGAGTTGGTCTGTCAACTCGTCGAGTCCCATAATTCAAAGAATCTCAAACTCGTGATCTAACTCGTCGAGTTACCCTCTAACTCGTTAAGTTCCTCTTTATGACAAAATCGGGACTTTCCGTTTGAACTCGTCGAGACCTTCCTTGGACTCGCCGAGTTCTTCTTCATACAAGTCGAGACATTTGCTCATCAACTCGCCGAGTTAATCCTTGGACTTATCGATTTCTTTGATCTTTATGTCCATAAACACTCCCAACTTGCTGAGTCATCTTCTAGACTCAACAATTTTGCTCAGTAACAGAAAAGGTTGGGGAACCACGAACCAACTCGCCGAGTCCTAAGAAAGACTCGTCGAGTTCCCCAAACTCTAAATCCATACAGTCGATTTTAATCGGGCTTAACTGTGACACCCCGGCCGACGGCGGAAATGCCGAGCTTGTGCGACGTCATCATGGTTCACAGTTATTGATTACATTGAACAGTATAACACAAATGTTATTTCTATATTACAAAATATATTACATATCGTACTAGGTTTTTAGAATACAAGAAACCAAAAATTACAAGTAGTGCTAAATCAGATAAGTACAATATAGATAAAAAATGCTCCGACGATCCCATGAAGATTTTCCCAAAAGATTGATACGGTCGACTCTTATTTTCCTGAGAATACATATGATTTAAAAATGTCAACATAAAGTTGGTGAGTTCACATGTTTGTATATTTGTATTAACGTACTTTTTACTCCAAAGAATAATTTAATTGTATATAAGTATTTTCAAACTTATATTTATATGTGTACTTTATTTCCAAAAGTACTTGTTATATCGTATATAAGTATTTTCAAACTTAGATTTTCTTTTAGGCGTGATTATCAATGTTACATGAGTTCCCTAATCGAGCTACAGACGACGACGCTTCATCGGACGTCGTAGTATTTAGACAGTTATCACCCGTGACTTGACCGCCGATGGTTGTAGCTAGCAACCGCAGGTGGGGTGTCAGTCCGTATAGATCTATACATAACTCTCCCGCTCACTTAAGATTTAACGATTATAGGTAGGAGACTTTGCTAAATGTTACACTTAGATGATGAATGTGTCTCATGTAAACCCTTGAATGAGTAGCACTAAAAGTTGTAGTCTGTTTAACTTTACATGTTTATGTTTACAGGTTTATGTTATATAATTATAAAAAAATTATAATTATATCGTTAAATAGTTTTGTAAAACTTAAATAGGCAGAGTAACAACAGTGTGTAATAATTTATTCATAGATTAACGGCAATGCATAATATAATTTATATTATGTGGGCAGACTAACGGCAATGCATAATATAATTTATATTATGTAGGCAGAGTAATGGCAATGCATAATATAATTTTATATTATGTGGGCAGAGTAATGATAATGCATAATATAATTTTATATTATGCGGTCAGAGTAACGACAATGCATAATATAATTTTATATTATTTTGGTAGCGTAACGACAATGTTTATATATGTAAATGACTGTTTTAACGGTAAATTGGTATAACAATTATGTAACTAAAATATATAAGCGATATAAACAATTTATGATTTATATAAACAAATAAATAAAACATGTATCCTCCCCAAAAAATGATAAAAGGTTTAAATTGGGGCCGTGAAACTCACACTCGAAGCGAAAGTTCCCACAATTACTCCTTAATCTTTTTCTATTTGAAATTTCCGTTTTGCAAACTATTATATATGTTTTCTCAAATTTTTCTTTAAAACTGTATCCTTTAAAATATGTGACATGTGTTCCTATTTATACTCAATTAATTGTCCAATAATTGTTTAGTCATTTACTACAAATGACCACGTAGCACTTTAAAATGTAAATTAGTCATCTAGTTGGCATCTATTTTACCCTCTAATTTCTTATCCTTACACCTGATACTTTCTTACCTATCTAAGATTCCAAAATATCTTCTCTATTTATGTATACCTATATATGTATATTAATAATAATTAAATCACTATTGTCTCCCTTATAAATTCATATGTTTATGCATTTTGACCTTTAATATATGTGATACACATATATTATTGTTTAAAGTTAACGAAATTTCCATAATAATAATACATATATGTGCACTTTCATTTTATAATAAATACACACTTGATCAAACTAATAAATTAATAACTTATAAATAATTTAATATATATATATATATATATATATATATATATATATATATATATATATATATATATATATATATATATATCGTTATTGTAACCGAAAACGAAAAATTGTGAAATATATAATAGGAGATATTTTAAGATGTATCTGGAATTAAATAATCGATAACCAATCTTGTATAATATACGTGGTTATTAGTTATACAAAATTTGTGGGGTTAAAAATTTTAACTATTTTTATAATTCGATTTATATTTCATATATATATATATATATATATATATATATATATATATATATATATATATATTCTTTACAAACTGTCAAATATTACAAATCAAGTCTATTACATTTGATGTTCGTTAGATTGCGAGTGACGACCGTTGACTTAATTTGACCATTGTCACATTCTCCCCCTGTTATAAGAATTTCATCATGAAATTTAGCTAGTGGACGGAACATTGTTGAATAGTTGGGGGTACCTACTTTTCCTTTGATCTTCGCGCTCACATGTAAACTTTGTTCCTCGTCTAGAGTTCCATCGGACTTTTACTATGGGGATGCGGCTTTGTTTGAGCTTCTTGATTTCTCTGTCCATGATCTCGACGGGTTCTTCTATGAAATTAAGTTTGGCGTTGATTTGGATTTCGTCGAGTGGAATCACAAGAGCATCATTGGATAAACACTTCTTGAGGTTGTATACATGGAAAACATCGTGTACATTGTTGAGTTCATGAGGTAACTTGTGTTGGTAGGCTGCATGACCAATTCTTGCAAGAATCTCAAAAGGTCCTATGTATCTTGGATTAAGCTTTCCAGTTTTTCCGAACCTTATGACGCCCTTCCAAGGAGAGACTTTCAACATAACTCGATCTCCAACTTGAAATTCTAGAGGTTTAAGTCTCTTGTCGGCATAACTTTTCTGACGATCTCGTGCAGCCTTAATTTTGTCACGTATCTGGACGATTTTCTCGATCGTTTCATGTATGATTTTCGGACCAGTAAGTAGTGTATCACCTGCATGTTTCTTTGCTAGTTGGGTATCACCTACTTCTGCCCAACATATTGGTGATCGACACTTGTGTCCATATAGGGCTTCAAATGGTGCAGCTTTAATACTGGTGTGATAACTGTTATTGTATGAAAACTCAATCAGAGGAAGATGAGTATCCCATGTGCTTCCAAAGTCTATCACACATGCTCGGAGCATGTCTTCCAATGTTTGAATGGTCCTTTCACTTTTGACCATTTGTTTGTGAATGGTAAGCTTTGCTCATGTCAAGGCGTGTTCCCAAGGATTTCTATAATGATTGCCAAAATCGTGAGGTGAATCTACTATCTCTATCAGAGATGATTGAAATTGGCACCCCGTGCAATTTGACAATTTCATTGAGATAAGTTCGGGTCAACTTTTCCATCTTATCAGTTTCTTTGATTGGCAAGAAGTGGGCGGACTTAGTCAATCGATCAACTACTACCCAAATAGTGTCGTAACCACTCGGTGTCTTGGGTAGTTTTGTTACGAAGTCCATTGTAATTTGCTCCCACTTCCACTCGGGTATTTCTGGTTGTTGTAATAATCCTGAGGGTTTTTGGTACTCTGCTTTGACTTTAGCACAAGTCAAGCATTTTCTCACGTAAGTGGCAATCTCTGCTTTCATATTTGGCCACCAATATTGCTTCTTCAAGTCTATATACATCTTGTTGGAACCTGGATGAACGGAATACCTTGACTTGTGAGCTTCGTTCATGACTAAGCTTCTAATATCACCGAACTTTGGCGTGCAAATTCGGTCCATGAAAAATCGTGTTCCGTCATCCCTAAGCTCAAATTGTTTATCCATCCCTCGCAGGCATTCGTTAGTAATATTTTCTTCTTTTAGAGCCCCTAGTTGAGCCTCTCGGATCTGAGCGGCCAGGTCCGACTGGATTGTAATTGTTAGTGCCTTGACCTTGCGAGACTTTATTCGTTCCTTCCTACTCAAGGCATCTGCTACAAGGTTTGCCTTGCCAGGATGATAACGAATTTCACATTCGTAGTCATTCAACAACTCAATCCATCTTCGTTGTCTCATGTTATGTTCTTTCTGATCGAATATGTGTTAAAGACTCTTGTGATCTGTGTAAATGGTACACTTTGTACCGTAGAGATAGTGTGGCCAAATTTTCAAGGCAAAAACTATAGCTCCCAGTTCTAAATCGTGGTTAGTATAGTTGTTCTCAAGTACCTTGAGTTGACGAGAATCGTATGCAATAACTTTGTATCTTTGCATCAATACACATCCCAACCCTTGGTGTGATGCGTCGCAGTATACGACAAAATTATCTGTCCCATCTGGGAGGGATAGGATTGGTGCACTACACAACATTTTCTTCAGTGTCTGGAACGCGAATTCCTGTTTGTCTCCCCAATAAAACTTCATGTCTTTCTGTGTTAATGTTGTGAGTGGCTTGGCTATTTTGGAGAAGTTTTCTATGAATCTCCGATAGTAGCCTGCAAGTCCTAGGAATTGGCGCACCTCTGTTGGCGTCTTAGGTGCTCCCTAATTCTAGATTGCCTCTATCTTGGCAGGGTCGACATGAATTCCTTTGTTTCTGACCACATGTCCTAGAAAGTTTACTTCTCTAATCCAAAATTCACACTTAGAGAATTTGGCGTATAACTTTTCATGTCGTAGCAGTTCCAGGATTAGTTGCAGGTGTTGCTCGTGTTCTTCCTTGGTTTGTGAGTATATCAATATATCATCGATGAATACTATCACGAATTTGTCCAAGTAGGGTTTGCAGACACGGTTCTGAGATCCATGAAAACTGCTGGGGCATTGGTCAATCCAAATGGCATAACCAGGAATTCATAGTGGCTGTAGCGAGTTCTGAATGCCGTCTTTGGAATGTCTTCAGCTAGGACTCGAAGTTGATGGTATCCTGACCTTAAGTCAATCTTCGAGAAGTAATTGGACCCTTGCAGTTGATCAAATAGATCATCGATTCTTGGGAGTGGATATCGATTATTGATGGTCAGCTTATTTAGCTCCCGATAGTTAATGCACATCCAGAAGGATCCATCCTTCTTCTTGACAAACAAAATTGGTGCTCCCCAGGGTGAGAAGCTTGGTCTGATAAAACCCTTGTCAAGAAGTTCGTGTAGTTGGCTAGAGAGTTCTTTAATTTCGGACGGTGCTAGCCTATAAGGAGATTTTTCCACTGGTGTTGCTCCTTGGACCAAGTCGATTCGAAATTCAACTTGTCGAACTGGAGGCAATCCGGGTAGATCTTCAGAGAATACGTCAGGATAATTACAAACCTGAGGTATGTCTTTGATCTCTTTCCTTTTGCTATTTTTATCCAAAACGTGGGCTAAGAAAGTGTTGTACTTCTTGTGAAGGTACTTATGTGCTTTCATATATGAGATGATTCTGAGGTTTTGATCGGATTTATCCCCGTAAATAATTAGGGATTCTCCATTGGGTAAAGGGAGTCGTACGGCTTTTTCATAACACAAAATTTCAGCACGATGAGGGGATAACCAATCCATGCCAATTATTATGTCGAAGCTTCCGATAACTGTCACACCCCAAAACCGGAACAACGGAAACGTTCTGGGGCGGAGGACATTGTCACACCCCAAAACCGGAACGGCGAAAACGTTCTGGGGTGGAGGATGTCATGTTTAGTATCACAAGTCATGCATCATAGTAAGCAAGTAATAAACAACCATTTCATTTGAAAGAAAGTGTTTACAAAGTATGATTCACATAATATAGAATACACATCAAATACCAAAAAGACATGAAGCTGAAATGCTCCATCTTCTGAATCCCAGAGTGCGTAACTGTCTACTGGTCTCCTAAGAATACAAGTTATTTTGAAAGCGTAGATCAGCATTTAAGTTGGTGAGTTCATAAGATTTTAGTGATGTAGTAAGTAGTAAGAAAGTTTGTAGAAAGTTGCAGTAAGTTGTAGTAAGTTGTAGTAAGTTCTGTTTAAAAGTTTGCCTGTTCCTCTAGAAAATCCTATATTTCCTACTTTGATGAAAGATAAGTAAAAATGACTCTACAGTCCTTTCTATGGGTATTAAATGGATACAAGTTATATAAAACCTAGAGTAAACAAACAATCGGTTGTGTGTATCTGCCCTAAGCCCACAACCAAACAAGGAACCGGAAATGAGGCGGAAGACACACATCCCATTGTTTGTTAGATCATCGTTGTATATAACCCCTGCGTATTCACTCGTTACTCACGCATTTAACTGTAATAGTTCCTTTATATTTGATGAAAAGATCCTTTAATAAAACCCTTATTTATTATAATAAAATGATAACCATAGTAGTTCCTTCTATAATCACTTAGTTTATACTAGTTATATATAATCTAATATCGAACAGATAGTTAATTGTGTGAATCTGCCCTAAACCCACAACCAAACAAGGAACAGGGAATGAGGCGGAAAGCACACATCCAACTAACTATCGGATATTAATTATATATAACCCTGATGTATAAACTAGGGTATTATAGAACCAACCACCTAAGGTCCTTTAAGTTTTACTGGTTTAATAAAATGGATTAAACCCTTCTACTAGTTAAGTTTCTAGTTTTGTATTCAAAAGTTCTTTATTTGAAAAGTATGTTTTGTACTAGAAAACGGTACATTGAATTAGTGTCCTATGACCTGACCCATACATGGTACCCTTATGATTACTTGGTGTACAAGGAACATATATATAGCTAAGCTCGGATAGATAGTAGGCTGGGTGTATCTGCTCTAAGCCCACAACCAAACAAGGAACATGAAATGAAGCGGAAAGCACACATCCTATTACCTGTCGGACCCGATTAATATATATCCCTGAATGCATACACTAAGGAATCATAAAGTTAGCATTATAGGTCCCTTTCTACTGAATGTACTAGACTCGACTGTTATGTGTATCGTTTGTAAAATGTAACTTTTCCCTAGTTTATAACTATCTTGACTCGAAAATAGTTTGTATTAGCTTTCAAGTGGAACTGCCACTTACTGAAAGTAATGTGAATTTATAAGTACGCAGTTGTCTTTTGAATTGACATTCTACAGTACTAATTACCTTAAAACATGTTTGTTTTAGTAAGTTCATAATGTGAAGGCTAGTACCCGTACTATACGCTCTCCCTGTCAAGAGATTCTGGGAACCAAACGCGACCTCTGTAAACAATTGCAAGCCGTGTAATTCACATTAAAGTTTTATGATCATGTATACCCAATTTAACTATCAGCTTTTGTTACAAACAATGAGTTAGTGATTCATTGGTATAATTAGATCTAGTATGTTCTCATGTTATAGCCTCTTAGTATGTTCAATCTGTATAGTATGTAGTATGTATAGTGTACAGTATGTCTCTCTGAAGTATTGTATCTACCTCCTTGTTTCTCTTTATGTTATCGTGTATTGTATCTACCTCCCTGTTTCTCTTTATGTTATCGTGTATTGTATCTACCTCCCTGTTTCTCTTTATAGTATGCTCTAGTATTTAGTACGTACTGAACCCCTAAACTATACCCCTTATAGTTTACAAGTGTTTTACTTGTACTGTTATTGAAAAGACTCATTTTGCTACTAAGTTATGTTGGTACTTTAAAAACGGAGTTTTGTTAAACTATAAAGTAACATAACTTGAAAAGAGTTTTTGAAATGTTTTGACAACTTATAAATGACATAAGTAATCTTTTGAAAATGTTTATATCAAACAATTACACAATTATCATTGTGTTCAACTTGTATTCTCCCCTTAAAAGCATTTAAAACAGTTTAAAAGATTAATTACGGGGTATGAACTCACCTTATGTGGGTGATTCAAACGAATATGCGCGTAAGGATGAGAAGTTCCACGAATGAAGTCCCGAGACACAACAAGTCCTAAATGACATATATTGGCATGAATATAGTGTTTATAAGCAACTATATGAAAGGAAACACCTTTGGGGACTAGGAAACACTTGGAATGAAGTGTTGAATCACATATGATTGACCAAAGGGGAGTGTACGGCCACAATGAGGAGTTCACAGCCATGTGTTCACGTCCCTATGAGTTGACGGCCAATGAGTTCACGGCCTCAAGAGTTTACGGCTGTAAACTCATGCTACTTTGTGCATACGGGTGTTTTGAAGGGCTTTCAAGCATTGAGGAAGGGTTCTAGGTTCATGTCCAAGCCTTAGGAGGAGTTTAAGGTCCAACTGCACTACAAACTAGGGTTTACGGCCAAGGGAGATGGTCTTGGCCGTAAACACCTCATGTTCTTGGGAAAAGCTTGATTTCAAGGCTAGAATTAAGAGTCTTAGCTAGATATTAAGTATAGGAGATGGCACTTACGATTTAGAAGGCAAAGGAGGGTGTTTCGGCCCAAAACACCTAAGTGTTCTTGATGTTCTTGATGATCTTGAAGATCTAACCCAAAAGATGATATGCATGGATGGAATCAAAGGGTGTTTCATGAATAAGATGGATAACAACAACTAGAGGGAAGAAACACTTACGTTTGTGAAGATCGGGAGTGAAATCTCGATGATACTTGAGAGAGTTTGAGGAGATTTCGGCCAAGGAAAAGAAAGGAATGAATAAATTGCTAAGTCATACATATATAGGGGTGAGTTTACGGCCACCTTGAGTTCACGGCCGTAAACTCTTGGTGTCCTGGTCGTAAACTCCTCTTGAATGAGTTTAAGGCTTGCCCTTTGTACAGTGAATCCAACAGGTACTTCCTAACACTCATTCCTTGAATGTATTGGGCTTAAAACACTCAAACAGACTCCAAACTATGCTAGAAGATAGCATGAGTGAGTCTGACTTAAGGTTGATTGGCTTGAATTTACAAGGCAAAAAATTTCGGGTTGTCACAATAACCATTGGCATAAGGTTAACATGAAAGGCGTGATTGTTTAGAGTTAATGCCCAATTTTCTAGTATTTCTTGGGTACTACCAGATTCACCATTAGTCATTTCTACCACATAAGTTTCTTTTAGTTTGCTCGATTTACGATTCAGTAGTTGTCTAAACTTAGGGGTAATAAAGCTTCTTTCAGCACCCGAATCAAATAGTACAGTTGCATATAAGTTATTAACTAGGAACGTACCAGTCACCACTGATGGGTCCTGGATGGCGTCCCTTGCTCCAATCACAAACACCCTACCTGTAGCATTCCCTCGTTGATTCTTCAGCTTCGGGCAGTCTTTTTTGAAGTGCCCAACCTCTCCACATTCAAAACAGGCTCGAGTTGCAGCAGTGAAAGTTCTTGTGTTTGCTACAAGTATTGTTACCGGTGTTGAGATTCTGCACTACTGGGTGGTGTGGCCCTTCTTCTTACATTTGTCACAGAACCTATAGTTACCAATATGATGATAATTGCACTTATCACATTTTGGGTACTTTCCAACATATTGTTTTTGTTGGGTGGGTGTTGTTGTTGTTGTTGTTGTTGTTGCATATGCTTTCACTGTCTCCTGCTTCTTTTCAAAAGATTGCCTCGGATTTCCCTTGTACCCTCTACCAAACTTACGCTTATTTTTTTTCCGAATTTGGAAGTTCAACCTTCTGGACCATAGTACCTCGGCGTATCTCTTGGTTGGTCAAGTTAAATGCTAATCGTTTGGCATTGTCGTACGTAGCTGGTCTTGAAGCGGTAACTAAACCTTGGATGGGTTGAACCAAACCCCATATGTATATCTTTATCTTCTTATATTCTGGTGTCACAAAACTGGGGCAGAGAGTAGCAAGATCGTTGAATCGGTTGGTGTAGGATATAATGTCTGCACCCTTCATGGTAAGCTTCCACAACTCTTGCTCCAGTTTTTGTATTTCATCCCTTGGGCAATATTCATCAATCAACAATTGCTTCAGTCCTCCCCATGACATGGCATTGGCATTGCTAATGCCTAGTTTTTTGGCATGACTGTTCCACCATGTTAAGGCTGCATCAGCAAACGTACATGCAGCAAATCTTACTTTACAGTTTTCATCACAAAAGGTTATTTCAAATACTGACTCCATCTTCTCGAACCACCGGGTTATTCCGACGACTCCTTTATTTCCGTAAAAAGATTTCGGCTTGCAGTTCATGAAGTCTTTGTAAGTACAGGCTCGGTGGCCTCCTCCATTGTTGACATTAAAGTTACTTCCACCTCCATTTCCATTTCCATCACCGTTTCCGAATCTAGTGTTCCTGTTGGCTTCGTAGTTAGCCAGAGCATCCGTGACGCGTTGAGCAACTAATGCTTCAATAATTGCTGAGTCCATTACTGGCGTAGGATCTGGGGTAGGTGTTGGTGTTCTAGGATTGCGTCCAGTAATTCGTCTTGGAGGCATGCTTTAGTTCTATTAGAGATATTTCAAAGAAAGTGTTAGTCAAGCTTTTTCCTAAGTCATACATATGTGTGAAATAATGACTATTTCATTCACAAGAGTTAATGTAAATTTGTAAAAATCCTTAATAGATTAATATGTTGTAATTTACAATATTCAAATAATTCTTTATTCATAAAATATTGTAAGCAATAACTGGATGAGTTTGTTTGATCATATAAGTTTATCGAATGTCATTGTAATTATATCCAGAATCTTTACCGATTCCTAAGTTGTTTATAATCAAAAGTCAACTTACAATATTTAATATACACATTGTTTTAGTAATAATACTTGCTTCATATATAAACATTTCTTTATACATATACATTGGTTTTTCCCAAAATTTAGTTACAAGAACTACAAGAGTTAGTGTAGTTAGGGGTGGAAAAGTTTGATATACTATCATACAAATTATGATACCCAAAAGTAGGTAGCAAGGTTACTATAAACCAACTTTTTCCCGTACCCCTAACCCAAAAATATTCCTAGGCACAACCCGCCCGGGTGAGTCTACCATAAACCTAGAAAAGTACCCAGTACAGTAACTAGGTGGGTAAGTTGTTGTTGTACAGATTCGACCCTCATCTTAGTTGCAAAAGCTCTGGCCTCAGATGCAATCACCTATGCTCCATAACCTGTGCCATAAGCTCCATTTCTGAAATTTGAGCTTCCTGGGTCAGCAGTTGTATATGGATAGAACCCAGATGATCGAAATAAAGTTGTATGGCTTCCTCATCTAGACTTCGATCCTCTTCTAAGCTTTGAATTTTATCACGATGACCTGTGGAGTTTCCCTTAATAATCCCTAGTTCAGTAGTGATGATGCGAATTTGATGAATGAGGCGTGCTATGCAAGCAACTAAGATGGGTATAGCAGGATCAGAAGATGCCTCACGGGGCAGAGTGGGTTGTCGAGCTCGTGATGACTCTTCGACCTCGAACTGGGATGGTATTTCATCCTCATCTCACCATTCTCGTAGATGTGTTACCCAGGCTGGAGTCGGAGGTACCCTTTTTGGGGCTACTGGAGATGCTGGTGGTGGAGTGCCTCGCTTCCGTTTGCGAATAGGTATGGATTTTCGTGGAGTGTATGCCACAGAAGGACCATTATAAGTATGTCGGTATATTTGGAAGGCTGGTAGGGGTGGGGGCTTGTTGCTCAATGGTTGGTTCAGGCTCCTTGGTTGTCTCTCTTTCTTCTTCGGGCTCCTCATCCTCCCACTCAGAGTAATTAACTTCTTCCTCCGTGGGGTCTATCTCCTCATCAACCGACTCAGTCACTACATCAACAAACTCAGTCTCCTCCTCAACAGGCTAAGTCTCTACATCTACAGGCTTATCAGAACCTCCAGCTTGGTCTGAGGGATCGTCCTCCTGATAGGGTTCCTCGTCTGAGGTCAAAGGGGACAGTGGTACTGGAACCTCAGGAATAGGGGAATCCTCGGGCTCAGGCGAGTGGGGCGCCACCTGATCCTCCTATGCCCATGGTATCGTCGTCCAATATACTGGGTCTACCATGATCCTGCATAAGATATCAAACATGGTAGATGTTTATGAGTAATAGCGTGATGATCTATATACAAATAATCTTCATATATAAGTGTATAATAGATATTACTGTTGGGTTTTGAGCATTCTAACACTCCTATGGTGTACATGCAACCCTATAAACCTTGGATCTATGTTTTCTCTATTATACATGCAAATATTAACTATTCCAAGGTTTCATCCTAACTAGCATATTATGAAGCACCTATACTACAAAGTTCTAGTTATATGACATACCTTTTGATATAGCTTGATGTCTTCAAGCTTTAAGAGCTTAGCCCCAATAGTGTGGAAGCCTCAAATGGAATCACAAATCACCAAAACACATTGGAAGAACTTGAGAGAATATGTATGCACACTAAAATCGGCCCACTCTTATTTTCACACACTTGTGCCAATTTTGTGAGCCAAGGACCCCTTTATATATTATGGAGGATTAGGGTTACATCCATGTAAACCATAATACCCATGACCTTTCATTTACATAGGATCCATGGGTTAAAAGCTCCATGGACCATCCATGAAAGCTTAGCCCAACCTAAATGAACTTGGCCCATTCCATATATATAAGAGTCTATATTTAATTAGTTCTTGTTAATCACTTAATTAATTCTAAATTAATTCTTGATCAATACTAATTAAGTAATATGATTCCATATTAATATATTAGAACTTATAATATATTAATATAAATCGTAAATATACTATTCTCAAAAGAATATCCATATAAATTGTGCCGGTGAAGTGCAACCCAAATGGACCATGCCGGGTCGGGTCAAGTACATACCAAATATAGTTATGGACTTAGACATTAATCCAACAGTCTCCCACTTGGATAAGTCTAAAACTATTATTGAGTATGACTTCAAACCCTAACTGGCAATCGTAGCTCTTAAAGCCGCTGTCGAACTCTGACCTTGTCAATGACTTGTCCATTAGATGAGGGATCATATATTCCTCCATTCTAGATATCATATGGACTGAGACATGGATTATAATCATTCTCTCTGTCCATTTGTTGTTTCCCGATTTTCGATTTATGATGACTGACTGATTGAACAAATCAAATCAGTCCTGGCTTGGCCAAGCACTCACATGTGTCATCGCTAAATCATCGAGGGGCCCACAGATATCGCTTTTATCCCGAAGGTAAAAGGAATGGATAAACTTCGACTTATATGGCTTGTTCTACTACTTGTTGAATCATACACAAAGGCACGTTTTATAACATCGAGTTACCAAATGCGTTTTCGTGCAATCAATGTATAACCAACTCATAGTAACAACTCATATCTCTAGGTTTGAAGAATATATGATATTATCGTCTCATGATCACTCGTGATAAAATCCATGAAGTGATTCAAATGAGCGTGGGTTGAATCCAATACTCAGAACTTATGAGCACTCATGAGTGTTGTAGCACCACTTTGTCCACCAACTTGGACCTCTACAAACCAACCCATGACAGTCTTGATTCATATCTACTTCCAACATATGACCGACTGTGGATGGTTTGAATAACTTAATCATTCAGGAAGAGCGACTTAGTTATTCTGGAAGTCAAAACATGCAAAGTGAAACACAAGAATAAATGAATCAAATATGGTATCAAACCCTATGAATATAAATAAACACTTTTATTTATCACCATACTGATTACTCATTATTCATTGTTTCGGTTTTATCAACTTTATAGTTGAATTAAAAACACTAGTTGTCCCATGCTCCAAGCATGTACACTATGTTTTTCTTAAACAATAGCTTTTCCATACACCAAGTATGCACTCTATGTTTGTCTATGATCCTTACTTTGTGAAATAAACCAATTGAACATAATTTCAATGATTCTAATTTCACACTCCCAAATCCTTATCGAAAAATGTGAGAATTTCAAATTCCTATCATTTATCGAAATCTGTTTAGATTTTAAACTTATATGCACTGACCCTCCTGTAATGAATATGTACAAAGTCACAAAGACTTGTCAACAGTCATTATAAGGTATTCCAATGGAGATCAACTCCATGGAAACTAAGTCTCATATTCAAAGTACATTGCTTTGGACATGCTTCTTGCATTAAGTTTTCTAATCTTACACAGATAACTTCCACCTATGGAGACAACTCCATATTCTCATTTTGACTATCACTTCTGAATAAGAGATGCCTCTTTTCAGAATATGTCAATATGGTCCTTCCAAAATTAGCACTATACTTCCAACTGTCCCTGAGCAACCAATCTTTTGTAAACCTCAGATTGTCCTCGACAATTGCTTAATCATTTTAGTCATATCCAATTCTAGACCTTTTCCCTTCTTAATGCCTCTGGGCATTTGGAAAAATTTAGAAATGACAAATATTATAGCACATGCAATCGATCCTGTACCCAAAGCAAATGGTACACGATTCATGATGTATCACATAAAGACATGATTCTAGACCAGTCTTCTGCTACAATATTTTTATTTGCCATGTTTTCAAAATTTGACTATGAAGAGGGATGCCGTAATCATAATCGAATTTTGAGAACGCAATATATAGAATTTCCTTAAGTTGAACCCATCCAACATGAAATTCATATATATATTCTTTACTAAAGATGATTAAGGTCTCAATCTAATCCTTTAGAACTGAAATGAAGTATATCCTCTCCCTTAATTATAGCAAAACAACTTTTTCAATCCCTGCAGCCTCACGAATTGAAACTTTTGTTTTCTATAATTAACATTGCTAACTTGCAACACTAACAATAATTATCATGCTCCCACTTACATGATGATTATTAGCATAACACTTATGCTCCCACTAGCTTTGACATGTACTCAGAAATCAGCTGGACTTCTAGAAATCAATACTTTATTGACTTTCTTACCAAAGTTCAGATTTCTGATACGAGATGCTTTAATAAAACTTTATCAAAATCATACACCTTTCCTTAGATAGCATGCATGTGTGTCTAAACAATTTCAGAACTATGAAAAGGGATGCCGTAATCATAGTCTCAATTGTTTAGACCTTTTGCCATCTGCTTCAAATCTACTTGGTGGAAGTGTTTCCTCACCATCATTTTCATGAATCGGAGAGAAACCTTATGACCCTTAGATTTTATGGTGTATGTGTTCTTATCCATGTGAATCGTCAAAACCATAGTCACAAGACAAGGATAATGACAAATCCAAACTCATATGGACTGAACTTATGCAATCTTAACTTCTTGCCACCTGGCAGTACAGGGCCTACCATTGCTTCCAAGTTGTTATGCAACCAATTGAGAACTTTCAGAACTCCTATGCAAAGCCAACTTTAACTGGAATGGGCACAGAATATGTCAACACGATTGGTTATAAACCTCAAGTCGTGTGCTAGTGAAGAACCTCAGGTTTTATTCTTGATTAGTTCTTGAAATTCTTTTTAGGATCTTTAAGACTCCCACTATCCTCTTGACATATAAGACTATCTTGCCAAATATTCAAGAGATAGTGCGGATTCTTTATCAAGACAAACACTTCACACAATTGGCCTTAGTTGGTCTTTGTTTTATCCAAAACATCACAACTTACCAATTTCAAATGTACAAGAGTAGGACACTTTTACTCTTACATTTGACAAGTATTTTAAACCTTTCTTTAAGATATGTCACTCAAGTGACAATCTTGGAGTATGACTCTAAGAATTGTTTTGGAACGAAGTATGACTCATCTTCCTGATCTAACCATTTCAACAATTCATGACTCCTCTTCTTAGTCATAAGAACGCACTAAGATGACCTTTAGAGGACTAATTGTGATATGATTTCTAAATCATTAAGATGATCACAAACATGATACTAAAGTACTCTCCCATCTTTTCATATTTGAGAAACTTTTATCTTTCTGCCTAATTTGATTCTTCCCATTCGTTCTGCCATACATTAAGACTTTTCCAATGTTTCAGAATTATACGTAAACTTGTAAGTATAACCATATTTACTAAACATTAGTAAATCAAATAGTCTTAACGAGCTTTGTGGTGTACATGACCAGTGCACAAGAATGTGTAGTCGATCCCTTTAGTCCTTCACTTGACTCACACATCCATGTGAACAAGTAATTAGTCTTGATTTTCCAATGCTTGAAAGTTCTCATTCATCATACTATTCAACTTGCATGATTCCAAGTTTCGGTCCAATTGAAACTTGGGCGATGAGGAACTTTCCTGATTTGGTAAATTTAGACACTACCACAAATGAAAGAATCAAATCCATTTTCCAATATTGCTGTCAGTGGAATCATATAAGCAACAATTTTCCACAAATGTCATTGTAAGGATACTTCAAATTAATAAAATTAAACAATTTTCTTTTATTTTAAAACTTTGCGGAAAAACTTATCCTTACAATCCACATGGAAAATTGTTGTTATCTATTCCTTAGCAATATATCATAACTTCTTAAGCAACTGCTCAAAATTCTGATACGATCGAAATCCACCTTCGCGATCAGAATTAGCATATACTTCCTTTAAGATTTCTCTCTATTCTTTGATTCTTAAAACATCAACATGTGACCCAGTCACATCATGTAATGAGGATCTCAGAATAGAACTTAACAGAGTTAGATAATGGGCTCTACCTGATGTAGAGTCAAACTTATTGACTTTAACATCCTTAGGTAAATTTGGCAGCTTTGCAATCAACGCCCCTTCCTTTGGCAAAATAAACATATGGACCCTTTGGTAATGGGACTATCTCAGACTTAGCCTTTCTCTTTACCATTTGGTCAACCGGGTTGACTATGGCCAATCCCTTTCCATTGGGAAGAGAATGCTTTTTCTGGATTTCCAGTGTCACCATTGTCACTGTCCATAAAGTTTTTGGGAAGTTGATCTTCTAATCAATTTTGCTTTACTATCGTTCCAAATCATTGCTGATTCAGCAGCACCAAGCAAATAGACATGATCATTAAGGTTCATGTCATAGTCTGTTTCATAGTAGTCCCAAAGGAACTCACTATGTGACTTAGAAAGTGATTGAACATCCAACTTTCTCAAGACTTTGACACCCAACTCTCCCGGCTTGTCAATATGTGACTTCATCTCTAAGATGTGATCACACATAGACCTTGCTTGCCATTAGGGCTTGAGTGACCTTGAACTTGTGGGTAAGGGAGAATAATTGGAGGAGGTGGAGGAAGAGAAGTATGACTTCCATGAGCCAAACTCGGGAAGTCATATTCATTAGGAAAGCTTGGTTTGGGAAGATCATTGTTGTCTAAACCAGACATCAACAATGGGAGAAATTCACGTAAAGTTGATTTAAGTCCTTAATATAACACCCAATATAATATATTAAGGCTAGGACCCAACAAACTATTTTATAACTTGGAAGAGGGATGCCGTAATCCAAGCTATATAAAATATTTGAAGGTAGGTGAATGACGATTCACCAATTTCCACCAAGATAAACGAAATGTATTATTAGGTTTTAATTGGTTTTGAAACTCCTAGATTCTTTTGAGATTCATTGAACTTTTCAATGTCATGTTTCAATCTCGAGTGTGCCCTTCAGGTTTTGTGACTGGGATGCCGAGGATCACAAAACAAGGTGTGAAGTAACCATGCAAATATACTTGGTACCCTTAATATTTACCCCTCAATCGATGTGCCGGTTAACCACACACGCTCCAACGATACTATGATAAACATTAAGTTACCCTTTGCCTACCTTGTTAAGTCCAGGTTAGTGTGCCGGTTAACCACACACGCTCCACTAACAGCTAAAACAAAGTGCAAAGTGTAATTTCATAGATTAGCACCTTATTCACATTTTCCTAAGTAACTAAGATTGAGAATTTATAAGTGTTTAGTTACTTAGTATTTATCATTATACTTATAATGAAGGGAGAATTATAGTCCTTGTCCTACCTGTTCGGCTAACGACCCTCCACCGGTCAAGGAAGCGGTGAGTGAGAGTGGACACCCATTAAGCTGCCATTTTATAGGCAGTAACCTTATACCCCCCTTATAGACCGGCTTCGTGAATGAGGCCTACTAATGGTAAGACGACTTGCTCTTATACATATAATATATTAAACTTTTAATATTATAATAGTATAAGTGTGTATTTTAGACATTTAAAATACTTGGTGGTTTAATCTATTAATTAAACTAGATTTTTAATTTAATTAAACTCAAACCATATATTTATGGATTAATAATACTGTTTTAATTAAACGCTTTAATTAACTATTAATAAAGTCCATAAGAGTTAATTTGAACTATTCAACAAAACATCATAATTCCAATTATTAAACTCAAAATTAAAACCATTTAATTAATTGTTTAAGTTATGAACCCAAGAGTTTTAGAATTCAATTCTTTTTTTCATAAAAAACTTTTCTCAAATTCCAAAACTTGAGGGCAAGTTTTGTAATTCTTGAAAACCTTTGGATTCAATAACTTATGGAATTAATGGTGTTTTATGATGAAACTTTCCATGTTCCATAACTTAAGAACAAGTTATGGAATTCTTTAAAACATTAACACCAAATTTTGTAACTCCATAAAACTTTGAATCAAATTTTCTTTAAAAAAAAAACTTTCATATCCATAACTTATGGAAGTTTCAAAAACCCTTAAGATCACAACTTTAAAAAAAACTTTTGAGCTCCAAAATTTTATGACAAAATATGTAACTCCTTAAAACATTTAGATCAAACTTTTAAAACTAATAAAATAATCATATCATTTTATCTTTTACTAAATTTGACCTAATTCAACTCATATAACAAATGATTCAAATTTTACAAATAATTCGTTTTTCATAAAACAAGTAATTATCTTAAAATTTGACAAACGTCATGTTTTTTTTTTCCTTTTTTTTCCAACTTGAAAATAAAACATTTGCATCAATATAACAGAAAACAACCCATGGCTCTGACACCACTGTTGGGTTTTGAGCATTCTAACACTCCTATGGTGTACATGCAACCCTATAAACCTTGGATCTATGTTTTCTCTATTATACATGCAAATATTAACTATTCCAAGGTTTCATCCTAACTAGCATATTATGAAGCACCTATACTACAAAGTTCTAGTTAGATGACATACCTTTTGATATAGCTTGATGTCTTAAAGCTTTAAGAGCTTAGCCCCAATAGTGTGGAAGCCTCAAATGGAATCACAAATCACCAAAACACCTTGGAAGAACTTGAGAGAATATGTATGCACACTAAAATCGGCCCACTCTTATTTTCACACACTTGTGCCAATTTTGTGAGCCAAGGACCCCTTTATATATTATGGAGGATTAGGGTTACATCCATGTAAACCCTAATACCCATGACCTTTCATTTACATAGGATCCATGGGTTAAAAGCTCCATGGACCATCCATGAAAGCTTAGCCCAACCTAAATGAACTTGGCCCATTCCATATATATAAGAGTCCATATTTAATTAGTTCTTTTTGATCACTTAATTAATTCTAAATTAATTCTTGATCAATACTAATTAAATAATATGATTCCATATTAATATATTAGAACTTATAATATATTAATATAAATCATAAATATACTATTCTCAAAAGACTATCCATATAAATTGTGTCGGTGAAGTGCAACCCAAATGGACAATGCCGGATCGGGTCAAGTACATACCAAATATAGTTATGAACTTAGACATTAATCCAACAATTACTGCTATTTCTAGTGAAGTCCTATATACACTATATGTCGTATATATGACTTAGAACTATGTCTCCAATCCAAACAATTCTCAGGAATTTAGATTGCCAACTAGAGTATCAAAGTATAGTCGTGCGTCGGTCAGACCATGATAAAACTTAGGTGCGCAAGCTAAGTCTAGTTATGGTTTGGTCAGTGTACTATACCAACTTAGATAATGTATTTGGCCTAAACTCTTGAGTTTTGTGTTCCTATGGATTTTTATTGTATGTTACATATATAAGTATAAGTGTTTTGAGGGTTTGAATTTATAAATAACTCTATATATGAAGTTTGTTTGTGTGTTTTATTAGTTTTTGTTTGGTACTTCAAGACTATTAATTAAGGATCAGTATATCAAGAAAAGTCAGAGGGCGAGATCATTTCAGCATATAGCTTTTCTGAAATCCAACAACCCACAGCGACAAATCCATCTTAGACATTTCTCCCGTAAGTAGTTTTCAGTAGTGTAATTAATACTTTTATTATTATGTTTAAGGGATAAACTTAGTCAGAGTAGTGAGTCTAAAGCTATACTAGTAATTTCCTAAGAAAATACTAGTCCGCTATAGCCAATAGCTCTGATACCAATCTGTCACACTCCGGCCGACGGCGGAAATGCCGAGATTGTGCGACGTCATCATGGTTCACAGTTATTGATTACATTGAACAGTATAACACAAATTTTATTTTTATATTACAAAATATATTACATACGTACTAGGTTTTTAGAATACAAGAAACCAAAAATTACAAGTAGTGCCAAATCAGATAAGTACAATATAGATAAAAAGTGCTCCGACGATCCCATGAAGATTTTCCCAAAAGATTGATATGGCCGACACTTATTTTCCTGAGAATACATGTGATTTAAAAATGTCAACATAAAGTTGGTGAGTTCACAGGTTTGTATATTTGTATTAACGTACGTTTTACTCCAAAGAATATTTTTATTGTATATAAATATTTTCAAACTTATATTTATATGTGTACTTTATTTCCAAAAGTACTTGTTAAATCGTATATAAGTATTTTCAAACTTATATTTTCTTTCAGGCGTGATTATCAATGTTACATGAGTTTCCGTAATCGAGCTACAGACGAGTTGTTGCCCCTCAAGACGCTTCATCGGACGTCGTAGTGTTTAGACAGTTATCACCCGTGACTTGACCGTCGATGGTTGTAGCTAGCAACCGCAGGTGGGTGTCAGTCCGTATAGATCTATACATAACTTTCCCGCTCACTTAAGATTTAACGATTATAGGTAGGGGACTTTGCTAAGTGTTACACTTAGATGATGAATGTGTCTCATTTAAACCCTTGAATGAGTAGCACTAAAAGTTGTAGTCTATTTAACTTTACATGTTTATGTTTACCGGTTTAAGTTATATAATTATAAAAAAATTATAATTATATCGTTAAATAGTTTTATAAAACTTAAATAGGCAGAGTAACAACAGTGCATAATAATTTATTCATAGATTAACGACAATGCATAATATCATTTATATTACGTGGGCAGAGTAACGGCAATGCATAATATGATTTATATTACGTGGGCAGAGTAACGATAATGCATAATATAATTTTATATTATATGGGCAAGTAACGGCAATGCATAATATAATTTTATATTATGCGGGCAAAGTAACAACAATGCATAATATAATTTTATATTATGTTGGTAGCGTAACGACAATGTTTATATATGTAAACGATTGTTTTAACGGTAAATTGGTATAACGATTATGTAACTAAAATATATAAGCGATATAAACAATTTATGATTTATATAAACAAATAAAATAAAACATGTATCCTCCCCGAAAAATGATAAAAAGTTTAAAATGGGTCGTGAAACTCACCCTCGAAGCGAAAGTTCCCACAATTACTCCTTGATCTTTTTCTATTTGAAATTTCCGTTTTACAAACTATTATATATGTTTTCTTAAAGTTTTCTTTAAAATTGTATCCTTTAAAATATGTGACATGTGTTCCTATTTATACTCAATTAATTGTCCAGTAATTATTTAGTCATTTACTACAAATGACCACGTTTAAACGTATCATCTAGTTGGCATCCATTTTACCCTCTAATTTTATATCCTTACACCTGGATACTTTCTTACCTATCTAAGATTCCAAAATAAATTTTCTATTTATGTATACCTATATATGTATATTAATAATAATTAAATCACTATTGTCTCCCTTATAACTTCATATGTTTATGCATTTCGTCCTTTAATACATATGATAAACATATATTATTGTTTAAAGTTAACGAAATTTCCATAATAATAATACATATATGTGCACTTTTATTTTATAATATATACACACTTGATCAAACTAATAAATTAATAAGTTATAATATATATATATATATATATATATATATATATATATATATATATATATATATATATATATATATATATATATATATATCGCTATTGTAACCGAAAACGAAAAATTATGAAATATATAATAGGTGCTATTTTAAGATGTATCTGCAATTAAATAATCGATAACCAATCTTGTATAATATGCATGGTTATTAGTTATACAAAATTTGTGCGGTTAACTATTTTTATAATTCAATTTATATTTCATATATATATATATATATATATATATATATATACACATTTCTATTTTCTTTACAAACTGTGAAATATTACAAATCAACTCTATTACATTTGATGTTCGTCAAATTGCGAGTGACGACCGTTGACTTAATTTGACCGTTGTCACATTAATGCATCCAAAACGTAGATCTGGCCTCCTAGGGTCGATATAACACGTAAAGTTACAAACTTTACGTTCATGCATGGATTATCTAGCTCAAAATGCCTTAAAATGAGGTTTACAAGTTGCATGGGACTCGCATGGCCATAAAGTTGGCACTTTTATGCCATGGAGTCCCTCAAAGATTCCAGATCTGAAGTCTTAACCCCAAACATGATTGCATCCATGAATGGTTCCAAAAAAGGCTCCTTAAAGCCCTAAACTACTCCATGAAGGGATCTAGTAGATGAATAGTCAAGGTATAGACTTTATACCTCAAATGAACAGGAAATGGAGCATAAACTTTGGATCTACTAGTTGCCTCTTGATCCCCCAAGCTTCCTCTTTCTTCTCAAGCTTCAAAATCACCAAAAACACACAACAATGGCTCAAGAACACTCACAATGGGTTAGGGTTTCGAATTAGGGTTTTCTGGACTAAGGGAGGCGATGAGGGAGGCCAAAATGGGGTGTTAAGGTCTTTAAATAGGGTGCAAACCCTAAAAATTAAGGTTTCACTCTAGCAATCCTACTCGTCGAGTCGAGGCTCCTCGACTCGTCGAGTAGGTTTCAAGTCCCGTGTCCAAAAGAATTCCATTCCTACTCAACGAGTTTGAGTCCTCCAACTCGTCGATTCCCTTTGCAAAAATGAATAATTCTTATTAAAATGCATACCAGGAATCGGGCGTTACACAAACACGTTTGCTTGACCAATGCACTTTAGCATTTCTGCTTCAGCAGCAATAAGCAAATATGTCAGATCAATAAGGGTCATGTCGTTGTCAGTCATATAATAGTCCTTAACAAATTGTCTATATGACTCAGGAAGCGAGTGAAGAACCAAGTCAACAGCCAGCTCCTTTGGGAAAACGACACCCAACATTCCCAATCCGTCAAGGTGTGACTTCATTTTAAGAACATGTGCACACACATAATTTCCATCTAAGTGTTTACATGCAAATAAGGCTTGAGCAATCTTGAACTTTTCAATTTGACAAAAACGTGGGTCGGGGAGAATCACTGGAGTTGGTGTTGGAAGAGTTGGAGAAGTATGATTTCTAGTTCCACCATTTGAAGAAGGGGAGAATCTTTCACATTGATCAACTTGTAGAAGATCATCTTCAGAAGGAGAAGGAAAACCATTTCCAGCAATACCATAATTGTATGAACTTGACATCTATAAAGGGGGAAAAGAATTCAAGTTAGTTGATTTATTTAATCCTTAATCGTTAACCCAAAATTTAAATTAAGGTTAGGATCCATATTTTCGATTCGAAATCTGATGAAGGATGCCGTAATCAAATTCGAATCTATTTTAGGTAGGTAAGCAATTACCAATTTCAATCAAATGAAACTCCTAGATCTTTTGAAATTAATTGAACTATTCAATGGCATGTTTAATTTCGATTTTGCTATCACTTTGTGACTGGGATACCGAGGATCACAAACGAGATGTGAATAACCATGCAAATTAGCTTGGTACTCTCGATGTCATTTATCACCCAATTAATGTGTCGGTTAACCATACACACTCCATTGATCAATGATAATTTACGAGACACCCATTGCCAACAATATTAGTAACATATTAGTGTCTTGGTTAACCACACACGCTCCACTAACGACCAATAAGGTGCAATGTGCAATTTCATGGGTTAGCATCAAATTCACATTTTTCCTAAAGAACTAAGAATGAGATTTTAGAAAATGGTTTAGTTACTTTATTATTCATTATACTTTTAATGAGAGTTTAATGTCCTATCCTACCCGTTCGGCTAACGACCCTCCACTAGTCAAGAGTGCGATGGGTAAGAAGGGATACCCAATGACAGTTATTTTACAGGCCACTTCCTTAAACACCCCTTATAGCCAGCTTCGTGAATGAGGCCTACTAACGGTAAGACTAACTTTTCTTATACATATATACATAGATTATACTTTTTATTGTATAATAGTATAAAGGTGTATTTTAAACTTTTAAAATACTAGGGTTCTTAAATTTTAGATTTCAAAATTAAATTATTTAATTAAATTTTAAATTCCGAAACCAAAGGGGTATTTTTAAAACTTTTCAAAAATACTAGATCAGATTTTAAATAATTAAATTAATCAAATAATTTTCTCTTTATCTTAAAATTTGACCAAATCTCTTAATTTGATAAGGATATAGATTTACCATTCCAGAAAATTCAATTTTAGGCATTAAAAGCGAATTTGGTAATTATCCTAATCAAACAAAGATATCAAAATCGAAAAATCAGGGATCTGACAGGCCAACTCGTCGATTCGGGGCAGTGCACTATGTCGAGTAGGGCTAACTCGTCGAGTTCTGGGCACTGCACTCATCGAGTAGGGCCAACTCGTAGAGTTCCATACATGAACTTGTCGGGTTCAATGAACAGCTTGACGAATCTGTTCCCTCCTCCATTGGACAATTTACATAGACATCAAATCCAACTGAAAAACATCATAGGCTCTAATACCACTGATGGGAATTGAGCATAACAACAAACCTATGTGTTCATGCAACCCTAATTTCTTTGGATCTAAGTTTTTCACGAGTTGAACATGCATATTGAATACCAAAGCAAAACCGTAGATCTAGCATATATAATTTCGAAAATTACAAATCAAAAGGGTTTTGATGATTACCTTACTTGTTATGTAGTAATAACAAGAACTCTCTGTAGATCTTGACTCTTGAAAGCTTAGTGCCTCAAATGTTACACCTCTAATGGCTTACAAACACTACTAGCAAGAGGATGAGAGGAAAGAGGAGGGGATACTTAGAAAAATCGGCTCCACTAGGTTTTTAAGGCATAGGGCCAAAAATCTAAGGGGTTACATCCCTTTTATACATGAGGTGGCTTAGTCCCAAAGCTAGGGTTTGCAGGTGGAAACCCTAATTCCCTGCTTAAGGCCTAAGAAGCCCATGGACTCCCCTATAGAAGGCCTTGGACGAAAATCTTATAGGGCCACCCTATAATTTTTGTCCACTCCTATCCAAAGAGTCCAAGAGCCCAGTTTCACAACTATCAATGATTTGTAAAACAGCCCCTATACTTTTAATTAATTCCTTTAATCCCAAAATTAATTCCAAATTAATTTATGATGTTTGATGAGCGGTACGCTGCTGTGACTAAGGATGTTATTGGTGCAGCTACCACGATTGTTGTTGCTGTAGGGATTCAGGGAGGGAGATCATTCCAGTATTAGGACTTTAGCAACACGAAGCCCCCAGATTTTGATGGGGACAAGGACCCGATTGTGGCGATGAGGTGGTTGTCTGATGTGGAGGGTTGTTTCTTCACATGCTCGTGCCCGGATGACTCGGGAGTACGTGGACTTAAGGCAAATGACTGAGACGGTGTATGTTCCCCTGGTGGAGAGGGAGAGGTTGGCTCAGGAGTACGTGGACTTGAGGCATACGACTGAGACGGTGACGAAGATCACCAAGATGTTCACGGAGAGGGCTCTTTTCTGCCCTGAGTTTGCTGCTACGGAGCAGCCCCGTATGAGTTGGAACTTGAGCATGCTCAAGAAGAATATTCAACAGTTTGTGTCTACCCAACGATACAGTACTCTCACCGAGATCTAGGATGTTGCGAGGAGGAGAGATATTGAGATAGAAACCCAGAAGTGGGAGCAACGTTAGGCTCTGGTTTAGTCCTAACCTGCATCGAAGCGGTTCAAGCCCACTGATTCATGATCAGGAGGTCGTAAGGGCCACACTTATGGAAAGTGTGGCAAAGTTCATGAGGGTGTTTGTCGATCTTTTTCTTCTGGTTGCCATAAGTATGGCAAGGATGGGCACTATGATAGGGAGTGTTGCCAACAGGCCCCAGTACCGAGTACTAGTAGTTGTTACCATTGTGATCAGGTGGGTCATGTGAAGACCCAGTGCCCCTTGCTTGTTGTTAGGCCAATGCAGGCTCCATCCCCGACTACTTTAAGGATCACAGATGGATGCCAGGGTAGGGCGCATCTCCCGAAGACTCGAGGACGTGATTTCCAGCTCACGACAGAGGAGGTCAGGGCTGCGCCAGACGTCGTTACTGATATGTTTTCATTTATTATTCTATCAATTATTTTTATGGTATGCTTATGTTATGATTCTTCTAGGTACCTTATTAGTGAACTCTCTGCCTGCTCTTGTGGTTTTTGACTTGGGTGGGAGTCAGTCTTTTGTGTCTCGATCTTTCAGTAGGAGTTTCGACATGACTCTGGGAAAGTTGGGGTGTTTGTTGCGAGTTTCTCTCGCCAATGAACATAGGGTTTCGACATCGAGCATTTATCTGGATTGTGTTTTGGAGATCTTTAGGGGTGCCTTACCCTATTGACCTGATACATATCCCCATGGGGGATGTGTGCATGATAGTGGGGATGGACTGGTTGAGCAGGTTTGGTGTAATGACTGATTGTGAGGGTCATTTGGTAGTAGTTTTAACCCTAAGTGGGGGAGAACTGATTATTTATGGAGAGGGTACCAGAGTTGGATCATCCTTTTGTTCTGGTGCCAGGGCTCGACAATATTTACAACATGGATGTATGGGTAATGTCGCATATGTGGTGGACACCAGAGTGAGCGGACAATTCAGACACTTGAGGATATGTTGAGAGCATGTGTCATAGATTTCGGTGGGAGTTGGGACTCCTACCTTCCCCTAAATGATTTTTCTTACAACAACAGTTATCACTCCAGCATCGGGCACCGCCATTTGAGATTCTTTATTAGAGGAAGTGTCGTACCCAGTCTGTTGAGGGGAGGTCGGTCACAGGTTCGTGGGAAAGACCAAGGTAGTTCATCAGACAACAGATCTTATTCAGTAGATCAGACAGAGGCTGCAAGCAACAAAGAGTCTGAAGAAGAGTTATGCTGACAGGCGCCGATCCGAGTTGGAATTCCAGGTCGGCGACATGGTTTTATTAAAGGTATCACCCTGGAAGGGTGTAATACGCTTCAGGAAGAGGGGATCGTTGGGGCCCCGGTTTATTGGGATGTTTCGAGTGATTGCCAGAGTTGGCAGGGTAGCCTATCGATTAGATTCACCTGAGGAGCTTAGCCAAATTCACAACACCTTCCATGTTATCAGCTTTGGAAGTGTGTGGATGATGATTCAGATGTGGTGCCTTTGGATGATATTCAGGCTGATTACCATCTGAACTATGTTGAGTGACCAGTGACGGTCTTGGATAAGAAAACGCAGGCCTTATGCAACAAGGTGGTATCTTTGGTCAAGGTCCAATGGTAGCATCAGAAGGGTTCTGAATGCACTTGGGAACCCGAGGCCGAGATGCGAGAGCACTAGCCTAATTTATTCATGGCATCGGACTTCGAGGATGAAGTCTGATTCAAGTGGGGGAGAATTGTAACATATCGATTAAGGTAATTTATGATTTTGACCCTTAATATGCTATTGTTTTGAAAATTGGTCCCAAGGAGCCTTAAGTGAGAATTGTGCCTTTGCCTAGTACACTAGACATACTCTTTGTACGTTGGGCGTATGCGGCCGAAGTCCAAACCCTAATTTTTTAGGGTTTGGACCCTATTTTAGCATCATTAACAAGACTCCTTCCCTCAATAGTCTCCAGCCCCATTTCGTATCTTGCAAACCGTAATCCACCTTTGTGAGCATTTTGAGTCTTGGAGTGTGTTGTTGGTGTTCTTAAAGGAGGACGAAGGAAGTGGATTCATCTTAGAAGCTCAAGACCTTTTTTGGATCCAAAAGCATCTTGCCCTCAAGCTTCATTTAGAGGTATAAAGCTCTGAACTTGTCGGCTATTTCATTAGATCTTGCTAGTTGTGGAGTTTTGTGCTTTTTAGCCCCATAATCTTGGTCCATTTGAGTATAAGCTACTATAGACCAAATGAGTTGTCATTTTGGACGTTTTAGAGTGTCTAGAGTGATAAAAATGTGATATTGGCCCTTCTAGTCCTTCCATGCAAAGTTTATGATCTCTTATTGGTTTAAGAAGTTAGGGTTTTAAGGTTTGGGAACTTAATAGCCATGTAAGCCCAAAATGTTGGAAACTTTATGGTTTAGAACTCTATTTGGGGACTATATCTGGGATTTGGACGAAAGGAGTTATTATATTAAGCTCTTAATAGAACGAAAGGCTAGCAACGGAGTACACTGCGTGTACTCCCTTGAGACCACGTATCTGGTTGTGCGTACGCCAAGTGTACTTGCTGAGTACGTTGGGCGTACTCAGCCTCACTCAACTCGGCTGACTTTTTGACCTTTGACATTGACCATGATTTTGACAAGTTTGACTAGGGGTATTTTGAGTTGTAGTTGAGATTATGTCACTGTTTGATATATAGGTGACCTTGTGACCTGTTCAACTATCTTTTCAGACTATGAGGTGAGTTTTCCTTATTGTACTTGTGGGTCGAAGGCACCAATGCCGACCCACTAGGTTATGTATCCAGATATATAAGATGATGTTATGCTGGTTATATGATAGATTTGTAGATTTGTATGATTACTAGTACTTGCTGGATATGTGCTTGTGTTTATCGGTTGTATATGTTGACATATTATGGTTCGTATGACGCGTCCTGCTTTGTGTTGAAGGCCAAGACACCCGAGGCGGTTAGGATAGACTGTAGGCCCTATGAGGTGGTCCAGTCAGGAAGAAGGCCCGAAGATCGGTCCATATAGGTTGTAGGCCCTGTGAGGCGATCCAATCAGGATGAAGGCTCATATATGCATGTTGTTATTTGTATTGGTTATGTGTGGCACTTTGGGGGGAACTCACTAAGCGTTGGCTTACAGTTTAAGTTTTATGTTTCAGGTACTTCAGATGATCGCGGGAAAGCAAAGGTGTGATCATGCACATCCTCCTGGTTTTATGTTATTGGATTTTGGAAATACTTTGATTTGTGATTATTGCTTTTGAGAACAATGTTTTGTAAACAAAATATTATGGTTTTGGGTTGGGTTTTAAAAATGAATTTTTTTACCTTGATTTTTGGGATGTTACAATGTATTTCATATTATTTCAAAAGTCTACTTAGCCATGCTAATTCTGCACAAACTCTCCTCACTTATCTATACTTTGCTTCAGCAGAAGAAAAAGAAACAATTGCTTGCTTTTTAGTTTTCCAAGAAACATGGCTTCCTCCCATTGTGATGAAATAACCACCCATTGATCGTCGTGTTGATAGGTAAGCTGCCCAATCTGAATCATAGAAAGCTTCAAGCTTGAAATCTGGTTTATTGTTAAGAAAAATCCCTTGAAATATGGTTCCTTTCAAGTATTTTAGAATATGCAAAACAACATTCATATGGCATTGATATGGATTACTGTTAAACTTACTAAGAAATTGGGTAGTGAAAGTTATATCAGGACGATTATGTAGTAGAAAATTCAATTTGCCTACTAAGTTCCTGTATTCTGTTGGAACTGATAAATGTGTGTCACTGATGAATAATTGTCCCAGATTGCTTGGAAGAGGAGAAGCTACAGATTTAGAATATGTGATTGAATAAGCTTCTAAGAGATTTTTGATGAACTTGTGTTGGTGTATGATCATAACATCTTTAACATGTATGAATTCCAATCCCAATAATAAATTTATAACACATAAATCTTTGATTTTGAATTTTTCATCAAGAATTTGTTTGAGAGAGTTAATTTCTTCAACATTATCTCCTGTTAGCAAGACATCATTAACATAAACTGCAACAATAACAATGGTATTATCTACTTTCTTGGCAAATAAAGAGTGACCATTCTTTGATATGATAAACCCTTTATCTGTTGATGTTGAGGAAAGTTTGTCATACCATTATCTTGATGCTTGCTTAAAACCATATAGTGACTTTTTGAGTTTACATACCAAATAAGAAGATGTAGCATCCATACCAGCAGGTAATTTCATATAAACTTCTTCATGCAAATCTCCATGGAGAAAAGAATTATTGACATCAAATTGATGAATTTTCCAATCTCTTTTAACAACCAGATTGACCAAACATCGAACAGTAATGAACTTCACAACAGGTTAAAAGGTTTCATGGTAGGCAATCCCTTCTTTTTTAGTGAACCCTTTTTCCACAAGTCTGGCGTTGTATCTTTCTATTGAACCATCGACCTTGTATTTGACTTTGTATACCCATTTGTAAGAGATTGGATGTTTTCCTTTAGGAAGAGGAATAGCTTCCCAAGTGTTATTAGCAACAAAAGCAACATATTCCTTTTTCATAGCTTCTTCCCAAAGATGATTACCTTTCGCTTGATGATAATAAAGTTGTTAATGAACAAATTGGTAATGGTATGTAGGCAATTATTGAAATGATGATCATGTTTTGTTACATTGTAACAAACATAATCATTTAATTTTGTAAGAGGATTGGTTTGTCTAGTTGATCTTATGATATGGGGAGAAGAAGGAACTGTTGGATGCTGATCTTGTTGAGGGGCGTTATGGTCATTTGGTAAAAAATTGTTTGGGAATGAATTCTTGATGTGGAGTTTGTATGGGTGGATCTGAATCGTCACAAACACGCGAAACAGAAGACCCATAAGTATCCCATAAATTACCATTACGCAAAGGAAAAATATCCTCAACAAATTTGACATTTCCTGAAACTGAAATATCATTTGTTTTAATATTCAAGACTTTGTACCCTTTTTCCTAAAAGGATAACTAACAAAAATGCAAGGTTCATCCCTTGACATAAACTTGTCTTTGTTAGTTGAAATGGTGGAAACATAACAAAGACAACCAAAAGAATTGAAGGTTGATAAATTTGGTTGTTGCTTGAATAACATTTCATGAGGAGTTCTGTTACCTAAAACTCTTGAAGGAATTCGGTTAATGATGTAGGTTGCAGTAAGAACACATTCTCCCCAATATGCTTTACCTAATCCAGATTGAAAAAATAAGGCTCTGGAGACTTCAAGAAGATGCTTATGTTTCCTTTCAACCAATCCATTTTGTTGGGGTGTATGAGGACAATATTTCTGATAATATATTCCATTAGATTGAAAAAAATGAATTCCTTCATTGCTTGATCCCAACTCAAAAGCATTATCTGTCCTTATGGTCTTGATTGTTGTATTGAAATGGTTTTCAACAAATCTCACAAATACTTGAATAAGTATGAAATCATCACTCTTATGTTTAAGCAAATGTACCCAAGTACATCTAGAATAATCATCCACAAGAGTTAAAAAATATCGAAAACCATTATGAGTATGAACTTTATATGGCCCCGAAACATCAGCATGAACCAATTTGAATGGTTAATTTGTAATGGTATTACTATCTTTGAATGATAGTTTTTTTTCTAGATTGATGACAAACAATACATGAATCAAAATCAATACCAATACAATCTTTAGGAACTAAAGAAAGAGTCTCCATTTTGTATAATGGAAACCTAATCTATTATGCCACATATTAGGAATATTATACTTGTTACATGATCGAAAACTGTTTAAAGAATGATCATGTAAACTAGGATTCTTCAAAATCTTGTAATCCCTTATGTAATGATTTTTCAATCTTTTTCCAATGAGGAAGTTACTCTTGGATGAAGGGGCCTGCAAAACACAAAACTCATCAATGAAAATTACCGAAACTTTAAGTTAAGAAGTAATTTTGCCAACAGAAATGAGATTATGCTTGAACTCTGGAACATATAGAACTTGATCCAACATAATGGTGTCATGAATAAGAACACTTCCACTATGTGAAACATGAATCGATTGGCATTTGGTAAAACAATCAAATGAGGTCTTGTGAAAGTCATTAGAGAAGGAAACACAAATTTAGAAGAACATATATGATCTGTTGCTCTTGAATCTATAATCCATAATGTGAATTATCAACTAGAATTATCAATAACATTGAAAATATACGAAATATGTTCACCAGAAGAATCAATACAGTTACATGCACTGTTCATAGCACCATCAGTGATCATAGAATTGACACGTATAGACTCATTGTTGTTGTTGCTTAACAATTGCATCAAATGTTTATATTGCTCAGAAGATATGGAATTGGTGTTATCACAGAAATTGTTAACTATAGATTCATTCTTCTTAGGCTTGGTAAACTTGAAATCTACAGGAAACCCAATCAATCTGTAGCAATTGGATTTGATGTGCCCCGGTATCTTCCAATGAGAGAAATATAGATTCTTATTGGATGAATTGTTGACATTCATAGCCATTGTGTTAATAACAATATTTGGATTAGTTGTAATTTCTCGTTGCCTCTTTTCATGGATAAGAAGTAAATGAACTGTTGTGATGCTATGTAAAGGAGTCATCATCAAGATTTGTCCCCTAATTGCCTTATAAGAGTCATTAAGCCCCATAAGAAATTAAATTATCCTTTGTTCTTCCAAGAACTTATGAATCTCCGATACAGATCCACATGAATAATTAGGAATTTCATGAATCATTTTCAGTTCATCCCAGATTCTCTTGATTTTGGTAAAATACGAGGAGAAATCATATGATCCTTGATTAATTGAAAACAGTTGTTTCTGAACTTGATAGATCAAGGCTCTGTTTGATGTTCGTATCTTTGACTTAATTCTAACCAAATTTCTTTAGCTGATTGGAAGAAGAATACGCTTTCATATATATCTTTAGACAACGAGTTCAAGATCCAACTTATCACCATTGAATTCACTATATTCCAGTTGTGAAAGAAATTAGATGTGCTAACTATTTTTTCAACAATTCCATCGACAAATCCAAAATTCTTTTTCACAGAGAGTGCAAGAATCATAGATCGTTTCCACATAGAGAAACCATTTCCATCAAAAACTTTCGAAACGAGCACAATACTTGGATTATCAGAAGGTCCTAAGAACAAAGGACTCGAAATCTCAATAAGTCTAGAAGAATTACATTGCAAATGAGATGAAGTAACCATCTAGATTGAAAGATTGAAGAACAAGACATTTCTATAATCTCAAATAGTGACCAAAACTGAAAAAACAACGATCGACCAAAACTCAAGGAACAACAATTGTATTTTAATTCTATAAAAATAGTTGTATAGTTATATATTAAAAAACCGAGTTATCTTTTAGATACTTTAAATTATTTGTTTCAAAAATAAAAGGCGCATTTGTGATTAAAAATTTACAAAAGTAATAGTAGAAGTTTATTAGAACCAGTTTAGAGAGTTTGGGTTTTGTAATATTAAGACGCAAACACAAGTTAGGCCCATGGTTAGGTATCCATTCAGGATGATGTTTGAAATTTGAATGGCCATAGTCCGATGGACTATGTTTGGGAGTAATCAGTAATCACCCATGGTTAAGTATTCTTTAAAATACCAATTAGACTCTAGAAATATCACTGAACAATTGATATGTTAAACATTATCATAAAATGAAAATGTCAATTATAAAAAGGACTTGGGAATTTATGTAGTTTTTCTAAAATGATACCTTAAGAATTTTATTAGTTTCCGCAATCATGAGAATATTTTCGTGGAATTAATGTAGCTCGCGAAAAATATAATTGCGTTTCATGGAATATAAAAGTCATAAACTCGGTTTAAGAAATGTATTTTTTTGAAGTATAAGGCAAACTAAATGAAAATCTCTCTCTCTCTCTCTCTCTCTCTCTCTCTCTCTCTCTCTCTCTCTCTCTCTCTCTCTCTCTCTCTCCATTTGCATTTATCTATCCAAGAACATCTTCATAAACTCAAGAACACTCAAGAACATCTTCATGAACTCAAGAACATATTCTGCCACTACCACCGTTCGACCACCGTTTGCCACCACTACAGTCTGCCACCACAACCGTATGTCAACTCCATCTCCACCTAAATTTTTTCTAGCACTTCATATCCATCTAAAAATCATCCTAGAGACAAAAACCATACATAAACACAAAACAAAAATACTCATGAAACCATACATAAACACACTCATCACCCTACACCACCCCAACGCCACCTTTAATCATCCAATACTTCCCTTATTCCTCCATTATCCCAATCCCTAACAGCTGGAAATGAGGCTGCCGACCACCACCTATGCAGCCCCTCTCCGTCTCCCTTCGGTTGTGTAGCACCACCAAACACCCATCCCTTCACCCACCATCGAATCGTTCGTAAGCGCCTCCCCCAACCATTATTCCTTCGTCATCTGATCTATTCCGATTCTTCCTAAGTCACTATTACAGAGAGATGATTCGAGGAGCTTCACAAATTAGGGTTTCAGCCGCCACCCTTCTAGTTTCTAGGGTTTTAGACGTCGTTTAGGGTTTCATACGAAAATCTCACGACGAACAGATCTGGGTAACACCTTACATCGATGCTTGAACTCAATCTCTGTCACCGTTTCTTTTTTCGCCCTTCCTCGATCTTTGATACCCTCTGTTTCCTTCTTCTTCGAGCTTCATCTCTGAAAATCGAACTTGATCTGATTTCATCTTCATGATTTCGTCTTCTAATTTCATTTTCTTCTTTCTCCATTATTCGATCTTCCCTCTATTTTCCCTTCCTTGAGTGTTAGGGAGCAAAGTCTAGAGAAGAAACATATCTCAGATCTGGTTTTGGTTTTGGTTTGACGAGAGAGAGAGAGAGAGAGAGAGAGAGAGAGAGAGAGAGAGAGTATTTTATTTTTGTTTTATTTTTAATTGTTTTCTAATTACTGTAATAAAAGAAAAATATAAAATAAAACAATAAAGGGCAAATCCATCATTATAAAATGTTTCAAAATTTTTAGACCAAACTCGCAACAAAATGAAAAGTTTGGACCTGTGGTGCTAGTCCAAACTTTTTTGGACCAAAATGGTAATTTTGAGCTAACCATAGAGACCATTTGTGCAGTTTTTTTTGTCATTTTATGAGTTTTTCTATGTTATTAAATTTCATATAAAATTTTAATGTAATAATTATAATAAATGTAGTAATAAATGAATATCAATTTCATTAATGAAGTTACATTTTAATTTCAAAATTCTCAAATTAAAGCTCATTAGTTTCTTTTGTTTATTTATTTAAATTATTTGTTTAAATTTTGAAGATAAAAAAATTTCAATAATAATAATTCATTATTTTTCTTATTTTCTTATAAATTCAAAGGTTTCAAATATTTTGACTTTTATATTTAATTTTTTTTAAATAGATAATCTAAAACTAGAATTTAAGTTACCTCGGCGGAGAACATATTTATAATTAATAATAACAAATACTATAAAAAAATTTGTGCAATGACAAAAGGCGTAACTTTAATATGCGAGGTAACTCATTTGCAATTCGTATATAGAATATGATTTACAAATGTCAACACTACACAAATAAAACGATAACAATTATTTCATATCAAGTATATTACAAAAATATCAAAATTAAGTTTTGATCCAAACAATTATGTATGGATGAGATGAGCAAAAATAACACTTGAAGTTTATGTTATGGAAATTAATAAAAACGAAAACAATAAGAAGTTATGTAAGAGACATAAAAACGTAACTTAAAATATAATAAGGGGCTAAAATTGCAACTTAAAAATTACCAATAATTTAATTTAAAATTATAAAGATTAAAAAACTATTATATCAAATATTATTAAGAGAAAATAAATATAAATATGAAAAATTGTTACGAACAGAATTAAAATTACTATTTTCAAAAAAAACTTATTTTCCATTTGTATTGTTGAAAAATTATAATGTGATTTGATTTCGTAATAAAACCAAATGATTTGTAAATATGTAAAAGGAAACTAATCTTGGTTCGTTTTGTGAATGATTGATGCCTGATATCCCAATTACGGTGTTCATTAACACAAATTTATAATGTTAAGTTATTTAAATATTCTATTAGAATTAGGGCTTTGAATGCAACCAAATAACAAACAACTTGCTTTGTTTTGAAACTTTGTACTTATTAGATTGAGTTAGAATTGAAGTTTCTAACTTTATTTCCACAGGTCAACACATTTAAAAATAATATATATATATATATATATATATATATATATATATATATATATATATATATATATATATATATATATATATATATATGAAACCAGGGACGAAACCTACAACTTTAAACATATTAGGGACGGTCCGAATTAATTTTTGAAAATAAGGATTGAACATGTTTTTTGACAACCGCATGAAGGATGATTCGTGTAATTTACTCATATATATATATATATATATATATATATATATATATATATATATATATATATATATATATATATATATATATATATATATATATATATGCGAATCATTTCTCATGTGTTAGAAAAATGGGATATAGATAAACTTGGATCAATGAGAGTTGTGAAACACTTTCAGATTAAAACATTTCGAGGGTACACTCAAAATCTCTAATAGGATGAAACTCACTGTTTTTCTAGAAATAGAGAATAAAGAAGGTGTTATGAAATCTGTACCCAAAATGAATCCGAAATTGATCATATAACAGAAACTAACTTCCTGTCCTAAAACTGCCATATGATAGTTACAGGAAAACAACTTCCTGTCAAAAAATGGTCATATTACCTGTCAAAAAACTAACATAAAATCGGGTCTATAAATCGACCCCAGCCAGAGGATCTGCCCCTTAGACCCCGCCAGGGGTTGCCGCCCCTTGGACCCCGCTCCCAGGGGCGTTGCCCCCGGACCCCCATCAGTTTAGGGGCTTCGCCCCTAAATAGCAGTATACTTTCAACAATGACAAAATCAAACAAATGTGCACTTCGCACCATACTAAATTGTTCGATAATTGTCAAAGTGACATTGATCAACAAATTAACCCATTACACTTAAATAATATTAGTGATATAAAATCACCAACATCATGTAGGTGCCAAAAGTCACTTTTAGTCCATATTTCAAAAATTAACACAAACCGTCCTTGATATGTTTAAAAGTTGCATGGCTTGTCCCAGGTTTCATTAATCATCCCTAAAAAGACAAATTTCCCCTTATCTATTTTGTTTTGATTTATTTTTAACTTGTCTATATGATTAATAATTGGAAAAAAAATTGGCCACTACCACAAACCCTTGATCTCTTACTGTAAGTATATAACCCACAATTTCATCGGTTTATCTTCTCCAAATCGGAGCTATCAGAGCTAAAAAGAAAGAGGGCGGGAGAGATGAAGAGAATGATGTAGATCCGCGGTCACCACCTGCACACCACCCACACCCATCATCAGTTCATCTACTCCACCAGAAATAATTTTGTTAGTGTTCTAGAGCTATATATATATATATATATATATATATATATATATATATATATATATATATATATATATATATATATATATATATAGAGAGAGAGAGAGATTAGTTCAATTGAGTAAAAAATACTGATAATGTGGGATCATTCTCAGTTAATCATTTATTATTGCCACAAAATGCATCGTCGTACCGGCGCGATGGGGGATAGGAAATATTCATATGTGAATATAAAAGTAACTATATTCATATATTGGCACACCTCCCGCGGATGTCGGTGGAAGTGCTGTGGGGTGATGGCGGTCACATAGATTATCCAGGTCACAAAGCACAAACCATAAATACATTTTTATAAACAAATGATCTCTATTACATGGAATATATAAAACCTATCCATCTTTAAGCTGATTGTGCTTCCTTTGGTTGATCTTTACTCCACCCTAGGAATACATGTTGTTTTGAAAACGTTAACTTGATTTTGGTGAATTCACATGTTTAAATAAACATTTAATAAACTCTTTTGAAAACTTATTAAGAATTTTTACAATGATTATGATCATTTTTATTATATTCTTTGTTTCCTAGATTTTACTATAGTGTATCTTCCAAAGTTCCTTGTATCTTGAAGCTTATAGGTTTTCCGAATACTATAAATTTTATGGTTCTATATTCTTTTCTTTTTAGGATATTATGTTTCCTAATTTATAGTACATCCTTAGGAGATTTTATTAATCCTATCTTACTATATTTATATGATATTTTACCAATCCTATCTTACTATCTTATATTTTAGGATATTTTACTAATCCTAACTTATTTTATTAACTACCCTAAGGTGCCGCTCTAGGTAGTTGATTCCTTAAGATTGTCGGGATGTAGTAACATGGGCCCACAAGTAACATGGGCCCACATAATCGACATTGTGAATTAATAATTTCCCCCGCACGACTCTTCATTGGACGTCGAATGATACTTTTATATAATAAAGAAAGTTATCATAACGGATTGTAGCTAGCAAATTCTGTAAAATATCTCATCGTTGAGTGACTTTTGTCCACCAAGTCCAGTCAATTTATATCATTCTACTTTCCGGTTTAAGATTAGGAATCTACAACAAGACGCCTAATTCACTTACACCACGAGCTCTGATAGCAATTTTGTAACACCCACGTTTTCATACTAGGTACACCCCGAATGAAATTTCTTTTATTTACATTCTAATAAAAAAAAATTGGTGTACACTAGCACACTAGAATAACAACTACAATAACATAACAAACGTAGCATTTTTTTACAAATTTAACTTATCATCACATTTATATGTCACATCTAATATGATAATTAAATTATACTAATTAGCTATTATTTCTTGACTCCTCAAGAGACTTACTAATATCATCTCACCCGACAACACTGTCAAGACTAACCAATGACTTATTACTACCATAATCACCCCCGTGTGAATCTTCTGTCCAAAGTAAGTACGTCATGTTCATTTTCCATTTTATATATCAACTATCACCTCAGCTTATTTCATCAAGCTACAATGTACTATCACCTCAATGATGCATAATATAACAATATCATAATACATTAAATTCTTATATTGTATATAACTACACACATTAATAAACATTCGGTATTAGACTAGAGTTACTCACTTGGTTAATTGGCGGACTACTTCCAGTTTTGGTCTCTGACCTCCGCTACCTTTCGGCTTGCCTCTTATCAACACCTCGATTCATTTCGTAACTTAACCCCCGTATACTAGTAAATTCTTCCGGTCGTAAACCCCCGGGAAAACCTCTAGAGCTTCTCCCGAGAAAGTGTCAAAAAAACCTCAATGATGCTCACAAAGAAGCTATTTATACCCAGCTTCTGCCCAAGTCGGCATAAAAGTTGCGCCACAAATATCCATAAATAGCAACATACTTTTCAAACGATCATAACAGTCTCATGCAGCCTCCGATTTTGACAATTTTTATATCTACGAAATCTCCTCAGAATAGACAATCACTTTTTTCCCACTAATTCTTGTTTATTTTTACACAATAATACTTGGTATGAAAAAAGGTTTCACAGTTAAGTGTTTAAATACGTTATAAAAAATTTAAAAAGTATTTTAAAAAGTTTTAAAAAGTTATTAAAAATCTGAAGTTGTAAAAAAATATTTAAATATAATTTTTTTTAAAAGATCTATAAAAAAATCTATAAAAAGTTTGTACAACGAGCTTCTATAAGTTACTATTTTTTTTTGAGACGATCTATAAATAACAAAATTGAACTAAGTTTATAATAAAGTTTAAAATCTTCTACAAAAATTTAAATAAGCGATGGCTTACAAACTTGTACTAGTACATTCAAAACAATTAAATACAAGTTCATTATCGATTTCTACGTAGTAATTTATATATATATATATATATATATATATATATATATATATATATATATATATATATATATATATATTAAAAATGGACCAAAGTAAGGAACAGTGAACATCCATCTTTTTTGGCAAAAATGATCCTTCTTCTATATTAACTTGGTTATATTTAGCCTATGTTGCTATTGCTTTCTTTTTTGGGCAATTTATGCCAAGTTGTCCATTCTTTGTGGACACATGTTCCAAAGGATTGCCACAACAGATTGAAAGGTTGGCTATTTTAGTTGTTGGTCAATGGGCGGTCAATGTGTTGGATTAGTGTCCTCGACACGTGTTTTGTCACCCTCTTCCACCTCCCCCGCTTCCAATCAGAGTGTTTCTCACTCATTCTTTCGTATCCCTCACCAACTCCTCCCTTTTTCATTCCTTTTTGCTCATGAGACCACTGATTACCCACCTGATGTTTAATTGGTGAGTATCAAATGCACACAGAAGATCCCTCTAACCAAGGGTCTTGAACGGTCAAACCGTAAGCTTACATTCGCCATCAGCATCACCATCTTCAAAGAAGTGATCCAAAGCTGTAAAAGAAGAAGATGTTGCTTTGTTGTGGGTTCAGCAACTGGAGATTTCCAGTGATTCCAACTTTAAATCAATATGTTTCTACAAATGAAGGTACAAATTAATCTGTTTTTGGTTCGACTTTTGATTTGGAGGCGTTTGGATTTTCCAACACCTGTAAAATTGAATTTCAAAACCCTATTATAACCCCTTCAATACGTTCTCTTTTCCAGATGAAAACACGCACACACAATAATCCTATTTCCCCCTTTATCTTCATGTATTTCTTCATTGTTCTTCACGTAGTATTGTTGCAGGTGTGCATCTACAATTCGAATTGCCTCCACATCTCTTCTAATCCCGCCTCCCCACGGCCATCACACACCGCCATCGCTGCCGACCTTTCCTCCAGCTCACCCGTGTTGGAACCCTAGATGATGATTTCTTCTCTGGAGATGAAGAGCTTGATCACCGATTCTTCGGAACCCTCCCCACACCACAACTGAGTGCCACCTCATTCATAGTTGACTTCTTGGATGCTCTTGACGCTCTCTACAAATAGGTAAGTCTTTAGAATCTTATCAGAACTGTAAATTGCTTTAATCGGTTAACTGTTCATTTTGTTTTAATTTTCAATGAATCTTTGCGCTCTTGGAGTTTACATGAACCTGTTTAAACATAAAAGTGCTGATTGTGGCTTTTATTACTTCTTTTCTTGATGTTTCCAAATTCCAAGTGTTTTACCATTATTATCTTTGTGTAAAGGGAGTGACCATGAAAGAATTGTTAGCCAAAGCTACAACGATTGCATTGGCTAAACACCCTGTTGTGAATTAAAGTTGTGGAGATGGAAAGAGCTTTCTCGTGCTTCAGAATGTTCATAAGGTGAACTTCTTACGCCCTAATTCTTTTTTTTTTTTGACTTTCTATATTAAGTTGTTCTTCAAACACTGGCCTAACTCAAGGTACTAATAAGATTGATAATGTTCCAAATTCAAACTTGAATGGCAGGTATCCAGGTATCAATGGGCTGATTAATGATTTTTATGTGTCATTTGAATATTGTTATTCGGCTCAGGTACCATGTGACAGGGCCTAATTTAGAAATCAATCCATCAGTTGGTCAACGAATTGGGTACTACAATTAGGTTCCGACTTTGATTGTTATTAATGTTTTTGGTTTTAGTTTTCTATTTTACCAGCATTACGTGATACTTATTTTGCAATATGATATCGCCGACATCTAACCGTCATATTTCGATTTGAAGGTAATATTTAATTATCGTTTTTTAGCAACTTTTGTTTGATTTGAAGCTTTTCTTTCACATTTGGGATTAGTTGTGGTTTCCAACTTCTCTCAAATTAGACAGAATGTCAATACGTGCCTTTATTTTGAATGGTTCTACCACTTCCGATCAGCTCCACATCCGTCCAATTACCTATTTACCTCTTTTGCATACATAACAACTCCCTGTCCCACCTTTTTCTTTTTGGGGTCCTTATATTTTGAGAAACATCTACTAAGACCACCATTTCCATTTCCGGGTGGGTGGATGGATTGGGGAATGTGCATGGTAGAGTTCAACCACCAAATGCTAGCAACAGGGCTCTTTTAATCGGTTCTCATTTGGTGAGTAATCACGTTAATACTTATTAATAACAAGATTTTAACGTTTTAGGGAAAATTACACATTATCAGCCTTTTACCTCAAAAGCCATTATGAGTTTTTTATTTGCATAAAATATATTTATTCACTTTTTCTCTTCATTTCTGCCATTATTGACCTAAAAAGCAGCTACCAGGTTCAATTTCTCAGTTGGACATTTTTCAATGAGTTGGAATTTGACATGGCAAGTGAAATGGCCACATATGTGTGTAAAAGTGTCAAAAACAGTTGTTTTTAAGTGTCCATAAGTATAACACATGCTTATGTGGACATCAGATGCCACATCATAAAAAATTGTTCATGTAAGCAAATCAAACTTGCTAACTAGGTTTTGTAGGTAACTAATGGTTGAAATGAAAAAGAAATATATACCAATGGCTTTTATACAAATAATTTTTCCATGCTTTTTTTTAGGTTTAAGGTTGATGCTGTAATGGTTTTTTGTGTAGTTTTCCCTTTTCTATCTGAAGTATTTCTGTTCCTAAGTGGCGGTGTTCTTTTTCCTCTCTCAACAGGATACTGTTGTTGATGCTGGTATGTTTTGAAGAGTTGGTAAGCCTCGGTTTTCAGTTTTTCGCTAATCTTATGAACAGATTTTTCAAATTTTTTTGTTATATTTGTTATAATTTAGATGATCAAGAGTCATGGACGTTGATGGGATTTTATGCTGCTCCTATGGTGTATGCACATACTAATTTGGTTATAAATGAGTCTCTAGACAAGAGATGGAATGTTGTAAGTGTATTTTTTATAGTCAATTGATTTAGAAATTACTTTAACAAAAAATATACTGATGATTATAGTTATTTTTGTTTGAATCTAAGCTTACGTTTGTTTTCAAGAATGTATTTGGATACATATGACAGAAGTATCACATTTTATTAAATTGTAATGTCATGTTTTATTAGTGCAACCCAACATAGACCCAAGAATTAATGCATCAACCATTGGAGTAGATGTTGAACAGGTATGACCATTGTATACTTTAATCTATATTCTAACAATGTACGTTTAGTTATTTGCATTTTATATCATCCTACTTTCACTTCTCTCTCTTAAAGCATTCTATTTTCGAGTTTTTAAATCTTTTTATAGACAAATAGTCCATGAAGATAGACCGAACAAAAAATTTCACATCTAACCCCGCAAAGCGGGGTCACTCACCTAGTTGAATATATATATATATATATATATATATATATATATATATATATATATATATATATAGAGAGAGAGAGAGAGAGAGAGAGAGATGTAAGTTCAATTGAGAAAATAAAAAAGGTTGAGAATGAGAAATCATTCTCAGCCACTCATTTATTTTGCCGCAAAAGCCTCCGTCGAAATGAGAAAGGAATACACACGTGTTTTCCAACAAAACATGTTTCCTTAAACTATGCTAATCATTACCTTAATATATACAAAAACATAGCTTTTTTAGTTTTTTTAATTTTTAAGAAGCTATTTTTATTGAAAAATGATTTTAAATATACCAAAATTCATGATTTTTTATTCTCTACAAAAGACATCCATATTGATATATAGTTTTAAGATAAAATAATTTTTTTAATATTTTCAGCTATCGTTATTCATAAGAGAATAAAAATGCATCAGATTTTTAGTACAGCACATTCGTTATTCACTTATGAATAAAAAATATGATTAACTTTTTTACAGATTAAGTATCATTCATATATAAATATAACATATAATAAACTCTTTACAGTTACATCAACTCTCGTCACATGTTATATTCACATATGAATAAAACGTGTATTGACTTTCCTTACAAGTTATATTTATATACGAAGAACACATTTATCATAATTTTGTTACAGTTCATTTGTTATTCCTATATGAATAAGTAGTTTAAATTTTCAAAACACTTCATTTTTTTTAACATACTACTTATTTATATATGTATAACAAATGAACTGTAACAAAAATCTTAGAAATGTTTTATTAATATATGAATATAACATATGACGACAATTAATACACGTTTTATTCATATATAAATATAACATGTGACGAAAGATGATGTAAAAAAAATATTTTAGGTAAGAAAACTTTATAACGTATTATATTCATATATAAACGATACTTAAACTGTAAAAAAGTTAAGCATGTGTTTTATTCATAAGTAAATAATGAATGTACTGTAATAAAAATCTGATACGTTTTTATTTACTTATTAATAACGATAGCTGAAACTCTAAAAAAACTATTTTTTTATTTTATCTTAAAACTATATCAATATGGATGTCTATTTATAAAGAATACAAAAAATGAATTTTGATATATTTAAAATAAATTTTCGATAAAATAGCATTCTAAAAATAAAAAAACAAAAAAAAATGTTTTTGTTTATTTTAATGTAATGATTAGCATAATGTAAAGAAACATGTTTGGTTGGAAAAAACACATGTGTATCTGTTATCCATTCTGCGGGTACACTTAAGTGCTTTTCGGCAAAATAAATGTGTGGCTAAGAATGATTCCCTCATTCTCAATCTTTTTTTTTCTCAATTGAACATTTTTTTCTCTCTCTCTCTCTCTCTCTCTCTCTCTCTATATATATATATATATATATATATATATATATATATATATATATATATATATATATATATATATATATGGAAAAGGTAAATTGAGAACCATAATTATTGGTTCTCCAAGAAACCAAATCTTTTTTTCAAGTTCTAAAGTATCGAAAAAAAAAAACTAAAAATATCTAAATTAATAACTTAACATTGTGAATGTGAAATATATTTTTCGGATTCACCGTGTCAATTTAGATTCACATTGTGAATTTGACAGGAAAAAAAATTATCGAATTTGATCTTATTGGAGAAAAGATAAAAAGTTATGAATTTCTGTATTTTTAGTTTTTTTTATAAAAATAATTTCTGAACGTTGAAAAAAATTGGTTTTCTTGATTCCTTGGTTAATTATTGTTCTCTATTGAACTTCACCACATATATATATATATATATATATATATATATATATATATATATATATATATATATATATATATATATATATATATTAATCAAGGAACCAATGAACCAATCCAAAGCGTCGAAATTTAAAGCGATCAACAGCAAAATGAAGAGTTGTAGACTTTTACAATGGACGTACATACACCGGATTATAACAAAACTCACTTCCTTTTTTTCCTTTAAAATTTTTTTTAGGCCATGTTTTTTATCGAAAAAAAAACCGAGTATATCACGATTTTTCGTCATCTTTCCAAAGAGATCCATGATGATATATAAAAAACGATTTTTTTTTCGAAAAAAACTCACTTCATTTTCTTTGTTGAAAAGTAGTATATTTTTTATAGAAAAAAATTAATAAATATATCAAAATTCATGTTTTTTTGTACTGTTTAAACATAGATTCATATTAATGTAAAAAAAACGATATTTCAGTTCAGATTCACATTGTGAACATGTTCAGATTCATATTGTGAACCTGTTCAGATTCACATTGTGAACCTTTTTAGATTCACAATGTGCATAATAGTAAGTCAGATTCACAGTGTGAATCTGAACTGATCGGAGATTTTTCACATTGTGAATGTTAAAAATTGAAATATTTACAGTTTAGATTCACAGTGTGAATCTACACAGTTCGAGGTTTTTTTTTATCAGTGTTGATGTTTATTAATAGAGTACAAAAAATAATATTTTTGGTATAATTAGTTTGTTTTTATAAAAATAAACTTAAATATTGAAAAAACTAACAAAATGAAGTGGGTTTTTTTCGAAAAAAAAAGTTCGTTTTTTATATATCAACATTGATCTCTATGGAAAGAGGATGAAAAATCGAGAACAACGGTATATTCGTTTTTTTTTTGATAAAAAATGTGGCCTAAAAAAATGTTAAACAAAAAAAAGAGGTCAGTTTTTTGGTAAGGAAGTGAATTTTTTGGTATAATACGGTGTGTGTGCATCCAATGTAAAAGTGTACATCTATTTCCTTGGCCGTTGATCATTATGATTTCCGATGCTCACGATTAGTTCATTGGTTCCTTGTTAATTATGGTTCTCTATTGAACCTCACCATATATATATATATATATATATATATATATATATATATATATATATATATATATATATATATATATATATATATATATATATATATATATATATATAGAGAGAGAGAGAGAGAGAGAGAGAGAGAGAGCTAGGTTCAAATGTGGATTGACATCTATTGTGTGGACGTGTGGACAATGCTATTCTGTGAGAATGACAAAGAAAATATGTTTTTTGATAATATAAATACGTCAAATCTTACATAATTATTGTTATTATCACACATTCTCACTAATTAAATCGTCTATAAGGTTATTATATACTTTTTTTTATTATTCTCATTCTGTTAGAATATTGTCAGAATATTTAAGAATATTTACCGAGTCATATTCTATAAGAATGAAAACGAGTGAAAAACGATGCGCGAGAACAAAAATGAATAAGAATTAGTGAGAATGCATGAAAATGACGATATTTATGTGAGATTGAACGCATTCACATTACTAAACAATCTATTCGCTTATTAATTTTCATAGAATAGTACTGTCCACACGTTCCACACAATAGTTGTTCATCCACATCATAACATAGCCCTATATATATATATATATATATATATATATATATATATATATATATATATATATATATATATATATATATATATATATGTTCAGGTTCATTTGAGACCATGCTAATTTTGTCAGACCAAATCTAAAAATTATTTTAAAATGAAAAATAAGAAAAAAAATCCAAAAATTATTTTTTTAATTATTATTTTCGGAACTTTAATTACATAAAAAAAATAAAAAAAAAAAATAAAGTGTAAAGACGAATATAATCGAGAAATACGAATGATTATGATTATGGATGATTAATTTCTAATTGTCGTGTCGGCCATGTTAATATCATGATTTCAGATTTAGGCTACTATTTATTCTATGATTAAAGTGTAAAGACAATATCTTCCTCTTTAAATAAATAATTTATTCAATATAGTCCCAATGAAATTGGACCGAATAAATTATCTATGTTTTTTATTTTTTGTCAGGTTTCTCATTCCTTATAATAATATATTTAAAAATTAACAAAAATCAAACCAATTTAAAAGAAAAGGCTAAAAAAACAAAATTGATACTAAAATGAGTAAATGGTTAGGCTTCTTTTGATTTAAATTTCACTGCGTCGATCTCTTTCTCGGTGCTGTAAGAAACTAAGAATGTTTGATACCAACATTTTTAGCCTCTTATCATTTTTAGCTTCATATCATGTCCTAAAGCCTCTTACCCAATCCATTAAAAATGATGTTTTGACCAAATAATTAACCCCTCGATCGCTTTTCTAATCTTAAGCAAAAGTGCACGCCTCCCTTAAGATTTCTCTGCCTCTGTCGTTTCTCAAAGAAGACCACATCGGGTAACCTTCAACTTCATCGCTCCGACAGCACCTCCTCCGCCTTGTTCGCCAGCGCCAACTCCACCCTCTGCAACTCCAACAGTAAGAGCTACTTCATGTTAAGAATTCGGGATATAATATTGGAAAATGAAATTATCTACTTCATGTTGGGTATTCAACCCACGTCGTAGGGGTCTAAAATGAACGAAAATGGGAAGTTTGGATAAGTGGTTAAGGGTCGGAATAAGGTCACTGGAGAAAAATTTGCTTGCAAGATTTTACCAAAAAGGGGATGAGATTGTTCATAAAGAAGTTGAGATTATGCAACATGTTTTTGGTCATACATGTGTTGTGACATTGAAGACAATGTTTGAAGATCCTTAATCTTTTCATCTTGTTATGTAGCTTTGCTTTGGTGGGAGGTTGTTTGATCAGATGTTGGAAGATGGTTTGTTTTTAGATTAAAAAAAACGCTAATTTAATGAAGGAATTGATGTTCTTAAATAATGTTATGATATTGAAGGCGGTGTATGAAGATGATCAATCTTTTGGGCTGATGGTTTGATGAAGCTTGCAGATTTCAGGTTGGTTGCTAGAATTGCTAATGTTAATAATTGAAAATTGTGCTTTATGCATTTTAATTATTTATGAATTTGGAACTATGCTAGCTTGGTTTGCTAAGTATATTGTAGGAAGGCGACGCTAATATGTAGGTTTTAGGTATTTGGTAATTGTTACATTTGTACATCTGTTGGCTGTTATTTTTATGTAAATTCAATAAATTCATTGTTACATGTGCACTTTGATTAGAGTTTGACTAGAATTGATGTAATGTATTTTATTTATTTATGTGTGGAATAGAGTTATGAAGCTCCATACAATTGGATTGAAAGCTTAGAGTTATCTAATGCAATTATGATTTAATATGATGTTACTGTTATTAAAAGCATAAAATAGAACAAAAGGTTAAATTGGTCATATTCGGTATTTAGCACACTCAATAAAGGTGTACACTAGTACAAATTTGAGCTTTATCCATGTAAAAAACCCGTCATTATAGATATTTTATGTCAATTTTTTTTTTCATTCAACATGAGAGGAAAGGTCGCGTCATTAAAGATAAGTTTGTTAATGCATAAAAAGTGAACCTCTAGCAATCCGAACCAAAAGCAGATCTGAAGTCAACTCAATTCCGAGATGTGAAGATGTTCCGAAGCTTATCCAGTTCCGAAGTGAAGTAGTTTCCGAGATTAGTTTTTGATGTGATTGAGTATGTACAAGCATTTAATGTTTTTTGTCTTTTGTTGATGAAACAGTTCTTAAGACCAATTCAGTAAATCTTTTAAGTGTCAGAATTGTCAAACACTTTGTCTTATTAGTCCTTAGAATGATTTCTCGGTTTGTAATATGTATCTCCTTTACTATTTAAGGAGTTGATGCTTCATATACTAAGTACCAAGAATAGAAGTAATCAAAATATTATCTTCACATCAATTTCTAACTCTCTTGCAAGTCAAATTTCTTTCACTTACATTCTACCTGTTCTAAAATCGTCTTTACTTTGATCTTACTCAATCTACTTCATTTTTACTTACTTGTATACTTTGTTGAATATTATCTTCAAGTCTCGATTGGTTTACCAGACCTGACTAGACCAACTGATTAGAAGCAGACATTGATCTTAAAGGTTAATTCAAGGTTTGAGTTTTCAAACCTTGTCCGCGCATTGAATCTTGTTCTCACAATTGGTATCATAGCTTGAGTGGTTGTTCTTTAAATCCATAACAACATATTATAGTTTATCTGAGATTACATTGGTATCTCAATCATTTCTATGTTCAGCATAAAAGTTCTTCTATATACCGCTTCTGCTCTAATACTTTAACTTCAATGGCTGCTCCTAATCAAACTCAACAAATGTATTCGATGCATATAGCAAATAGTGTGGGTTTCCCTTCTTGTGCCCCCATTGCTAGTTGTTGAAAAGTATGATCACTGGAAAGTTAGGATGGAAAGATTTTTACTTGGCAATGAAAATTGTGAAGAAATATGGAGGTGTGTGAAAGAAAGTCCGCATGTTCCGGTTAGACAAACGGTGAGAGATGTTGTTGCAACTCTCATGGGCCAAGAAGATCAATGCCCAACACCTCTTACTGTTGCAGACATCGAGAAACTGCATGCAGACCAGATTGCATTTTCAGAGATGGTGTTTGGTGTTCCTCCATCTATCTTTAAGTATATTAAGTTGTGCAAATCGGCAATAGAGATTTGAGACACTCTTCAGGACCTGTTCGAAGTGTCCGAGAAGATGAAAGATAAACGTCTGACTTCGGTTGTCAACGATTTTGATACCTTCAACACTACTCCAGGTGAATCCGTAGCCTCGACTTCAAATAGGTACCAAATTGTTGTGAACAACATGACTGCACACAGTATAATCATAACTCCTCTTGAGTACAATCTGAAGTTTATCAATAGCCTCGGAAAAGGCTGGGGAAACGTCAAGTCATGTCTTCAGATTAATGGATCTCTGAAGAATCTGAAGCTTTATCAAATTTTTAACGAACTACAAGGCCACGAATCTAACGTTGCACAACCATTAAGAGAACTGTCAGGAGGTCCTCTTGCCTTGGTTAGCTGTGTTAATCCACTTATTTTGAACCAATCCGTGTCAGATCCCTTCGGAACTATCCCACCTGTTTCGCCTGTTCAACCAACATTTCCTACTCCACCTACTCCACCTGTTTTGAACCATTCAGAAAATCATGATCTCGATCTAGTTGAGGCCGAACTTCGCTTTCAACAGGAGTTTGTACTATTGTCCAAGAAATACAAGCGTCCATGGAATCCGAGTCATAAACCTTATCAAAACCGATTCCAAACCCCTTATCAAAATAATCCTCAACCATTTCCTAAACCTTCAAAGAACCCACCTGCTTACAAAACCAACATCTCCTCATCACGTCACCCTTCGGAATCCCATGAAATTCCGAAGTCAGACAAACTCAAGATAGTTTGTCATAAGTGTGGACTTGGTAACCATATTGCCAAAGATTGTTTAGCTGGAACCTCTCAGAAGCCGAAGGTTAAAGATTTTGCATACGATGCTCGTAGAGCTCAAGAACTGGCAGCAAGTGAGAAAACTTTTGCTACTACTATGTCAAGAGATGTTGAAGGCTACTGGTCTTCTGGAGATGAGGATGAAGTGAGAGATGGAAGGAATATGTGTCTTATGGAAAAAAATCGATCAAATGTGATGAAGTCTACTGGTCATCAGGTTCAGAAGGAGACGATGAAGATGTTGAGCCGAACTTTTTCTATATGGCAACCAATGATCCACCAGGCAGGAGCATCGTTCAGCAGGTAAGATCTATGATCACTGAAAATAATTTTGATTTATCTTTATGTGAACCATATCTAACCCAAATCCAATCAGATATGACCATCATGTATAAAGCCTATAAGTCAGCCATAAAGTAAGTGAGAAGCTGGAGAGTGAACTGACTCGCCTTAGATTACGCTTTGAAGATCGAAAGCTTAAGATAGAAAAGAGAGCTTGTAATATCTCAAGATGAATGTATCATTTTAAAAGAAAAATGTGAAATCACCTTTTGTGAAAGGAATGTTTTAGTTTCTCATAACAAACGTCTTAATTCCAAAATTTATGCTTTACATCATTCAATTGATATTCTTGAAGCAAACTAACGGATGACTCATAATTTTTGTCACCCGTGGTCATAAACACCAGGCCTCCGAAGCGAGTTTCCGAAACCTGTTGTTCGTCCCTTGAAGGAGTTTCAAAATTTAATTTTTATAGGAGACGTTCTGAACCGCAAACATTCGAATACCCCTGTCTCACCATTGTCGCCCCTTCCGGAGACTTCGGACCAGTTCCAATCTCTTATTCCTGAGTTCCAACCTGTAGTTGTCAAATGGCCTGATTCCATGCCTCTTCCACCTTTGATACCCCTGGACCTGAATCAGTCTTCAAATTTATTCCATGACATCATCTGTACTAGAGTTCAAATTCCAAACTTCGGTCCTCCGAACAATTGTGTTGTTGAGGAAATAATTCCCGAGACAGTTGGACATGACTCTGATAAATCAGACTTCGTTTGGGCTTCATTAGATAGTGACGTTGATGAAGAAATTGTATGTGATGATTCATCTTACTTGTGTATCTCTAATTCTGAAGTGATCTCGAAAACAACTCTAGTGTCAATTAAGCCTAAGTTTAACAATCCATCATCTGGACAAACTTCCAAATCATCATCTGACTCTCGGAAGAAACCTTGGTCAAATAAGAAAGATGTTGTGAACCTTAAGATTGAAGCCAAACATGCCCTTAAGAAAGAAATTAGGTCAAGGAAAAAAATTCCAAAATCATTGAGAGATCCGAATAGAAAGTGTCACGAACAGTTAGGCCAACCACTAGGAACCATAATACCTTTGCACATGTCAAGATTCTTAAAAAGCCATCCAATCCTCCTTGTTCAGTTGTTCAAAACAATCTTGTCAGTCCTAATCCAAAAAAAGTTATTGTTGAGACTCATTCTGTGAAAACTGACTCTCCTCAGACCGTTAATTATGTATTTATTGCTAAATCTAATGGAACTACTTTCAAACCACAACAATTTACGAAACCAAACGTGCCATCAAAAGCAGCAACCAAAGAACGAGTTGGTAAGAATACTGTTGTTCAGAAATCCTCAAAAGATTCAAAACAGAAATATGAGTGGAAAGTAAAAAAGGTTGAAAACACATCTATAACTTCTTTTAACACAGTGAATCCTACAACATCTTAGAAAATTGTTGGTCTGAGAAAAGTAGTGTCCAAATAACCTTTGGTTGAATACGATTTCTGGATTAATGAAAAAACCATAGCATTCTGCTTCTTTCCAAAAGTTTCTCGAAACAAACCCTCCGATATGCTAATTGTTCAAAAGTCACAATCCAAGTCCAAAGCCCTTGCTAAAGTCCCTAACCTAATTCGGAGCCTAAAAACTCCAAAACTCACTTATTTTGCAGGTACTCTGTGCTTCGGAACAAGATACAATATGGTATATTTATAGTGCGTTTTCCATGCACATGACGGGGCAAAAAGACTTTCTGCATGATCTCAAACTCGCTCCAAATGCTGGTTACATGACGTATGGCAACAACTCAAATTCACAAATCCAAAGTTATGGCATCCTCACCAACGACAATTTCTCTGTCTCCAGTGTGGCATATGTAGTTGAACTTAAACACAACCTGATTAGTGTGGCTCAACTCACTGACACAAACCGAAGAGTTGAGTTTTGCAAACAGTATAGCTATGTCATGATAGAAGACCGGAAAGAATGTCTAATCAAATCCGAACGCAACAAAAACATGTATCCATTAGACATCAACATGATCATCGACAAGCCTCAACTGTGTCTTCTCTCAAAATCCATTCCCAACGTTAGTTGATTATGGCATCGGAGGCTCGATCATCTAAACTTCTGATATATGAATGATCTTGTTTCTGGTGAAATGGTGTGAGGTCTACCTCTCCTTAAGTTCGAGAACGATCATCTTTGTGCTGCATGTGAGTGTGGGAAGAAATCAAAGAAAGGTCATCCTGTAATAATTGAAAAATGAATTTCAGAACCATTAGAACTTCTTCACATTGATCTTTGTGGGCCCTCCACCATAGAAAGTCTACATCACAAAAAGTACATTCTTGTGATTGTTGATGACTACACAAGGTTCACTTGGGTCTTCTTCCTTAGGATAAAATCTGAAACAGCCTCGGAACTTATTAATTTCATCAAAGGAATTGAAGTTATGGTCAAACTTCTTGTTAGAAGAATCCGAAGTGACAATGGCTCGGAATTCACTATTGTCATCGTTGACAAATTCCTCTCTGACAAAGGAATCAACCACAATTTCTCTGCTCCTCACACTCCTCAACAAAACGGTGTAGTTGAAAGAAGGAACCAATCTCTTGTTGAAGCTTCTCGATCGATGCTGAACTTTGCTAATCTACCTCTTTATATCTGGGCTGAAGCTGTGTCCATTGCATGCTTCACTCAAAACCGAAGCATCATTAATCGTCGTCACAAGATGACATCGTATGAAGGCATTAATGGTCGCAATCCAAGTATCTCGTTCTTACATGTTTTCATCTACAGATGCTTTATCAAAAACAAATGTGATCAACTCATCAAGTTTCAACCCAAAGCCGATGAAGCAATCTCTTTCGGATTCTCAGCCAAATCCAAAGCCTACAGAGTTCTGAATTGTCGAACTTGTGTACTTGAAGAAAGATTTGATGTCACTTTTGATGACAACTTTGTTTAGAATTCTGGCCCAACTCATGTTAACTCACATCATGGAGTCTAATGTTCCATCACCAGGATCTCCGAATTCCCAAATCATCTATGAAGTCGACATCAAAAGCCTACTCGGACCTTTAGAAACTGCTCTTGACTTGGAATCTCGATCAAGACCATCGTCATCATTTGTAGCTCCAATTTCTCAAAATGTTTCTAGTCAGACACCTACCTTTCCTCCATTTGATTCTGAACCGTTTCAACCTTCTTAGGTTGAGGGGGAGAATGGTCATCCATCCCTCAAATCAAATGTGGATGGATTTTAAGATGCAACAAATCAATTCGCTAAATTTGATACCATTTCGAACAACAACGAGGACGATGCTAACTTCTTTGACTTTCCGATCGATGATGACGTCGATATCTCTGATTCAGAAGTTCAAGGGGAGCATCATCCTCAAATTTAAAGTGTTCATGGGGAGGAACACAACCCCGTTGTTGATATCGGATCATCTGCCGCACAAGAACTTCCGAGATTACACATCTGGAAAAAGGATCATCCTCCAAATCAAGTCATCAGAAATCTCAACGATGGTATTCAAACTCGTTCTGCTACGAACATCCAAAACGAGTGCCACTTCTCGGAATTTATCTTAATGGTTGAACCAAAATCCTTCAAGGAAGCATTACAACATGCTGACTGGATTATAGCCATACAAGAAGATTTAGCATAATTTGATAGAAATGAAGTGTGGACTCTCGTCCCTCCTCCTCAAGATCACCCTATTGTCGACACAAGATAGGTATTCCGAAACAAGCTAGATGACTCCAGAGTTATTATCAGAAACAAAGCAAGATTGGTGGCCAAAGGATTCACTCAGATCGAAGGACTTGATTACGATGAGACTTTGGCTCCTATTGCTAGTATTGAATCCATCTGAATCCTTTTTGCTTATGCAGCTCACAAAGGCTTTAAGGATTACCAAATAGACGTTAAAAGTGCCTTTCTCAATGGTGAAATGGATAACAAAGTGTATCTCCAACAGCCCCTGGTTTTGTCAATCTTTTCTTATCCGAACTATCGTTACAAACTCCAAAAAGTTGTTTATGGCATCAAGTAAGTGTTGGGTTTTGCTATCATACAACATCCTATGGTGCACATACAACCCTAAATACCTTAGATCTATGTTTTCACTAATTATACATGCAAATGGTTTCCAAGGTATTGAACCTATAGCTAGCATGCAATTGTCATACAAACTACATAAAATACTAGATAGTGTAACATACCTTTTTGTGTGGCTGTAGGTCTTGATGTATTTAGCCTTAAGAACTTAGCCCCAATAGTGTGGAAGCCTCAAATGAAGTCACAACACATCAAGGACAAAGGTAGGACTTGAGAGAGAATCTCCATGCACTCTAAAACCTTCATGAACTCCAAGAACATGCACACACCCTAAAGGTGAGTAGGGGTCGCGGTTTTAGGTCATAACATATGTATTTATATGTGTTGAATTCTAAGAGTCATGGGTATAACCCAAACCCATATCCATGGATTTTATGATCCATGGTTCATGTGGCCCAACTCTTTATGTATCCATACATAAACTTGGTCCAACATGGATCATAAGCCCAACACATATAAATATAACTAATTACCATAATTAGTCCCCATAGTTTTAATTAGTCTCTTTTGATCACTAAATTAATTCCAAATTAATTTTTGATCAATACTAATTAAAACATATGACTTCATATTAATATATTAGAACTTATAATATATTAATAAATAATATATAACCTCTTCTCTCAAAAGTCCATCCTAACAAATTGTCCTGATGATATGCAACCCAAATGGACCATGCTACTCTCGGGTCGAATACATACCAATAATAGTTATGGGCTTAGACACCTAATCCAACAGTATCCCACTTGGATAAGTCTAAAACTATTATTGCGTATGACTCCAAGACCCGACTAGCAATCGTAGCTCTTAAAGCCGTTGTCGAACTCTGAACAAATCAATGACACGTCCATTAGATAAGGGATCATATATTCCTCCATTCTAGATATCATATGGACTGAGACATGGATTATAATCATTCTCTCTGTCCATTTGTTGTTTCCTGATTTCCGATTTATGACGACTGACTAATTGAACAAATCAAATCAGTCCAGGCCCAGCCGAGTACTTACGTTTGTCATCACCAAATCATCGAGGGGCCCACAGATATCCCTTTTATCCCTCCAAGGGTAAAAGGAATGGATAAACTTCGACTCATATGCTTGTTATACTACTTGTTGAATCATACACAAAGGCACATTTTATAACATCGAGTTACCAAATGCGTTTACGTGCAATCAATGTATAATCAACTCATAGGCAACAAGTCATATCTCTAGGTTTGAAGAATATAAGATATTATCGTCTCATGATCACTCGTGATAAAATCCATGAAGTGAGTCAAATGAGCGTGGGTTTAATCCAATACTCGAATCTCATTCCAGGAGCACTCATGAATGTTGCAGCAACTTTTGCTATGTCCACTACCTTGGACATCTACAAACCCGATTCATGACAGTCTTGTCTTATACCTACTTCCAACGTATTATCAACTGTGGATGGTTTGAATAACTTAGTCATTCGGAAAGAATAACCTAGCAATTCTGGAAGTCAAAACATGCAAAGTGAAACACAAGAATAATACTAATCACTCTATGGTCCCAAGCACCTTTGAGAGTAAATAAAACACCTTTTATTTAAACACCATATTGATTACTCATTATTCATTGTATAATGTTTCAAATAATCAACTTTATACTTGAATTAAAACAATAGTTGTCCCATGCTCCAAGCATGTAAACTATGTTTTCTAAACACTAGTCATGCCATACACCAAGTATGCACACTATGTTTAACTATAATCTTTACTTTGTGAAATATATCAACTGAACATGATTCCAATGATGCCCATTTCACAATCCTAAATCCTCATTGTAAATGTAAGAATTCCAAATTCCTGCCATTTACCGAAATTTGATAGATTCTAAACTTACATACATTGATCCTCTTGTAATGACTATGCACAAAGTCACAAGACTTGTCAACAATCATTACAGGGTATTCCAATGGAGATCAATTCCATGGAAACGAAGTCTCACATTCAAAGTACATTCCTTTGAACATCCTTCTTGCATTAAGTTTTCTAATCTTACAAAGATTTGAAGAACAACTTCCACCTATGGAAACCTTTCCAGATTCCCATTTTGACTATCACTTCTGAACAAGAGTTACCTCTTTTCCAAATATGTCAATATGGTCCTTCCAAAATTAACAATATACTTCCAATTGTCCGTGAGCAATCAATCTTTGGTAAACCTTAGATTGTCGTCGACAATTGCTTAATCATTTTAGTCATATCCAATTCTAGACTTTTCCCTTCTTAATGCCCTGAGCATTTGGAAAATTTAGAAAGGATGAATATTATAGCACATGAAATCGATCCTATATCCGAAGCATATGGGACACGATTCATGATGTCTCACATAAAGACGTGATCATAGACAGTCTTTTGCTACAATATTTTTTTATTTGCCATGTTTTCAAAATTTGACTATGAAGAGGGATGCCGTAATCATAATCGAAGTTTGAGAACGCAATATATATAGAATTTCCTTATGTTTGGCCATTCCAACATAAAATTCGTATATATATCATTGACTAAAGACGATTAAAATCTCAATCTAAGCTTTTAGAATTGAAGTGAAGTATAATTTCGTCTCCCTTAATTATAGCAAAACAACTTTTCAACCCCTGCAACTTCACGAATTGAAACTTTTGTTTTCTATAATTAACATTGCTAGCTTGCAATACTGAACATAATAATCATGCTCCCACTAACATGATAATTATCAGCACAACACTTATGCTCCCACTAGCTTTGACATGTACTCAGAAATCCACTGGACTTTTAGAAATCAATACTTTATTGACTTCCTTAACAAAGTTCAGTTTTCTGATACGAGATGCTTTGATAAGAATTTTATCAAAATCATACACCTTTCCTTAGATAGCACACATGTGTGTCTAAACAATTTCAGAACTATGAAAATGGATGCCGTAATCATAGTCTCAATTGTTTAGATCTTTGCCATTTCTCACAAGTCCATGTTAGTGTGCCGTTTAACCACACACGCTCCACTAACGACTTTGAGAATGCAAATAACACAATTGCTATCTACTTAAAATCTACTTAGTGAAAGCGTTTCCTCACCATCATTTTCATGAATCGGAGAGAAACCTTATGACACTTAGATTTTATGGTGAATGAGTCCCTATCCATGCGAATTTGTCAAAACCAAAATCACAAGACAAGGTTAGTGACAAATCCAACCTCATATGGATTGAACTTGTGCAATCTTAACTTCTTGCCAACTGGCAGCACAAGGGCCTGCCATTGCTTCCAAGTTGTTATGCAACCAATTGAGAACTCTCAGAACTCCTATGCAAAGCCAACTTTAACTGGAATAGGCACAGAAATATCAACACGATAGGTTATAAACCTCAAGTCGTGTGCTAGTGAAGAACTTCAGGTTTTTTTAATTCTTGATTAGTTCTTGGAACTTTCAAGAGCTTTAAGACTCCCACTGTCCTCTTGACATATAAGACTCTCTTGTCAAGAACCATTTCTTAACAAACAAATATTCAAGGGATAGTGCGGATTCTTATCAAGACAAACACTTCACACAATTGGCCTTAGTTGGTCTTTGTTTTATCCAAAACATCACAACTTACCAATTTCAAATGTACAAGAGTAGGACATCTTTTACTCTATCATTGACTAGTGTTAATAAACCTTCTTTAAGATGTGTCACTCAAGTTACAATCTTGGAGTATGACTCTAAGACTTGTTTAGAAACGAAGTATGATTCATCTTTTGATTTTAACCATTTCAACAATCCACGATTTCTCTTCTTAGCCAAACAAATGCACTAAGATGTCCTTAGAGAATCAATTGTGATATGGTTTCATAATCACTAAGATAATCATAAAACAAGATACTCAAGTACTCTCCCATCTTTTCATATTGGAGAAACTTTTATCTTCCTGCCTTATTTGATTCTTCTTATTCGTTCTGCCTAACATTGATACTTTTCCAATGTTTCAGAATTATACTTAAACATGTAAGTATAACCATATTTACTAAGCTTTAGTAAATCATGACGAATAGTCTCATCATTCTTTGTGGTGGACCTGACCAGTGCACACTCAAGTGTACCCGATCCCCTGATCCTTTCACTTGACTCACATATACATGTGAACAATGAATTAGTCTTAATTTCCCAAAGATGAAAATTCTCATTCATCATACAACTTGCATGATTCCAAGTTTCTACCCAACTGAAACTTGGGTGATGAGAATCTTTCCTTATTTGGTAAATTATGACACTACCACAGTCGAAAGAATCAAATCCATTTTCCAATATTGCTATCAATGGAAACATATAAGCAACAAATTCTCACAAATGCCACTGTAAGGATATTTTAAAATAAAATAAAACCTTTTCTTTTATTTTAGAACTTTGCGGAAAACCTTATCCTTACAATACAAATGCATGTGAAAAACTATGTTGTTATGTATTCCTAAGCAATCTATCACAACTCTTTAAGTAACAACTCAAAATTCTTCCTTTAAGCTTCCTCTTCACTTTGATTCTTAAAACATCAAAATGTGATCTAGTCACACCATGTAATAAGAATCTCCAAATAGGAACTTAATGGAGTTAGATAATGGACTTTACCTGAAGTAGAGTCAAAACTTTTGACTTTACCATTCTTACAGATTATCAGGTAAATTTGGCCAGCTTCGCAACCAATGCCCCTTCCTTTGGCAATAGAAGGTTTGGGAAGTCGATCTTCTAATCAAATTTGCTTTTACCAGTGCTCAAAATCATTGCTGACTCAGCAGCACCAAGCAAATAGGTAAGATCATTAAGGGTCAAGTCATGGTCTGTCACATAGTAGTCCCAAAGGAACTCACTATGTGACTTAGAAAGTGATTGAACATCCAACTTTGTCAAGACTTTGACACCCAACTCTCCCGACTCGTCAATACGTGACTTCATCTCCAAGATATGATCACACATAGACCTTGCTTGCTAATAGGGCTTGAGTGACCTTGAACTTGTGGGTTAGGGAGAATAATTGGAGGGGGTGGAGGAAGTGAAATTCCAAGAGATTTGGGAAGATCATAGATGTCTAAACTAGACATCTACAATGGGAGATATTCAAGTTAGTTGATTTAAGTCCTTAATATAACACCCAATATGAAATATTAAGGCTAGGACCCAACACAATATTTTACAACTTGGAAGAGGGATGACGTAATCCAAGCTATGAAATATTTGAAGGTAGGCGAATGACGATTCACCAATTTCCACCATGTAAAACGAAATAATTTATTAGGTTTTAATTGGTTTCGAAACTCCTAGATCTTTTGAGATTCATTGAACTTTTCAATGGCATGTTTCAATCTCGATTGTGCCCTCTCAAATTTTGTGACTGGGATGCCGAGGATCACAAAACAAGGTGTGAATAACCATGCAAATTCACTTGGTACCCTTAATATTATCACCTAATCGATGTGCCAGTTAACCACACACGCTCCACCGATCTATGATAAACATTAAGTTACCCTTCGCCACTCTTACTAGTCCATGTTAGTGTGCCGGTTAACCACACACGCTCCACTAACGACTTGGTAAGGTACAAAGTGTAAATTTCATGGGTTAGCACCAAATTCACATTTTCCTAAGTAACTAAGATTGAGAATTTATAAGTGTTCAGTTACTTAGTATTTATCATTAATAATTTTAATGAAGGGAGAATTATAGTCCTGTCGAACCCGTTTGGCTAACGACCCTCCACCAGTCAAGGAAGCGGTGGGTGAGAGTGGACACCCATTAAAGTGCCATTTTATAGGCAGTAACCTTATACCTCCCTTATAGACCGGCTTCGTGAATGAGGCCTACTAACGGTAAGACTGACTTTTACTCTTATACATATATATAAATATTAAACCTATAATATTATAATAGTATAAGGGTTGAATTTTAAACTATTAAAATTCTAAGGGTTTAACTTGGAACTAAAGTATTCATGGGGGGAAACTTTACAAATTCCAAAACTTGAGGGCAAGTTTTGAACAATTCAAAAACCTTTTTCAATTCCATAACTTATGAATTTAAAGTAGTTTTAATGAAAACTCTTCAAGTTCCATAACTTGAGGACAAGTTATGGAAGACTTTAAAAAACATTTAAGGAAAAATAAACTCTTCATTTTCATAACCTATGAGTTTAAAGTAGTTTAATGAATAAACTCTTCAAGTTCCATAACTTGAGGACAAGTTATGGAAGACTTTAAAATCATTCAAGAAAATAAGACTCTTCATTTTTCCTAACTTATGGAAATATTATGAGTTTTAAAGAATCATAAATGTGACTTTTCATATAACTTGAGGACAAGTTACAAAAACACATTTTATGAGCAACTTTAAGATTAATATGGATTGAAAACAAATTATCACATAACTTTTCTATTAATCTAGACTAACTCATAAGAACAAGACAATTCAAATCAAACTTTTTCATGAAATTAGCCTAACCATTAAACTAATACAAAACATGAATCTATTGACAACTATCTTTGAAATTGGTTTAGCATGAACATTACCACATCAAAAACAGGTTTACAAGACCAAAAACAGCTTAGGGTAATGTTTCTAGTCCAATTCCAGCCTTAAAAGTCGAAAATATGCTGTCAGGGGGTCCTACTCGTCGAGTGCACAAACCAACTCGACGAGTTGGATGAATTTCTTCATGGACTCGGCGAGTTCATCAGTGGACTCGGCGAGTCCAGTGCCCAGATAGCCAATATTTTCGATTTTTCAGCCATTTCAGCAAGTATAACATGAAAACAGCCCTAGGCTCTGATACCACTGTTGGGTTTTGGTATAATACAACATCCTATGGTGCACATACAACCCTAAATACCTTAGATCTATGTTTTCACTAATTATACATGCAAATGGTTTCCAAGGTATTGAACCTATAGCTAGCATGCAATTGTCATACAAACTACATAAAATACTAGATAGTGTAACATACCTTTTTGTGTGGCTGTAGGTCTTGATGTATTTGGCCTTAAGAACTTAGCCCCAATAGTGTGGAAGCCTCAAATGAAGTCACAACACATCAAGGACAAAGGTAGGACTTGAGAGAGAATCTCCATGCACTCTAAAACCTTCATGAACTCCAAGAACATGCACACACCCTAAAGGTGACTAGGGGTCGCGGTTTTAGGTCATAACATATGTATTTATATGTGTTGAATTCTAAGAGTCATGGGTATAACCCAAACCCATATCCATGGATTTTATGATCCATGGTTCATGTGGCCCAACTCTTTATGTATCCATACATAAACTTGGTCCAACATGGATCATAAGCCCAACACATATAAATATAACTAATTACCATAATTAGTCCCCATAGTTTTAATTAGTCTCTTTTGATCACTAAATTAATTCCAAATTAATTTTTGATCAATACTAATTAAAACATATGACTTCATATTAATATATTAGAACTTATAATATATTAATAAATAATATATAACCTCTTCTCTCAAAAGTCCATCCTAACAAATTGTCCTGATGATATGCAACCCAAATGGACCATGCTACTCTCGGGTCGAATACATACCAATAATAGTTATGGGCTTAGACACCTAATCCAACAGTAAGCTCCAAGCGACTGGTACGAGACTCTCACTGATTTTATAAAGCGTTCTGGTTTTCAAAGAAGAATTCTTGATCCTACCCTATTCCGAAGATCGAATGGAAACCATCTCATGTTAGTCCAAATTTATGTTGACGACATCATTTTTGGATCCACGGATTCAACGATGGTTGCTGATTTTGCCAAGTTAATGGTTAGTCGATTCCAAGTGAGCATGAATCGTGAATTAAGTTTCTTCCTCAGACTCCAAGTCAAGCAAACCAACAAAGTAATATTTATTCATTAGGAGATATACATTTCTGAACTTCTGAAAAAGTATTCAATGGGTACTTGTGCCTCTACAAAGGTTCCTATGAGTTTCGAACACAAGATCTTCTCGGACCCATCAGGTGTTGCTGTTGATCAAAAGAAGTACAGTGAAATGATTGAATCGCTACTCTACCTTACTGCAAGTCATCCGGACATCATGTTATCTACATGTCTATGTGCCAAATTTCATGTCAATCCGAAGATGTCTCATCTTTTTGATGTCAAGCAAATATTCCGATATCTCAAAGGAACAAAGAGCCTCAAAATTTGGTATCTGGCGAATGAAAGTTTCCTTCTTCAGGCATACTCCGATTCAAACTATGGAGGTCTTCAACTGGATAGAAAAAGCACCACAGTATGCAACATCACAAAAATACAGACTAAAAATTTCTTTTTAAAGCATTTATAATAAAAGCATAAGTCATCCATCATCATAAAGAAAACCATAAGTCGTGTATCTCAAAACATCGTGTCAAAATACTGTATCAAAATCATATAAGAAAATATCAGAGTCTAGACATCCCAGGCTGAAACTGTGGTGTGTGCCATGCGATCATCCCGATCCCTTCCCTTTGCTAGTGGAAGTACTTGAAACCAAAACTGAAAACTGTAAGCACGAAGCTTAGTGAGTTCCCCCAAGCTACCACATACCATACACATAATCACATACTGGGCCTAACCCACTGCATCGGGCCCCGCCCGACATCGGACCGAGGTCCAACATAACGTGGGCCTAGTGTCGCACCCCCAAACCAGAATGGCGGAAACATTCGGGGGCGGAAGACTTTAGGTAAGTATCACAACACATGCAATATAGTAATCAAAGTACAAACAACCATTGTATTAATAAGTATAAGTTTTACATAAGTGTTTAAACATTACATATTCAAACACTAAAGTAGGTACAACAGAAGACAAGAGTCGCGGTACGGTACTAGGTAATCTTCTCAAAAGCTTCTGGAGTGTACCTGTCTACTGGATTCCTGAGAATACAAGTTATTTGGAAAGAGTAGATCAGCATTTAAGCTGGTGAGTTCATAAGTATTTTAGTTCTGTTAAGTATACCCTAAGTTCTTTGAATAAGTTCACTGGTTTCTCCAGGAAATCCTATATCTCCTGAGGTGATTAACTGATAACCTCAATAGTTTCCCTCTGTAATTACCTAGTTTATACTAATTATACATAACATAATATCGAATTGACAGTCAACTGGGTGTATCTGCCCTAAGCCCACAACCAAACACGGAATAGGAAGTAAGGCGGAAGTCACACACTTTACTGTCAATCGGACATTACTCATGTATAACTATGATGTAATAACTAAGGAATTATAGAATTAACCACTAAAGGTCTTTTATGTTATACTAGTTTACCGAGATTGAGTGACTAAGTTCCATTGGATAAGTGGTTTAATCCCATAAACCGTTCTCTTTGTATTACTGTTTTGTATTTATATTCCTTTATGAAAACTTGAAACTGAGAGTGTGCCTGGCTCCACCAGGTGTTAATGAAAACTGTATTAAACCATTGTATTTTGTATTCTATAAACTGGTACTTTGAAGGTGTACTTTCGTTTATTTGTTTATACACTAACATATTGTTAATATCTTCTTAATGAGTAGTTATTATAACCATACTATGGCTGATGGCCTGAAACAAACGCTTTGTGGGCGTTTAAACTGGTGATAACAATTGTCACTCATCTAACTGTAGCTAGCAGCCTAAGTGCGGGGTTGTCAATCCCGATATAGATCTACACACACTTGTTTCGATCCCCGGCTGGAGATTCTGGTTATAATGTCAGGACTTTCCTATGTTGTCTAAAACGAATTAAACAACCTGAATATAGAGTCTCATAAAAAGCATATTAAACGTTATATGTATATTAGTTTTGAAAACCCAATCATTCTGAAATAATGATTGACAGTATATTCTTAGTTTTCCAAACATGTAGTTGACAAGTGTAAACCCTTGATTTGTTTTGAATCAAAACCCTGGTTTCTTGTAAAACCGTGTATTTTAGTATACTTGAATCATGAATTATTACCTCGTGTTTGCTAACTCGGGTACTCTGTATAGTACCTTTGCTAATGCAAACCCGGCAGAATGTATTATTACCTCGTGTTTACTAACTCGGGTACTCTGTATAGTACCTTTGCTAATGCAAACCCGGCAGGATGTATTATTACCTCGTGTTTGCTAACTCGGGGACTCTGTATAGTACCTTTGCTAATGCAAACCCGGCATTACCACGTGTTTGCTAACCCTGGTACTCTGTATAGTACCTTTGTTAATGCAAACTCGGTATGATGTATCTTTACTTCTTTAATATGTTGTTTGTATATTAAAGGTATTATACATATCTTGGTATAGTTGAATGAATTTTGGTAATTTCCTTGGGAAGTATAAAGTCGTGAATCATACTTGTATATTTAGTTTTGAATCATAAATTATACCTATTATAATTTATATGTTCTATCTGATTAGCATGAATTCTTATGGAATATCATCTTTGCTGAGCCTGATACAAAGGTAATGATACTAAAAGGAGTAACCTTTTAGACTCATATATGTATAATATATATATAATTAAGAAGGAAACGACCTTCGGACAAATAACACAACCTTAATTCCACATCCAAACACGAAAAAGGATATAAGATAATTCATTAGTCCTAAGCCCTTCAAGTCTTATTTATATATTTATACATATATAAACATGACTTTGGCATTTATATTTTGAAATAGCTTATAAAACATTTTTCAAAGAATTTAACATGGCTTTACGTTATTTTGGAAGTATTTGGTAATTCTTAAAAGCATACAGAAACTTTCTGTGTGATTATTATCACACACAGTTATTAGCACAATTTAATATTGTGTTAAACTTGTATTCCCCCCTAAAAAGCATTTAAAAACCATTGAAAAGGTAAATTATAGGGGTATGAACTGACTTTGATAAGCGGTGATTCGGGCAGCATTTCGTTTCCCGTAAAGAGTTTATTTAACGAGAAACCGGCTCAAACCGGGCAGCGTTTCGTTTCCCGTAAAGAGTTTATTTAACGAGAAACCGGCTCAAACCGGGCAGAGTTTCGACAGGAGAGAGGATGACTTCTCGAGAATTCCGGGGCTTGCTTCGGGCTTTAGACGTGATACCGGGGCCTACGGGGCTAAAATGTGAATTTTGGGAAGTTTTGGGGTGAAATAAGGGTGGAATCCGAGAGGTCTCGCATGGATTTTATAGGCCGAGGCCTCGGTCCGAAGCAGCTTAGTCATCAGCACACACGTCGGACAGAAGGGTGGTACACGAGGCGAGGGTTCGGACAGCAGGCTCGCAGTGGCAGTCTCGGATTGGACCAAGCCTCGGTCCAGTAGAAAGGAGACACGTGCGAAGGGAGCATCCGATGAGCGTGCGAGGTGATGTCCGGTGTGTCTCATGCGAGGCTGTCCGAGTGTGATTGGACCGCGGAGTTGGTCGAATCAGGAGGTGCCACGTATGGCTTCGGTCCACTCAGCAGCTGCCACGTGCGAGGGTGACGTGGCATGCGAAATTTCCCGGTTTTTCTTATTTTTCTTTATTTTTGTGCCAAAACTTGCGAAAATCATAACTTTCGCATACGAGCTCCGTTTTTGGCGTTCTTTATATGCACGCGTAGGTAAAATCATACTCTACGACTTTTGTTTAGACTTTGTCGGCTAATTTTGACTTTATTTTTAATATTATTATTTTAATCAGACCGGGACGGGAATCCGTTAAAAATTTATAACTTCTTCATCCGACGTCCGTTTTCGTCTGTCTTTTTTACCGTTGTGCTACTTTTGACGAGACCTTCGATTCTCGTTTAAGTTGCGTCGGCTAAATATCGATCGATTTATATTTCGATTTTTTAGCTGTCTACTGCTAAACCGAAACTTCGAAAAATCATAACTTCCTCATACGAAGTCGGATTTTTACGTTCTTTTTATGAACGTTCTCGGTTTAACATATTCTACAACTTTCATTTAGATTGTTAAGGCTAAAAATCATTTTATCGAAAATTCGCTTTTTACACTGAACAGTGTTTTGCCGGTTTTACCGCAGATTTTCGATTGGTCATAACTTCTTCGTTATAACTCGGATTTCAGTGTTCTTTACGTTTTTGGAAACCTTGTTACAAACTTTACCACTTGGTTCATCCCAATTACGATTATTGATCAATTTATTTTTGACCAAAACTTGACTGGTGTCACACCTAGCCCCTGTATCGGGCCCCGCCCGGCACCAGACTAAAGTCTGGTATACATATCATATCAACAAGCATAACATGAACATAAGCATAAACATAACATGAAAGCTAACATTCCTCGGGCTTTCCCCGACATAGGACCAAAGTCCGGAACACGTAATCAGACACATGCAAGAATCACAAAGACATCAAGCATACTAACTTCATCGGGCTTGCCCCGACATCAGACCGAAGTCTGGAACATAAAATCTACATCGGGCTAACCCCGACACATACAATCACACATAAACGGGCCGACCTTGGTGCCTTAGACCCGTTCCTATAGGAGAAGACTCACCTCTCAATCTGAATGTTGAACTCGTGCTTGAGGAATCTCTGCTGGCTGCTCCCACAACTCCTCGGCTACCACTATATAATAATACTTAGTCAGAAATATGGAAAATCTTGCTTAGGGTAAAGTGACCATTTTACCCCTGGTCAAAGTCAACATTTTATTCAAAGTCAACCTTCCAGGTTGACCTAACTCGCCAAGTCAGCTATTGACTCGTCGAGTTCTAGAACTCAGAAACCCTAAAATCGTGACTCGGCTCGCCGAGTCACCCTATGACTCGTCGAGTTCTCAGGCTACACATCATCGCGACTGGACGAATTAACTCGTCGAGTCGTCCTCAGACTCGCCAAGTCCTAGCGTAGTCAGAAAAGGGACAAGATGCTCCAACTCGTCGAGTTCCATGAACATCATCGAGGATCCTTGATCGGAGTCGCCGAGTTCTCATATGAAATCGTCGAGTCCCTTGCAGATCTAACCTAAACAGCTGATTTCACACTTCGAAGGCTCCAAAATACAGATCCAGATTATTTCCATGGTCAATTTCTATAAAGTTGGAGACTTGACGGCTTTACACAGCTCAAATGGACCCAAACTCAAGTTATCGCTTCTACATGACTTTAACCGATGATTATAGCAGATATGGCTATATCTACTTAATCAGGCATAAGTTAGAAACCTTTGAAAAGTACAAAGAGTTCAACCACGAAGTGGAAAATCAGTTGGGCAGGAAAATCAAGATGCTTCGATCTGATCGAGGTGTAGAGTACCTAAGTCTTGAATTCCACGACTACCTCAACGAATGCGGAATCGTTTCGCAATTGACACCTCCTAGGACACCATAGTTGAATGGTGTGGCTGAAAGGCGTAATCGAACCTTGCTAGACATAGTTCGTTCCATGATGAGTCGTGCTTCGCTACCTATCTCATTCTGGGGGTATGCCTTGGAGACTGCCACCCATATTCTTAACTTAGTCCCTACGAAGAAGGTTGCCAAAACACCTACGAGATGTGGATAGGGAAAGCTCCCTCGTTGGCACATATCAAGGTTTGGGGTTGCGAGGATTTTGTAAGACGAGAGACTCACAACAAGCTCGAACCTCGTAATGAGCGTTGTATTTTCATCGGCTACCCGCAGAAGTCCTTTGGATATCTCTTCTACAGACCGAGTGACAATGTTGTCTTCGTTGCGAAGAGAGGGGTTTTTTGAGAGCGAGAACTTATAAGCCAAGAAGACAGTGGGAGGCAAATCGATCTTGAAGAGCTTCAATAATCAAACGATGAAGGAACCTCTAACACTAGCGCTCAACCTGAGGAGGAAACTCCTGTTGAACCAATTGACGAGTCCTTACCTCTTAGACATTCCAGTAGAGTTAGTGTTCCACCTGTGTTATATGGTTTTCATATAACAAGTGAAGGTGATACGTTTATTAGTGATAGTACACTAATAAATTTGCATGAACCTAACAGCTATAAGGAAGCCATGGCAGGCCTGGAGTCTGCGAAATGGAAAGAGGCTATGGACAGCGACATTCAGTCCATGTATGACAACCAAGTTTGGAATTTGGTTGACAATGTGCTAGGTCGTAAGACGGTCGGGTGCAAGTAGATATTCAAGAAGAAGACTGACATGGATGGGAAGGTACACACTTATAAAGCGCGATTGGTTGCGAAGGGCTTTACTCAAACTCCAGGAGTCGACTGTAATGAGACCTTCTCACCAGTTGCGAAGATAAAGTCTATTAGGGTGATGCTAGCCATTGCTGCATTTCATGACTATGAAATATGGCAGATGGACGTCAAAACCGCTTTCCTTAATGGGAAGTTGGCTGAGGATGTTTACATGAGTCAGCCAGAGGGTTTTGTCGATGCGAAGCATCCTAATAGAGTGTGTAAGCTTGAGAAATCCATTTATGGATTGAAACAAGCGTCTCGCAGACGGAATCTTTGTTTCGACGAGAAAGTCAAAGAGTTTGGCTTCCTGTGAAGCAAGGATGAATCATATGTATATGTCAAAGCCAGTGGGAGTATAGTTAGCTTCCTCGTATTATATGTCGATGTCATACTACTCATAGGAAACGACATCCTGACGCTGCAGGAAGTCAAGTCTTGGCTTGGGAAGTGTTTCGCTATGAAGGACCTCGGAGAGGCTGCCTATATTCTGGGAATAAGGATAGTGAGAGACAGAAGTAAGAGACTAATAGGACTTAGTCAAAACACTTACTTGGACAAGGTACTAAAGCGTTTTAGTATGGAGAATTCCAATAAGGGGGAGTTACCAATCCAAAGTAATGCCAAGTTGAGTAAGACTCAAAGTCCGAGTAACGAATTCGAGATAACAGAGATGAGTCGAGTACCTTACGCTTCCGCAGTTGGCTTGATCATGTATGCTATGACTTGTACTCGCCCTGATGTGGCCTTCCCTTTGAGCATGGTCAACAGATATCAAGGGAACCCTGGCACAACACATTGGACCGCAGTCAAGAATATTCTTAAGTACCTTCGGAGAACTAAGGAAAGGTTTCTAGTCCTCGGTGGGAGTGATGACTTAAGGGTGCGAGGGTATAGTGACGCCAGTTTTCAGACCGACCGAGACAACTACTGTTCGCATTCGGGCTGGGTATTTACCCTGAATGGAGGAGCAGTGACTTGGAAAAGTTCCAAATAGGAGACCGTAGCTGATTCAACGTGTGAATCAGAGTACATAGCGGCGAGCGAAGCGTCAAAGGAGGCGATATGGTTGAAGAACTTCATTGGAGACCTTGGAGTTGTACCAGCCATAAAGGAGCCTATGGAGATATTATGCGATAATGAAGGAACGTTTGCCTTGACCAAGGAACCAAGGGATCATGGCAGATCTCGACATATCAACAGGAAATATCATTTTATTCGACATCGGGTGGAAGAGGGACTCCTCGTAGTGAAGAGGGTATCGTCAGAGCATAACCCAGTTGATCCCCTTACGAAGGGACTGAGTAGGGTCAAGCACTTGCAGCACGCTAGGAGCATTGGGCTGAAGGATGATATTAGTTTAGATTAGATAGCTTAGAAACGTGTAATAGATAAATTGTAATTAACATTTGATGATTAAATAAAGGCGTATTATTTATAAGTAAAGTTACTGTCTTATGTTAATCATTTAACTATTGCTTCACTTTGCATGTTTTTGACTTTCTGAATAATAAGATTATTCGAACATTCCACAGTCGCTCATACTTTGGAAGTAGGTATGAAAGAAGATTGTGATGAATTGGTTTGTAGATTGTCTAAAGTCTACTAGACATAGCAAAAGTTTGCTGCAACGTTCATGAGTGCTTACAAATAAGATTTGAGCATTGGATTAGACCCGCGTTTGCTAGCATCACTTCATGGAATTTATCTCGAGTGATCGCAAGACGATAATATCATATGGTCTTAAAACCTAGATATATGGTTTATTATTTGCACGTTGGTTGTGCATTGATAATGCGTAAACGCATCAGTAACTTGATGTTATAAAACGCATTGTTGTGTAAGATTTGATGAGTGAATGGTAAATGCATATAAGTCAAAGTTTATCTGTTCCTTTTATCCTAAGAGGGTAAAAGCGATATCTGGCCCCCTCGATGATTTGGTTTGACTTATGTGTCGGGCCCGGTCAGGATTGAGTTGATGTTTTCAATTAAGTTCTATGTCAAACGAATCAGAGATCGAGAAACAAACTGCTGGACAATAAGTACGACTATGTTTCATGTAATTGTCCGCACAATATCTAGAATGGAGGACTATAAGATCCCTTATCTAAAGGACAGGTTACTGATAAGATCAGAGTTCGACAGTGTCTTTGAGAGCTACGATTGGTAATCGGATTGTACTTGCACTATAGTTACTAGACTTATCCAAGTGGGAGACTATTGGATTAGTGTCTAAGCCCGTAACTATATTTTGTATGTACTTGACCTGGTTGTGCATGGTCCTTTTGGGTTGCCTTCACCAAAGCAACTTGATAGGATGATTTATGGAGAAAGAGAGGTTATTATGGTTTATTAATATATTATATGAATAATTTAAAAGAGAAATCATATAGTTTAATTAATATTAGACAAGAATTAATTAAGAATTAATTTGTGTGATAGTTAATATGGGGCTGAGAATCCTTATGGATTAGGGCATGGACGAAATTAAGGAGGAGTCCATCTTAATTTCGTCCAAGGAGGCCTTATTCCAGAAGGTTCTCAAGTTACTTAGGGCCTAAGTCATCCAATTAGGGTTTTGACTGAAACCCTAGAAGCTCAAGTATATAAGGACCCCTAGGGCTAGAAAAATCGGCCACTTGATCCCTTGGAAGCTTGGAGCCGACTTTTGCCTCTCATCATCTCTCCTATACATCATTCTCTTGCTTGTGGTGTTTGTGAGCCATTAGAGGTGTTACACTTGTGACACTAAGCTTCTTGAAGATCAAAGGATTCTTGCAACCATTGAAAGGTATCATCTAAACTAGTTCATTATAGATTTCGATTTCAATATATGCTAGATTAAGGTTATCAAGTCTTGGATGAATTGCATGTACAATAGAGAAGCCTATATCCAAGCTTTATGGTTTTGTATGAGCACATAGGATTGTTCTTTTGTGTAAACCCCATCAGTGGTATCAGAGACTTGAGTGGCTTCTGTTGTATTTGATGCTTTGTGTTTTCATTCTTGCTTGAAAATCGAATTTTTGGTCCTCTGACTGACAGACTCGGCGAGTCCCAAAGTGGGCTCAATGAGTAGGATGAACTCGAAGAGTCCATAAAGGGACTTGGCGAGTCGGGCTGTCAGACAGAGGGATTTTCGGGATTTTATGCCTATTTTGTTGTGGGATAATTACCAAATCGTCTTTAACTGATAAAATACGAATTTTATTAATATTGGATGATTATCCTTGCCAAAATAAAAGATATTTTCAAATTAATTGAATAATTATTTCCTTATATGATAAATGTTAATTATTTGAATTTATTTGATCATTATCTTGCATAAAACTGGATTAGGTCAAAATTAGATAATCACCATAATTAATTGTTTAATTATTTATTTGAATTTTGATCTAGTTAGTTTTGAAATGTTTCAAAACTTGCCCTCAAGTTTTGGAATTTAATTTTGAATTAAAAGTTTAATTTTGAAATCATTAAATTCCAAACCCTAGAATTTTACAAGTTTAAAATTCACCCTATACTATTATAATATTATAAGAATAACTATTATATATATATATATATATATATATATATATATATATATATAACTAAATGCTAGTCTTACCGTTAGTAGGCCTCATTCACGAAGCCGATCTATAAGGGGGGTATAAGGTTATGGCCAATCTCGAAGGGAGGTTGATCTATACTGGCGTGGTAACTGTTGTTATACGAAAATTCCGCTAACGGAAGATACGTATCCCAACTGCCACCGAAATCTAAAACGCATGCACGAAGCATTTCCTCGAGAGTCTGAATCGTCCTCTCGCTCTGTCCGTCCGTCTGGGGGTGGAAGGCGGTGCTGAAATGGAGACGAGTACCCATCTCATCGTGAAACCGCTTCCAAAATCTGGAAGTGAAACGGACATCTTGGTCTGACACCACCGAGACAGGCACTCCATGACTTGACACTACCTCTCGCACATAAATCTCGGCCAGCTTCTCGGCCGAGATGCTCTCCTGGATCGATATAAAGTGGACGCTCTTGGTCAAGCGATCCACGATGACCCATATCGAATCGACCCCACGTGCGGTCCTGGGATGCTTAGTGATAAAATCCATAGTAATGTCCTCCCATTTCCACATGGGGATGTCTATGTTGGATTAATGTCTAAGTCCATAACTATATTTGGTATGTACTTGACCCGACCCGGCATGGTCCATTTGGGTTGCACTTCACCGGCACAATTTATATGGATAGTCTTTTGAGAATAGTATATTTATGATTTATATTAATATATTATAAGTTCTAATATATGAATATGGAATCATATTATTTAATTAGTATTGATCAAGAATTAATTTAGAATTAATTAAGTGATCAAAAAGAACTAATTAAATATGGACTCTTATATATATATATATGGAATGGGCCAAGTTCATTTAGGTTGGGCTAAGCTTTCATGGATGGTCCATGGAGCTTTTAACCCATGTATCCTATGTAAATGAAAGGTCATGGGTATTAGGGTTTACATGGATGTAACCCTAATCCTCCATAATATATAAAGGGGTCCTTGGCTCACAAAATTGGTACAAGTGTGTGAAAAAAAGTGTGGGCCGATTTTAGTGAGCATACATATTCTCTAAAGTTCTTCCAAGTTGTTTTGGTGATTTGTGATTCCACTTAAGGCTTCCACACTATTGGGGCTAAGCTCTTAAAGTTCAAGACTTCAAGCAACATCAAAGGTATGTCATCTAACTAGAACTTTGTAGTATAGTTGCTTCATAATATGCTAGTTAGGATGAAACCTTGGAATATTGATTATTTGCATGTATAACAGAGAAAACATAGATCCAAGGTTTATATGGTTGCATGTACACCATAGGAGTGTTAGAATGCTCAAAACCCAAGAGTGGTATCAGAGCCATGGGTTGTTTTCTGTTATATTGATGCAAATGTTTTATTTTCAAAGTTGGAAAAAAAAGAAAAAAAAACATGACGTTTGTCAAATTTTAAGATAATTACTTGTTTTTGTGAAAAACTAATTATTTGTAAAATTTGAATCATTTGCTATATGAGTTGAATTACGTCAAATTTAGTAAAAGATAAAATGATATGATTATTTTATTAGTTTTAAAAGTTTGATCTAAAGAGTTTTTTGAAACCTCCATAAGTTATGGATATGAAAAGGTTTTTAGAAAAATTGATTCAAAGTTTTTTATGGAGTTACAAAACTTGGTCTTAATGTTTTAAAGAATTCCATAACTTGTTCTTAAGTTATGGAACATGAAAAGTTTCATCATAAAACAAGTATTTAACTCCATAAGTTATGGAATCCAAAAGTTTTCAAGAGTTACAAAACTTGCCCTCAAGTTTTGGAATTTGGAAAAAGTTTTTTTATGGTAAAAAAAAAGAATTGAATTCTAAAACTCTTGGGTTCATAACTTAAACAATTAATTAAATAGTTTTAATTTTGAATTTAATAATTGGAATTATGATATTTTTATTGAATAATTCAATTAACTCTTATGGACTTTATTAATAGTTAATTAAAGCGTTTAATTAAAAGAGTATTATTAATCCATAAATATATGGTTTGAGTTTAATTAAATTAAAAGTCTAGTTTAATTAATAGATTAAACCACCAAGTATTTTAAATGTCTAAAATACACCCTTATACTATTATAATATTAAAAGTTTAATATATTATATGTATAAGAGCAAGTCGTCTTACCATTAGTAGGTCTCATTCACGAAGCCGGTCTATAAGGGGGGTATAAGGTTACTGCCTATAAAATGGCAGTTTAATGGGTGTCCACTCTCACTCACCGCTTCCATAGTCAACCCGGTTGACCAAATGGTAAAGAGAAAGGCTAAGTCTGAGATAGTCCCATTACCAAAGGGTCCATATGTTTATTTTGCCAAAGGAAGGGGCGTTGATTGCAAAGCTGCCAAATTTACCTAAGGATGTGAAAGTCAATAAGTTTGACTCTACATCAGGTAGAGCCCATTATCTAACTCTGTTAAGTTCTATTCTGAGATCCTCATTACATGATGTGACTGGGTCACATGTTGATGTTTTAAGAATCAAAGAATAGAGAGAAATCTTAAAGGAAGTATATGTTGATTCTGATCGCGAAGGTGGATTTCAATCGCATCAGAATTTTGAGCAGTTGCTTAAGAAGTTATGATATATTGCTAAGGAATAGATAACAACAATTTTCCATGTGGATTGTAAGGATAAGTTTTTCCGCAAAGTTTTAAAATAAAAGAAAATTGTTTAATTTTGTTTATTTGAAGTATCCTTACAATGGGATTTGTGGAAAATTGTTGCTTATATGATTCCACTGACAGCAATATTGGAAAATGGATTTGATTCTTTGATTTGTTGTAGTGTCTAAATTTACCAAATCAGGAAAGTTCCTCATCACCCAAGTTTCAATTGGACCGAAATTTGGAATCATGCAAGTTGAATAGTATGATGAATGAGAACTTTCAAGCATTGGAAAATCAAGACTAATTACTTGTTCACATGGATGTGTGAGTCCAGTGAAGGACTAAAGGGATCGAGTACACATTCTTGTGTACTGGTCATGTCCACCACAAAGCTTGTTAAGACTATTTGATTTACTAAAGTTTAGTAAATATGGTTATACTTACAAGTTTAAGTATAATTCTGAAACATTGGAAAAGTCTCAATGTATGGCAGAACGAATGGGAAGAATCAAATTAGGCAGAAAGATAAAAGTTTCTCAAATCTGAAAAGATGGGAGAGTACTTTAGTATCATGTTTGTGATCATCTTAATGATTTAGAAATCATATCACAATTAGTCCTCTAAAGGTCTTCTTAGTGCATTCTTATGACTAAGAAGAGGAGTCATGAATTGTTGAAATGGTTAGATCAGGAAGATGAGTCATACTTCGTTCCAAAACAATTCTTAGAGTCATACTCCAAGATTGTCACTTGAGTGACATATCTTAAAGAAAGGTTTAAAACACTTGTCAAATGTAAGAGTAAAAGTGTCCTACTCTTGTACATTTGAAATTGGTAAGTTGTGATGTTTTGGATAAAACAAAGACCAACTAAGGCCAATTGTGTGAAGTGTTTGTCTTGATAAAGAATCCGCACTATCTCTTGAATATTTGGCAAGATAGTCTTATATGTCAAGAGGATAGTGGGAGTCTTAAAGATCCTAAAAAGAATTTCAAGAACTAATCAAGAATAAAACCTGAGGTTCTTCACTAGCACACGACTTGAGGTTTATAACCAATCGTGTTGACATATTCTGTGCCCATTCCAGTTAAAGTTGGCTTTGCATAGGAGTTCTGAAAGTTCTCAATTGGTTGCATAACAACTTGGAAGCAATGGTAGGCCCTGTACTGCCAGTTGGCAAGAAGTTAAGATTGCATAAGTTCAGTCCATATGAGTTTGGATTTGTCATTATCATTGTCTTGTGACTATGGTTTTGACGATTCACATGGATAAGAACACATACACCATAAAATCTAAGGGTCATAAGGTTTCTCTCCGATTCATGAAAATGATGGTGAGGAAACACTTCCACCAAGTAGATTTGAAGCAGATGGCAAAAGGTCTAAACAATTGAGACTATGATTACGGCATCCCTTTTCATAGTTCTGAAATTGTTTAGACACACATGCATGCTATCTAAGGAAAGGTGTATGATTTTGATAAAGTTTTATCAAAGCATCTCGTATCAGAAATCTGAACTTTGGTAAGAAAGTCAATAAAGTATTGATTTCTAGAAGTCCAGCTGATTTCTGAGTACATGTCAAAGCTAGTGGGAGCATAAGTGTTATGCTAATAATCATCATGTAAGTGGGAGCATGATAATTATTGTTAGTGTTGCAAGTTAGCAATGTTAATTATAGAAAACAAAAGTTTCAATTCGTGAGGCTGCAGGGATTGAAAAAGTTGTTTTGCTATAATTAAGGGAGATGATATACTTCATTTCAGTTCTAAAGGATTAGATTGAGACCTTAATCATCTTTAGTCAAGAATATATATATGAATTTCATGTTGGATGGGTTCAACTTAAGGAAATTCTATATATTGCGTTCTCAAAATTCGATTATGATTACGGCATCCCTCTTCATAGTCAAATTTTGAAAACATGGCAAATAAAAATATTGTAGCAGAAGACTGGTCTAGAATCATGTCTTTATGTGATACATCATGAATCGTGTACCATTTGCTTTGGGTACAGGATCGATTGCATGTGCTATAATATTTGTCATTTCTAAATTTTTCCAAATGCCCAGAGGCATTAAGAAGGGAAAAGGTCTAGAATTGGATATGACTAAAATGATTAAGCAATTGTCGAGGACAATCTGAGGTTTACCAAAGATTGGTTGCTCAGGGACAGTTGGAAGTATAGTGCTAATTTTGGAAGGACCATATTGACATATTCTGAAAAGAGGCATCTCTTATTCAGAAGTGATAGTCAAAATGAGAATATGGAGTTGTCTCCATAGGTGGAAGTTATCTGTGTAAGATTAGAAAACTTAATGCAAGAAGCATGTCCAAAGCAATGTAATTTGAATATGAGACTTAGTTTCCATGGAGTTGATCTCCATTGGAATACCTTATAATGACTGTTGACAAGTCTTTGTGACTTTGTACATATTCATTACAGGAGGGTCAGTGCATATAAGTTTAAAATCTAAACAGATTTCGATAAATGATAGGAATTTGAAATTCTCACATTTTTCGATAAGGATTTGGGAGTGTGAAATTAGAATCATTGAAATTATGTTCAATTGGTTTATTTCACAAAGTAAGGATCATAGACAAACATAGAGTGCATACTTGGTGTATGGCAAAGCTATTGTTTAAGAAAAACATAGTGTACATGCTTGGAGCATGGGACAACTAGTGTTTTTAATTCAACTATAAAGTTGATAAAACCGAAACAATGAATAATGAGTAATCAGTATGGTGATAAATAAAAGTGTTTATTTATATTCATAGGGTTTGATACCATATTTGATTCATTTATTCTTGTGTTTCACTTTGCATGTTTTGACTTCCAGAATAACTAAGTCGCTCTTCCTGAATGATTAAGTTATTCAAACCATCCACAGTCGGTCATATGTTGGAAGTAGATATGAATCAAGAATGTCATGGGTTGGTTTGTAGAGGTCCAAGTTGGTGGAGAAAGTGGTGCTACAACACTCATGAGTGCTCATAAGTTCTGAGTATTGGATTCAACCCACGCTCATTTGAATCACTTCATGGATTTTATCACGAGTGATCATGAGACGATAATATCTTATATTCTTAAAACCTAGAGATATGAGTTGTTACTATGAGTTGGTTATACATTGATTGCACGAAAACGCATTGGTAACTCGATGTTATAAAACACGCCTTTGTGTATGATTCAACAACTAGTAGAACAAGCCATATGAGTCGAAGTTTATCCATTCCTTTTAGCTTCGGGATAAAAGCGATATCTGTGGGCCCCTCGATGATTTAGCGATGACACATGTGAGTGCTTGGCCAAGCCAGAACTGATTTGATTTGTTCAATCAGTCAGTCATCATAAATCGAAAATCGGGAAACAACAAATGGACAGAGAGAATGATTATAATCCATGTCTCAGTCCATATGATATCTAGAATGGAGGAATATATGATCCCTTATCTAATGGACAAGTCATTGACAAGGTCAGAGTTCGACAGCGGCTTTAAGAGCTACGATTGCCAGTTAGGTTTTGAAGTCATACTCAATACTAGTTTTAGACTTATCCAAGTGGGAGACTGTTGGATTAATGTCTAAGTCCATAACTATATTTGGTATGTACTTGACCCGACCCGGCATGGTCCATTTGGGTTGCACTTCACCGGCACAATTTATATGGATAGTCTTTTGAGAATAGTATATTTATGATTTATATTAATATATTATAAGTTCTAATATATGAATATGGAATCATATTATTTAATTAGTATTGATCAAGAATTAATTTAGAATTAATTAAGTGATCAAAAAGAACTAATTAAATATGGACTCTTATATATATATATATATATATATATATATATATATATATATATATATATATATGGAATGGGCCAAGTTCATTTAGGTTGGGCTAAGCTTTCATGGATGGTCCATGGAGCTTTTAACCCATGGATCCTATGTAAATGAAAGGTCATGGGTATTAGGGTTTACATGGATGTAACCCTAATCCTCCATAATATATAAAGGGGTCCTTGGCTCACAAAATTGGTACAAGTGTGTGAAAAAAAGTGTGGGCCGATTTTAGTGAGCATACATATTCTCTCAAGTTCTTCCAAGTTGTTTTGGTGATTTGTGATTCCACTTGAGGCTTCCACACTATTGGGGCTAAGCTCTTAATGTTCAAGACTTCAAGCAACATCAAAAGTATGTCATCTAACTAGAACTTTGTAGTATAGTTGCTTCATAATATGCTAGTTAGGATGAAACCTTGGAATATTGATTATTTGCATGTATAACAGAGAAAACATAGATCCAAGGTTTATAGGGTTGCATGTACACCATAGGAGTGTTAGAATGCTCAAAACCCAACAGTCTAGCCACTGCATCTTTCTGTGAGGCCTCTGGTGCTCTGCCTTGAACTTCTTGTAGGTCAGACATCTCTCCACGTACCAAGCTACGTCCCGCTTTATGCAGGGCCACCAGTAATCGGGTCGAAGATCTCTGTACATCTTCGTCGCTCCCGGATGGATGAAGAACCTGGAGTTGTGGGCCTCATCCATTAATACATGTTGTACTCTGCCCCAGTACGGTACCCAGACCATCCCATGCAGGGTCAACAACCCACGACTGTCATAATTGAAGGAGGCCACCTGGCCTATAATCCGCTCGCACTTCCGGCGCTCCTCCTTCAGGCCCTCAACTTGCGCCTCTCGGATCTGCTCCAATAATGGAGTAATCATTGTCATCCTCAGACAGATGTCTCGGATTGGGGCCGCTACCGCCTTGCGGCTTAGGGCATCGGCCACTACGTTGGCCTTGCCCGGGTGGTATAGGATCTCACAATCGTAGTCCTTCACCACATCGAACCACTCCCCCGAAGCTCTACTAAATCGCTTGCTAAGCGCGAGCAACACTAAAGATTGGGTGGCACCCGAATCAAACAGTACCAAAGCTGATATACCGTTCACTAAGAACGATCCTATAAAAAAAACACATAAACATAAGGAATATACAATATCAAATAATAGATAAGAGAAATATACATACCCGTCACCATGTTAGGTGCTACTCGTGCCTCCTCAACTGTCAATTGAAAGGCTCTGCTCTTGGCCACCAGTGCCTTTCCCTGACCCTGGCGGCCGTCTGTGATCCTTAATGTTGTAGGAGTGGGTGCTGCCACCTGCCCTGCTGTTGCTAAACTCAGACACTGGGACCGCTTGTGTCCCTTCTGATTGCACTGAAAGCAAATCAGATCTGATGATGTCGTGGTGGTGGTAGTAGCTGTACAATCCCTGCTCATATGCCCAGTTCGACCGCACTTTAAGCAGCCGGAACTCCCTGCCTTGAACACCCCATCGTGAAACTTGCCGCATTTACCACAACAGCTGTGGCTCGGCTGACTCCTAGACCTGTGGTCAGACACCTTGGGCCTCTTGCCCGAACTCTCCATGCCATACGCCTCCTCTGGCTTCTTCTTCCTCTACATCTCTAAATCAATCTCTCCCTCACGATCCCTCGCAATCATATCCTCCAGCGTCCTGCAGCTGGAGCGACTCACAAACTGTCTGATATCGCTCCTCAACATCTCATAATATCGGGCCTTTTTCATCTCCTCGTCTTCCATGTACTGCGGAACGAGAAGGGCCCTCTTCCTGAACTTGGTGGTAATCTCTGCCACTATCTTAGTCGTGTGTCGTAAATCCTGGAACTCCCTAGCTAGCTACTGCACCTCTATCACGGCTGCAAACTCGTCTCTGAACCTAGCTGAGAAGTCAGCCGAGGTCATGGTATCAAGAGCTGCATCATCACCGATGGCATGCCCGACCTCCTCCCACCAGTCTCGTGCCCTGTCCTTCAGAAGACAGGACGCAAGTCGAACTTTGTCCCCCTCGGGACATCTGCTAGTGAGGAATGCGTTGGCGACATCCACCAACCATCTGGTGCTCGCAATGGGGTCCCGATCCCCATGGTAGTCGGGAGCTCCACAAGCTCTAAACTCCCTGAAAGTCAATGTGCGCGACCCCATCATGGCCGCTATGTCAGTGCGGAAAGTGCTCAGCTTCTCATACAGAAGCTCTAAAATACCCTCCTTGACCGATCCACAGATCACAGGAGTCTGATCGAGAATGCTACGTGTAACCTCAGATGAAATAAACTCCCTCATCTGCTCATCTAACTGCCCAGCTCCAGAGCCCGAGCCTGATCCCTCACCACTGCCTAAAGTGCCCACTGGCCTAGTGTGTAGAACCACCATACTGAAAATACACCATAACAAACATCAGTATACTCATCATATCTCGAGGGATCTAACATACTACGATTTCCTGGATTTATCTCAGCCTTCCTTGATTCGAGTACGGATCCTCTGCTTTCGGTAGTACGGCCCATACTACCTTCCACATCTATCCGTACTTTCCTCAAGAACTACCTCGAATCCACCAAGTCCCTTCTACTGCTACTGCTCTTTGCTATTATCATCCTAGGCTTGCCTAACCCACTCTCCGCTATCAGCTGCATAATAAGTCCCTGCTACCTCCCCCTAACTAACTCGTGAATACTATTACATATCACTAAGACTAGATAATTCTTCGAATGAGAGATCCTACCCTACAAAGGTTGGACTCAAACAAGAGTTGCGCAATAGAGCTAGACCTAACTTTCTGAAATTATTTAATCCTCGCAATATGTAACGTAACATATTCACTTACTAGTTAGTAAAATATAACTAGAACTTCCTAAAAGTACAAAGCAAGCAGCATTCGAGCATCGAGTAAACATAATCAAGAATATCTCTCTCATGCCATCCCTGACTAATCTGTACTAGCATTCAGTTCATAAAGCTGAGATATATATAACAGGCACATAAGGCATCCTTCCTAGATCCTTAGTCCTAAACTGGCATGTAATTCTCATAAAGCTGATAATCATAACATAACATAAACTTGTATGGGTAATTTGGGAGTACTTACTTGAGCTCGGCTGATTGCATCCACCACACCCTTTTATCTTTTTCAAAGTTCTTTTCTCTTTTCAAAATTCTTTTCTTTTTCTCAAAGTTCTTTTTATAAAAATGATTTTCTTTTGAAAATTTTCATACCAATTCCTTAGTTTGAGTTCAGAAACATCCGAGAGCGTGCCTGAATCCCTCAAACCAAGGCTCTGATACCAACTTGCAACATCCCAAAAATACAGACCAAAAATTTCTTTTTAAAATCATATATAATAAAAGCATAAGTCATCCATCATCATAAAGAAAACCATAAGTCGTGTATCTCAAAACACCGTGTCAAAATACTATATCAAAATCATATAAGAAAGTATCAAAGTCTAGACATCCCAAACTGAAACTGTGGTGTGTGCCATGTGGTCATCCCGAGCCCTTCCGTTTGCTAGTGGAAGTACCTGAAACCAAAACTGAAAACTGTAAGCACGAAGCTTAGTAAGTTCCCCCAAGCTACCACATACCATACACATAATCACATATTGGGCGTAGCCCACTGCATCGGGCTCTGCCCGGCATCGGACGAATCCGGCATCGGGCCCTGCCCGACATTGGACCGAGGTCCGGCATAACTTGGGCCTAGCCCCTGCATCGGGCCCTGCCCGGCATCGGAACGAAGTCCGGTATACATATCATATCAACAAGCATAACATGAACATAAACATAAAGATAACATGAAAGCTAACATTCCTCAGGGTTTCCCCGACGTCGGACCAACTTCCGGAACACGTAATCAGACACATGTAAGAATCACAAAGACATCAAGCATACTGACTTCCTCGGGCTTGCCCCGGCATCAGACTGAAGTCTGGAACATAAAATCTACATCGGGCTAACCCCGTCACATACAATCACACATAAACGGGCCAGCCTTGGTGCCTTAGACCCGTTCCTATAGGAGAAGACTCACCTCTCAAACTGAATGTTGAACTCGTGCGTGAGGAATCTCTGTTGGCTGCTCCCACAACTCCTCGGCTACTACTATATAATAATACTTAGTCAGAAATCTGGCAAATCTTGCTTAGGGTAAAATGACCATTTTACCCTTGGTCAAAGTCAACGTTTTGGTCAAAGTCAACCTTCCAGGTTGACCTAACTCGCCGAGTCAGCCTATTAACTCGTCGAGTTCTAGAACTCAAACACCCTAAAATCCCGACTCGGCTCGCCGAGTCACCATATGACTCGTCGAGTTCTCAGGTTACCCATCGTCGCGACTCGATGAATTAACTCGTCTAGTCGTCCTCAGACTCGCCGAGTCCTATCCTAGTCAGAAAAGGGACAAGATGCTCCAACTCGTCGAGTTCCATGAACATCATCGAGGATCCTTGATCAGACTCTCTGAGTTCCCATATGAACTCGTCGATTCCCTTGCAGATCTAACCTAAACAGATGATTTCACACTTCTAAGGCTCCAAAATACAGATCCAGATCGTTTCCATGGTCCATTTCTATAAAGTTGGAGACTTGACGGCTTTACACACCTCAAATGGACCCAAACTCAAGTTATAGCAACCTACTTCCATGAACATGACCATTGGTTGGACAAGAACGGGTTCAAGACCTCTTTTATGGTTCTAGAGGCTAAGTGTCACAGGAAAAAGGGATTACTTGGCATACAACCCATGGAGAGTAACTCATCCTTCTCAAAGGGATCAAAAAGATCCATAAATCAACACTAAAAGAGATCTAAGCAATGGGTTATCAACCTATGAGCTTTTTACCTGAGAAGGTTGCCAAAGATGGATGAAATCCCGGATCTTGATCTTCTCCACAAGCTTGATGGCTCCAAACTCTTCTAACACTCTTCTATATCCAAAACACACTCAAAACCTCAATAATCTCTCAAGGATGAAGCTCACAACGAATTAGGGTTTTGGAGGATAGGGAGGCTGGTAAGGGAGGCCCAAAAGGGTTAAGTGGCTTAAATAGGGTGCAAAACCCCGAAAATTGGGTTTCCTCCTGACAGACCTACTCGTCGAGTCAAGGCTTCGACTCGCCGAGTAGACCATTTAAATCCCCATGTCCAATCTGGCATCTACTCGACAAGTTAGGGCTACCAACTCGTCGAGTAGCTTTTACCAAATTAATGTATTAAATGAGCTGATGCATACCAGGAACGTGGCGTTACACAGTAGGTTGTCAATTTTTGGGTGGAAGATTGGTTGGGTTGTCATCTAAGAAACAGAACTGTATTGCTCTCTCAACAGCCGAAGCAGAATACATCGTTGCTGTAAGCTGCACTTCACAAGTTCTTTGGATGAAATCTCAGCTTTTGGACTATGGTTATCGATTTCAACAAACTCCTATCTATTGTGACTATCAAAGTGCCATTGCGATTTCTCACAATTCAATTCAACACTCCGTGACCAAGCACATCGATATTCGGTACCCATTAAAGATCATGTTTTAAAAGGAAACATCGAACTTATTTTTATTCCATATGACGATGAAATTGCTAATGTCTTTACTAAGGCATTAGACGAAACCATATTTAATGGATTTCTGAACAAAATGGGTATGATGATGCCTAATCCACAATTCTTCATAGAGGCTTGTACTCTCTGATGGAAACATCAGAAAGTGAAATAATTCCGAATTCAAAATCATTCACCTCAGAATCGTTTACTCTTGGAAAATACAGGATCATTTTACGTATCTTTTTGTCTAACCTCTTCTTCTAGTTTTTAATTTGTACAACTTTCCTCGTCTTTTGACGCTCTTGATAAATATAGTTACATTGGTGTTTTTGCATTAATCTCATCTCAAAATTTATTTTAAAATCAAGTGTTATGAAGTTCACCTCGGAATTCAAATCCGAAACGGTAATGTGCTTTCATCTCTTATCCTTGTCCGAGCTCTGATCCTTCAAGTCTCGGAATCTAAATCTTTTGAAAATGGTCCTCTAAGATCTTCATGCATTTTTAACTCTGATATCCAGTCTAAGATTGTGCCATCTTGAACTCTATACCATATACGAATGATGTATTCATTTTCTTTCCGGAGTATCTTATGACATCTCGTCTCGGAATCTAACTGTTCCGAGATCTTTAGTTGTAAAAAGAATTTCAAAGTTTTTCATTAAAGTTTTTTAATTTTGAAACGTTTTCTTATTTAAATTAAAGGTAGTTTTTCTTGATTATTATCCTTTAATTCTCAATAAACGTGCTTTGGCACACGTTCCTATAAAGTGCATGTGAACTCAAAAACTGAAACGACAGTTTTCTTCTTTGGCACAAACGAACGTCCCATCTTTTGCATTTATAGTTTTTAAGGATGCAATTTTCAGCAACACATTAAACGCGACCCATTACGTATTCGGGTATCATCATTGCTTTCCATTCGACCCGACCCGGAATATCCAACCTATAAAAGGATTTCGAATCCTAACTGTTCCCACTTTTCACTTTATCTATCTTCTTCCTTAGAGCTTTTCTCTATACTCTATTCTTTGAAGCTTTCAAGCACTCAACAATGGCGACTTTACAAAACGTTTCTGAAATCCCCAAACCTGCAATGAAGAAGAAATCATCCAAGGGTTCTGCTTCTTCGTCATCAACTGAACCAATTCTCAGAGAAACAACCCAACTTTTCTCACTCGACCCCCTGGATTACGATGAGTCCATTCGCGTCATGATCGAGTTTATTTGTCATCATCCCATTGCGGTTCCACTTACCAAAACTCCATACCCTAAACTTCAATTAAGCAGTCTTCATAAAGCATTTGAGAGAATCAAGATTGAGAACGACGTTCTTGAAACAAAACTCGCTGGTGACAGGATCGTCCCTGTGCACAAGAAAACCTTTCTGAAGGCAATTGGTATCCCAGAAAACCCCAAGGGTTTTCGTGTTTAAGAACCTACATCCGAAGAGTTTCAGACCATTCTGAATGAAATTGGGTATAACAGTGAATTTAAGGCCAAGAAGTTCAAGAAATTAAATATTTTTGGTCTATGGACTGTGTTGATGCATCTAATCCTTCGAGGATTATCAGGGTTGTTGATTTGACAGAAGTGTTATGGAAAGACTTTCGAAAGTTTTCCATCAAAAGGAAGCCAAACGAGATATCGAGTCTGAGATTCCAGGCTCTGACGCTTCAACAACTGTATGAAGAAAGAAGAGAAGCCATCCCTATCAATTCTGATCCTAAAGAGGTATATCTTTCTTTTAAGGCTATTAGAACTTATAGGCTTCCAAACCAATCCACCTTCAGACCTATTCGTCGCTTGCCATGACACATGTTGGTAATAGTTCCATCCGATTCTATCAATATCAAACACTGTCTGGAGGCTTCGATTGTGTATGACCCCATACAATCTGCCCCAGTCTCGGATAAGCAGCCCTCAGATGCGAACAAACCAGTTTCCACTGGTGACCGAAAGAAGAAGATGGTGAAACGAAAAACATAACCCCCTAAATGTCAAGCCAAAAAGAGAACCAAAGTTAGTGGTTCCTCTCAAAAGGAATCACATGTTAAAATTCGGTCTGAATTTGGACCTCAGTTAACCCCTCCCGTCCACTTTTCCGAAGTACCCTTCAGAGTTTCAATATCACAAGCACACACACACACACACACGGGGAGTCTGCATACAATCCACCCCTATCTTCCCAAAAATATGGTGCATGTGTTGAATATAGTTCCTTAAAGCCCCCTGGAACACACCCACGAGTCTTTTTGGATATCCCACTTTCTTCTACACATGCACAATCTGGGGTCCCTATCTCAGATTTTAAGCTTTCGAAAGCTGGAGTTGTCCCTCCTACTTCCAGAGCCCCAACTGGTCTGCTACCCGGTTCAGGTAAAGGACGACCAGGTACTGCTGATGAATAATGGTTTGATTTTGTAGACAGGGCTCACACACGACATCCGAAACTAACAAGAGCTCAAGTGGAGTGCACGCTTATCTCCATGCGTCATAGAGCGATCCAAAGCAATCTGCCATTCTCCATTCCTACTGATGAAGAAACAGATCAAGAGTTTACCTCTTCCGAACCAGCCCAAACTGCAGCTACATGAGATGCTCCCCATGCAACAATTGATTCGGACGATCCTCCTCCAAAGAATACAAGTGAAGAAACTCCAAAGCCTCTCTCCACTGAAGAACATTCTACTGAGTTCATGTTTGATGATGACAACACCCGTAACATCTCGATTTTCAAGTATTTACCTTTTAGCCCCTTGTATGGGAATTGTTTGTGTTTTTGACCCTTGAGTATGAGGAAGGTTGCTAGAATAGCCCTTAGTCGCAATATGGTAATTTTGATCAGGATTACTACGCTGAGCGTACGTTGTGTATGCTAGGCGTACTAGGGCGCACCCTAGTATGTTGGGCGTACACCTCGTACGTGGAGCATACATGAGGAAAATGTAAACCCTAATTTTTAGGGTTTGGTTCATATATACCACATTATAGCCTCATTTCTCACTCCTTTCACCAGCCTCCATCCTCTCAAAACGTTTTTGCAAACCCTTATCTACCTTGTGAGCATTTTTGAGCTTGTGTGGATGTGTGTGTTTTGTGCCTTTGACGAAGAATGAAGGAAGTTGAGACCATCTTGAAGGAGTAAAGTACCTTAGATCCAGAATCGCACCATCTTTTGGCATCACTTGGAGGTATAAAGTTCTGAACCTGGTGAAGTTCTACTTAGATATTGTCTTACGCTTGATCTTATGTTCTTTTGGTCCCATAAGCTTGGTATTACGAGTATGGGTTACTCTAATCCATTTGAGTTGTCCTTTCAGAGGTTTTGGAGCCTCTTGAGTCATAAAAATGTAATCTTGGACACTAGTTTCTTCTCATGCATGGCCTAAGTTGTCTTAATGGATTAAGAGGTTAGGATATTTGGTGTTGGGCACTTAATGGCCATGCAAGACCATAAAGTTGGAAACTTTAGGGTCAAGGACATCATTTTGAACTTGGATCTGGAAAATGGACATAAGAGCTTAAGGATTAAGCTCTTAATGAGTTGGGTTGGCAGCCAGCTGCATACGTTGGGCATACAAGGCGTACGCTATACGTACATCGTCAACAGGCCCGTGCCTGGTCAGCCAATGCGTATGCTGGGCTTACTCAGTTGGGTTGACTCAGTTGAATTTTTAGAATTTTGACTTTTACCTGATTTTGAACACGTTTGACCTAGGGGAATTTTGGGTATTTTGGATTGTATTTGATAATCGGTCATTTGGATGGATAGGTGGACGTTAGAGCTGAGATTCGGAGTCAGTACCTCATCAACTATTGTTCAGATGGAGAGGTGAGTTTTCCTCACTGTACTTACCGGTCGAAGGCACCAAGGCCGGCCCATTGGATTGATATACTGGTTTTCCGTATGTTACTATGTTGTAGTGATCTGTTAGATCTGTATCCTGGTATATAAGATGTTGCTATGCTGTAGAGATCTGTTATATCTATATCCTTTTATATAGGATGTTGTTATGTTGTAGTGATCTCTTAGATTGGTATCCTGGTATATAGGATGTTAGCATGTGGTAGTGATTTGTAGATTTTCATGTTTGTCTGTTGACTGATTATATGTTTATCTATTATGTATATGTCGACATGTTATGTTTGGTTGGGTTGAGGCGGTCCTGCTTTGTGCTGAAGGCCAAGATACCCATGGCGGTCTGAATAGACTATAGGACCTGCAAGGCGGTCCAGTCAGGCCGAAGGCCCGATCAGCGGTCCGGATAGGCTGTAGGTCCTATGAGGCGGTCCAGTCATGCCAAAGGCTCAGAGAGTAGTCCAGATAGGATGTAGGCCCTGCGAGGCAGTCCAGTCAGGATGAAGGCTCATTTATGCATGTTGTTGTTTGTTATGCTTATGTGGGGGTACTGTGGGGGAACTCATTAAGCATTGGCTTACAGTTTTAATTTATTTTTTCTGGTACTACTGATGATACCAAAATGGCGAAGGCGTGACCGTACACATCCTCCTGTTTTATGGCATTATGATTTTGGGATACTCTGATATTGATAAACACTTTGGAAACAATGATTTTGTAACATTTCATGATTATGGGTCGTTTTGAAAAGTTTATAATTATTGTGATCTTTGAGGCGTTTTTTATAGAATTGGATAAGCATTCATGTGAATCCAGACTCAAACTAAGGATATGCAAAGGATTTAAAATGATTTTCAAAATTGTTTTCAACAGTAAACAAGGAAGGATGTGATGTGTACGATCAACCGGAGCCAGTAAGTATACCCCAAGTTACCACGTTATTACTTATTATGATATGATATAACTACATGCTAGTGCTAGGCTAGGGATTTTTAGGAATTTCATGATAGATTTGCCTGATGTATGATGCATGATAGCCTAGGAGGACTTATTATATGCTAGATGATATTGACATCATTATTGTGGTCGATAGTGTGTGTGCATTATAGTTGTACATAACAAAGATTCTATAGCATGAGAATGTTTGATTTAGCCTTATTTCCTATTCTTGTCTGATTAAGGGCTTAGGATAGAGTCAAGTATTCGACTGTCTATGGGATCCAACGTTATGTATGATTAGCATGCACGAGTGGTTGTAGGGTTGGTGGAAGTTTCATGAGTGGGTGCAGTTCATAACAGGATAACGTAAGGAATGATTAGCCACTCTTGAGAGAGTGAGGACAAAACAAATGTGTAACCGAGATGCTTGGCTCTAGAGATCGAAAATTTCGTATGAGGATCTGCCTGATTTTATTGTGTCTTAGTGCCAGTCGACTACACTGATCGAATGATGCTTGCCTTGTACTTTGTGGGACTCACACTGATCTGAGCTAACTATCAAACGAATACGTTAAATTGCATGCTACGAAGGTTAAATAAGATTGGAGTGAAGGATTTGGTCCTATTGTGTAGCTCTTGTCTGAGTCTAACTGTTGTAGGGTTGGGTCTTTTAGTCGAAAGATTATTTAAGTTTTTTTTCATGTAATTGTATTCATGAAGTGGTTGGCTGACGTTAATTGGGGTCCTTAAGCAGCTGATGGCATGGGAGGTAGGGAGTCCTAGGAGAGCCTAGGAAGTCCTTTAGTGCGGATATTACACTATTGAGCAGGTATTGGGAGTATTATTATGAGTAGGTGACTTGGAAGACTCGAGATGATTCTTGAGGAAAGTATAGATAGGTGTGTAAGGTAGTATTAGGCCTGTACTACTAAAAGCACATGATCCAGACTCGAATCGATGAAATTTTGGGGATTCTAAGGAGTTAGTTGGGGAAGATAGCATGGTCTGATTTCATGATTCGTGGCAGTGTTTCCATATCCTGCAATCTTATGGTTATGGTTGTTCAGGCATGAGGATGGGTTTGGTAACTGTTTTGGGCCTCAGGGGTGATGATAGTTGGGTTTGTGAAAGACCCACACTTTCATATTTGACAATTGATACTCCAAAACATGCTACTTGCATATTCATAAAAACAATATTTTACATTGATAACTTGTTTACATAATACTGGATACAAACCGACTATTACAAAGTGTTATATATTACATAATTTCCCAGGATACTATAATTTATACATACATGAGTACAAAATACAATAGTTTCAAACTATTCAAAATCTTCCAACAGTATACGATTATACTGGTTACTTCTCTCCTGCAATTTGTTAAACATTGAGAGGGGTAAGCGGTGACGCTTAGTGAGTTCAATAATAGATACAATATAATGTTATGCCATATATATACTTCAATATGGTAGAAGCAAAGAGGAATAAGGATCAACAAAGGCATACTTGATATACATCAATAAAGCTTCGTCCCAAATGGCACAGAAGACATACACTTTCTGATTAAACATTTTGGTAGATTTCAAGCTTTCGGCCCTGTCTAACCTTTTGCCAATGCCATAGAATAGAAGTCATTCTCTTACGAGACATGCTCTACATGGCCAGAGGCTACATACCAGTACCACCGTGAATCTAAGTCCTTTCACTGATCACATGGTCAAAGGTATAGCTTTTCTATCATAAATAGCAGAAGTAATAACAAAGGAAAAGCACATAGCACATATAACACATAACATACAATTGTTCCTTTATATTGAACTCACCGTGAATTAATCGGGGGTTAAAATAGTAATTTGTGCAGAACTTCGTTATAATAGATAGCTTTCTTCGCTGAAAACCGGGAGCTTTATTGAAAACCGGGCCCTGTGAGGGTTGAGCTTCTAACCGAAAAGATAAATTTATCGGGCTCTTCGGGCACTTCGGGACATGTTTCGGGTGTTAGGAATGATTTCGGGGCTTCGGGGGATGCTAAGTAGCTTAAAAGAGGGTTTAGGAGTGAAAAGTGTGAATTTTATAACATTAGCCGGGAGGGTTCGCACCCTCCTATTTATACGGCGAACTTCGGACCGAGGTGGGGTACGTGGCTCGCATGCGAGGGTGCCAGGCGTCGGATGCGAAGGCAGCACACGCGTCGGAGCTCGGACGCAACTCAGATTCTAGTTGGCCGAGCCTTCGGTGCAAGGCGGATGCGACACGAGTCGACAGCTGGCCTCGGATGACTCATCAATTCGGATACACAGCATGCTGCGAGCGAGGGTGACGTCGCCGAAGTCGGACCATGCGAAATTCCTCGGATTTTGGGATTTTTTCTCGAATTTTTTGCCCCGAACATCAAAAATCAATAACTTTCGCATACAGGCTCCATTTTTGACGTTTTTTATATGCATGCCTAGGTGGGAATATACTCTACAACTTTCGTTTAGACTCCGTCGGCTAATTTTGACTTTATTTTTAGTATTATTATTTTTAATAGACCGGGACAGGAAAATCCGTTAAAAAAGCATAACTTCTTCATCCGACGTCCATTTTCGCCAGTCTTTTTTACCGTTGTACTAATATTGACGAGACCTTCGATTCTCGTTTAGGTTGTGTCGGCTAAAAATCACTCGATCTTTATTTCGAGTTTTTAGCTGTCTAAACTTAGAAAAATCATAACCTTCTCATACGAAGTCAGATTTGGGCGTTATTTTTATGAAAATTCTTGTTTTAACAAATACTACGACTTTCATTTAGATCACCAAGGCTAAAAAGTAGTTTATCGAAAACTCACTTTTTACGTCATTCGGTGCCGTGCCGGTTTTGTCGCGGATCTTCGATTGGTCATAACTTCTTTGTTATAACTTGGATTTCGATGAGGTTTTCGCCTAAATGTTTCTAATGAAATTATCTACAACTTTGAATAATAAAATTTTACTTATTTCAAATTTTATATTTTCGCTAAATTTCGATATTTGACTTTTAATTGGAATCTCATAAGACTTCCAATAATTTCCGAGTGACTCTAAATATAGTTTTACTTCATTTCTAGTAAAAACTATCTGTTAGAACTTAATACTCAATATCACATAATATTTCATAATATTATTTACTTTTAACATTTACAAAACACGATTTCAAAACGTGTATGTTACAAATACCTCCTCCTTTTGAGGATTTCGTCCCCGAAATTACATCGATTAAAATAAATGGGGATATTTCGCTCTTATCTCATTCTTATTTTCCCAAGTATAATTTAGGCCTCGATGGTGTTTCCACTTGACAAGCACCAACTCCACTTCTTTATTACGTAGATTAGTCGTTCTTTCGTTTACAATCTCTTCAGGCTCTTCTACATATGTTAACTTATTATCCAGTTTCACCTCGGATAACGAAACCGTTTCATCATATATGCTTAAACATTTACGCAGATAACTCACATGAAACACATCATGAATACCTGCCAAATCTTCCGACAATTCGAAGCGGTATGCTTTCTTATCAATTATCTGGATGATTTTGAAAGCACCAACAAAGCTAGGACTTAGTTTTCCTTTCTTCCCAAATCGCATAATGCCTTTCCACGGGGATACCTTCAGCATTATGAAATCACCCACCTGGATTTCTATGGGTCGTCTCCTCTTTTCTGCATAGGACTTCTGTCGATCCTGGGCCGCTTTCATTCTTTCTCGTACAATTTGAATCTTGTTGGTGGTGTCTTGAATCGTTTCAGGGCCTCCAAGGATTTTCTGTCCTACATCACGCCAACATAATGGAGTACGACATTTACGCCCATATAGTGCTTCATATGGTGGCATTTTTATAGAAGTGTGGTAACTATTATTATACGAAAATTCGACAAGAGGTAAATACTTATCCCAGTTATCACCGAATTCGAAGACACATGCACGAAGCATATCTTCTACTGTTTGGATCGTTCTCTCTGTCTGACCGTCTGTCTGGGGATGATAAGCTATGCTAAGAGCAACTCGAGATCCCAATTCACGTTGCATACTCGCCTAAAAATGAGAAGTGAAGCGAGTATCACGATCGAAAAGGATCTTTAGTGGCACACCATGTCTTGCAATAATTTCATCTAAGTATACTTGTGCATATTTCTCCATTAGAGCCGTTTCACGCATGGCAAGAACATGTGCGCTTTTAGTCAGCCGGATCGACAATTACCCAAATGCTATCATTCTGTCTAGTAGTCTTTGGCAATTTGGTAATAAAATCCATGGATAGCTCTTCCCGCTTCCACACGGGAACACTAAGGCTTTCTGGAATTCTGTAAGGCTTTTGGTGCTCTACTTTGAATTGTAAGCATATTAGACATTCTTGCACATATCTTCGAATGTCTCTCTTTAATCCATGCCACCAATAATCAGCCCGTACATCATAGTACATTTTACTTGTACCAGGATATATAAACAGCTTAGACTTATGAACTTCATCTAAAATCTTCTGTCTTAATCGGCCAATCTTTGGAATCCATAGCCGATTCTTAAATACCTTTAATCCTCGTGGATCATCAAGTAAAACATCAACATAATGTACCATTCCTTCATTCTTCACATTTTCTGGCTTTAAGGCCTCTACTTGCCATTTCTCTAATTCATCAAGAATAGTGAACTTTACTGTAGTGTGAGTAATAGTATAACACATACTATTACGATAAACTTTCCTGCTAAGTGCATCGGCAACTACATTGGCCTCTCCAGGATGGTACAGGATTTCACAGTCATAATCTTTGATCAGCTCCATGGCTCTTTGTTGTCTCATATTTAGAGTTTGCTAACTGAATATATACTTGAGACTCTTGTGGTCGGTAATAATTGGCATTTTGTACCAAAAAGATAATGCCTCCAAAGTTTTAGGGCAAATACCACTGCAGCGAGTTCGAGATCATGAGTGGGATAATTCTTTTCATAATCTTTCACTTGGCTTGAGGCATAGGCTATCACTTTACCACGTTGCATCAACATACAACCGAGTCCTAATCTTGAAGCATCGCTATATACGGACAAATCATCATCACCTTCTGGAAGTGATAAGATTGGAGCATGAGTCAAAAGATCTTTTAAAGTTGAGAAAGCTTTTTCTTGGGCTTCACACCATTCGAACTTCACTTCCTTCCATGTAAGACTCGTGAGAGGTACGGCTATACGAGAAAAGTCTTTAATGAATCTCCGGTAATATCTCGTGAGACCCAAGAAGCTGCGAATTTCGGAAGCATTACGGGGCACTTCCCAATTTTGAATGGCTTCGATTTTGGTAGGATCTACCGATACACCATCACCAGAAATTACATGGACAAGAACCTGAACTTGGCGAAGCCAAAATTCACATTTAGAGAATTTAGCATATAGTTTCTCCTTTCGAAGAAGTTCTAATATCGCACGAATATGAATGTCATGATCAGCTTCAGACTTGGAATATATTAGAATATCGTCAATGAATATGATGACAGATTTATCGAGCATTGGGCGACATACCCGATTCATCATATCCATGAATACAGCAGGAGCATTTGTCAAACCTAACGGCATGACAAGGAATTCATAATGCCCATATCGAGTACGAAAAGCAGTCTTCGGTACATCCTACTCGTGTACTATCAACTGATGATAGGCAGATCTCAAATCAATCTTCGAGAAATAGCTAACATCCTGAAGTTGATCAAATAAATCGTCAATGCGAGGTAATGGGTACTTATTCTTGATAGTTACCTTATTTACCTCACGGTAATCAATACACATTCGCATCGAACCGTATTTCTTCTTGACAAATAACATTGGAGCACCCCAAGGAGAGGTACTCGGTCGAATGAAGCCTTTGTCAAGTAATTCCTACAGTTGGATCATCATTTCCTTCATCTCAGCTGGCGCAAGACAATAAGGAGTCTTTGCAATCGGAGCAGCACCAGGCACAAGATCAATTCGGAATTCTACTTGCCCGTCCGGAGGAAGTCCAGGCAAATCATCGGGAAAAACATCAGGATATTCATTAACACCGTTTTCTTTTCCTCTTTTGAGATATCGACTGTGTAGGCCAGATAAATAGAACACCCTTTCGATATAAATTTACGAGCTTTGAGGAAAGAGATTATTTTCAAGATTCTTTGTTCACCGTAGACATAAATAGGATTCTCCCCTTCAATGGGAATACGTACTATCTTTTCATAGCACAAGAGTTCTGTGTGGTTCTTCAACAACCAATCCATGCCGAGAATAATATCAAAGTTGGGCAAGGAGATAGGGATCAGGTTAGCAAGAAAGTTATAGCCTTCAATTTCTATGACACAATCCCTATAGACTTTATCAGCAAGTAATGATATACTTCCCGCAGTATCTACATGAAATGGTTGCGTGAGTGCATAGCAAGCAATTTGAAAAGAATGCACAAATTCATGAGACACAAAGAATCTGAGGCACCAGAATAAAATAAGATGTGAGGAGGTCTAGAGTTGACAAGAAATGTACCCGTCACAACATTCGGGTCCTCGCGTGCGTCCTCTGTGGTAATCTGGAATGCACGACCCTTAGCTTTTGGAACCTCCTCCTTTTTAGTTGGAGTACCCTTTGATTGTTGAACAGGAGTTTGACTTCTCGCTGGTTGTTGAACAGAAGCTTGACTTTCCGTCATCTTACTAGTAAGAATAGGGCAAAAACGCTTCTTGTGGCCAATAATACCACATACATAACAAATAACATCCTTCCTTAGGAAAGTTGGCTTTATGTGACCCGTTTCTCCACATCCATAACAAACAACGGATTCCTTGTCTATTTTGCATTGGCCCGGATGATTCCTTCCACAAATGCGACATGAAGGCGATTGAATAGAAAAAGATTGTGATCTACTGCGACCACGAAAAGCACTCTGAGATTGCACTTGCTTGTTACGTTCAGATCAAACGGATTGAGCTGGTGGAATAGAGGGAACAGGAACAGTTTTTCAGTACGTGGATGCTTCGGAACAGTAAAAGTGGTACCATGTATTTCTAAGTCATGCTCGTGTCTTCGAGCATACTCAACGGCTTTATCGAATGACAAAACATCCCGATTGACAACGAAATCGTGGATTTCGTGCCGTAGTCCCTCCATGAATAACTGAATTTTCTCGTCTTCAGTTGGAGTATACTTTGTAGCAAACCTTTCTCTTTGATTAAACTGAGTTTCATACTCATTCACAGTCATTCCTCCCTGTTTAAGCTCGAGGAATTCCTTCTCCAATCTCCTCCTCATGTCTAGAGGAAAATACTTCTCTAGCAAACGAGTTTTGAACATCTCCCAGGATAAATTCTCCTGGTCATACCCGTTGAGAGCTTCATATGTTGCTTCCCACCAGACCAAGGCTTCTCTGACGAGCATAGCAAAAGCATAATTAGCCTTGTCTTCATTATCCACTTGAGAGATACGAAATACTTTTTCTGTGTTCTGAATCCAAGTTAGAACAACTATGGGATTAAGGACACCAGAAAACTCTGTAGCATCACTACTCTTGAAATCTTTGAACGAGGGACGTTTCGCCTCCCCTTTTGAAGATTCTCTGATGGCTTTTCCTTTGCCTTTATCACCATTCTTTTTGTGTTCTTCGAAAGTTTTCTGAATAATACCAGTAAGTTTACCCAAGATTCGCTCCTCACGAGGGGATATTGGAGTATTTACTTCCTCAGGACGAGGATCTCCACCCACTTCTGGTGTATGGCTACCTTCCTGTTCAGCCATTCTTCTGCAAATTTGGAGCAACATAGTATTTTAGAATATTAGGATTTATTATTACCTAATACTTTTACTTAAATATTTCCTATGGTTTGTATCCATATACTTACAATGAATCCGTTCATATATTGAACTCCAATAGTTTAAGTCTAAATACCAATCCGTGGAATTTAGTTCACTTAAACTACTGCTCTGATAACATGATTGAAAGACCCACACTTTCATATTTGACAATTGTTACTCCAAAACATGCTACTTGCATATTCATAAAAACAATATTTTACATTGATAACTTGTTTACATAAGACTAGATACAAACCGACTATTACAAAGTGTTATATATTACATAACTTCCCAGGATACTATAATTTATACATACATGAGTACAAAATACAATAGTTTCAAACTATTCAAAATCTTCCAACAGTATACGATTATACTGGTTACTTATCTCCTGCAATTTGTTAAACATTGAGAGGGGTAAGCGGTGACGCTTAATGAGTTCAATAATAGATACAATATAACGTTATGTTATATATATACTTCAATATGGAAGAAGCAAAGAGGAACAAGGAACAACAAAGGCATATGTGAATCATGTGACAAGCTTTCCATATCAATCAATGATTTGATTCAAAGATATACAATCAATGAGACATAACAATTTCCATACTTAATATACATCAATAAAGCTTCAGGCCAAATGACACAAAAGACATACACTTTTAGATTAAACATTTTGGTAAATTTCAGGTTTTCGGCCCTGTCTAACCTTCTGCCAATTCCATAGATTAGAAGTCATTCTCTTACGAGACATGATCTACATGGCCAGAGGCTACATACCAGTACCACCGTGAATCTAAGTCCTTTCACTGATCACATGGTCAAAGGTATAGCTTTGCTATCATAAATAGCAGAAATAATAATAACGGAAAAGCACATAGCACATATAACACATAACATACAATATGTTCCTATATATTGAACTCACCGTGAATTAATCGGGGGTTAAAATAGTAATTTGTGCAGCACTTCGTTATAATAGATAGCTTTCTTCGCTGAAAACCGGGAGCTTTATTGAAAACTGGGCCCTGCAAGGGTTGAGCTTCAAACCGAAAAGATAAATTTCTCAGGCTCTTCGGGCACTTCGGGACGTGTTTCGGGTGTTGGGAATGATCCCGGGGCTTCGGGGGATGCTAAGTAGCTTAAAAGAGGGTTTAGGAGTGAAAAAGTGAGAATTTTCTAACATTACCTAGGAGGGTTCGCACCCTCCTATATATAGGGCGAACTTCGGACCGTGGGGGGGCACGTGGCTCGCATGTGAGGGTGCCACGCGTCGGATGCGAAGGTAGCACACGCGTCGGAGCTCGGACGCATCACGCGTCAGATTCTGGTTGGCCAAGCCTTCGGTGCGAGGAGGTTGCGACACGGGTCAACAGTTGGCCTCAGATGACTCATCAATTCGGAAACGCGGCATGCTACGAGCGAGGGTGATGTGGCCGAAGTCTGACCATGCGAAATTCCTCGGATTTTGGGAATTTTTCTCGAATTTTGTGCCCCGAACTTCAAAAATCCATAACTTTTGCATACACACTCCGTTTTTGACGTTCTTTATATGCACACGTAGGCAGGAATATACTCTACAACTTTTGTTTAGACTCTGTTGGCTAATTTTGACTTTATTTTTAATATTATTATTTTTAACAGACCGGGACAGGAAAATCCGTTAAAAATTCATAACTTCTTCATCCGACGTCCATTTTTGTCAGTCTTTTTTACCGTTGTACTAATATTAATGAGACCTTCGATTCTTGTTTAGGTTGCATCGGGTAAAAATCACTCGATCTTTATTTCGAGTTTTTAGCTATCTACTGCTATTCCAAAAGTTAGAAAAATCATAACTTCCTCAAATGAAGTCAGATTTGGACGTTCTTTTTATGAAAATCCTCGGTTTAACAAATACTATGACTTTCATTTAGATCACCAAGGCTAAAAACTAGTTTATCAAAAACTCACTTTTTACGTCATTCGGTGTCGTGCCGATTTTGTCGCGGATCTTCGATTGGTCATAACTTCTTTGTTATAACTCGAATTTCGATGAGGTTTTCGCCTAAATGTTTCTAATGAAATTATCTACAACTTTGAATAATAAAATTTTACTTATTTCAAATTTTATATTTTCGTTAAATTTCGATATTTGACTTTTAATTGGAATCTCATAAGACTTCCAATATTTTCCGAGTGATTCTAAAGATAGTTTTACTTCATTTCTAGTAAAAACTATCTGTTAGAACTCAATACTCAATATCACATAATATTATTTACTTTTAACATATACAAAACACGATTTCAAAACGTGTATGTTACAATTTGATTGGTGCAGACCTATGTCAGTTGGTTGGTTTTAAGGGTTCTAAGGCTTGTCTTGAGGTCGTAAATATGAGTCGCGGGACTCAAGAAGGAAGCGATTGTTATGATCGGCTGGAGGATAGTAGCTGGAAGATGAGTGGTTGACAGATGGATCGGAATGTCGCTATCTATAGCGAGGATTATATCCTGACAGCCTTCCGAGAAGAAGTGATCAGGCTTGTGACTTTCAAAGTTGGGATGTAAACCCAGTATGGGGGCTAGTTGGCTACGGTGTTTGGCGGCAATATGACAGTGTAGGAATGCACAAGAGGATTGATGTGGTATGGATGCCTAGTGATACGATCAAGGGTCCGTTTTCCTAGGATACAGGCAGGTCAGGTACCAGATTGACGGTTTGGATTGCAGGCAGAGTGTATGTTTTGGAAAGTAAGTCAGTGATTTTTTTTAAGCAGTTTCATGAATCCTTAATGTTAACGGTAGTCATGATAAGGTATTCTTCAAAAATTCAGAATCTCTCAGGTCTTCCTTGGTCCTTATCTGCAAGATCATCTGGCGTGTGTTATACATTCTAAGAGTCAGGGATGGTGGTACTTGGTTAATCTGGTTTGGGATATGGTTGGGTTGCAACACCAGTGGGTGGTAGTTCGAACCCTATGTGGGGGAGAGCTAGGTATATGCTTGAGAAGCATTTATCTATTCGAGTTTGTGGTGTTGGTAGAATGGTTCATAGGGATCTGTGGTGCAGGTCTGCGAGATTTCAGTTCAAGATTTGGTCAAATCAGGGGTATAGAGTAAATGGCTATCGAATGTAGGTGTTCAGGAGATACAAGAGTTGTCTCTCAGAAGAAAGTAGTTGGTCAAGGAGCTCGTTCTAGTCATTGGTTCCTTTTAGGATGCCAATGAATAGATGAGGAGCCGCTAGGCTCACTCACGTTGAGTATCAGTTTTTGAAGGATTGGTCAGATCGTTGTATGGATTGTTATTTACAGTCTAGAGTGGGTCGATGTCGAGCGGTAAATCAGTTCAGAAACGAGTATTTTCAGCTCCGCATGGGTTTTGGTTCACTAGATTAAGTGTCAATGTGTTATCGATCATTGGTCATTTCATAGATCATCAAAGCGGAGATTATTCGGAACTTTGGGCTGTATCAGTTGAAGTTCAACGGATTCATCGACTTATCGTCAAGTTCGGCTCAAGTTTGGACTATGTTCTTGGTTATTAGGAGTCTAGAATTTGGGTAAGTGTTGCTCAGTTTTCTAGACGAGACATGAGGTCTGCGTGGAATCTAATTTTTCTGGCATGTCGTGCTGGCAGGGTAAGTATTTGGTTGGATCCGACTAGAGTCTTAGCATAATTTATGGATAACCTTCAAAGTTTATCTAGATAGTTACGTATTGATGGGGTATGTTCAGTATCAATCAAGGTATGGGATCTTGTTCGATCGTTCATGAGGATGTCTTCTATTAATGATTGAGGTTCGTCATTTCGTATGGACTCTGGTACTTCGCCCCTTTTGGATAAGGTTGTGGGTTCCCTAAGGGTGTGTATTGTGGTAAGTTCATTAGTTATTATCGTGAGGTATGTATGAGGTCTAGACAAGATAACAATGGAGCACTTTTTTCGAATTATATGCATGGTTCTTAATTGAGTTATAGACTTTGAATTGTAAAAAGAATACGACCCTTTATACCATTCTTGGGTCGTGTGCAACAATGTTTTCGTTGGATTTTGCGTTGGTAGCAGCTTGTGCTGTAAAAGGAATTGTGCGTGGTAAAAGAGAATGGCATTGTTGCGCTCGGTTAGCGTTGAGAGGGGCGTTGATTGGGTTCCTGCAAGGCGGTGGAATGAGGTTGAATATCTTTAGGCCCCGTGGTGTTGGTCGTAAGTTTCCAGGCGAATGATGGAATGTCGACAAGATGGGTGTAATACCAGGAGTATTCTAAATATAGACTGCGGGCCTAGTGATCATAATTGTTTGTTTCTTCTGCTTATGGTACTTTCGGTGTTGGTGGATTTTTGCAAGGCGAGAGACTCACGAACCAACTGGTTTGGATAAAGTGAGTAGTTAAGGGTTGTTGGGAGTATTAGTCGTGCCACAGAAGGTCTCTGCGGAGTGTTTGCATTATAAATCCCGTTTGTTCACAAGTTGTTATTAGGGGTGTGGTTACCAAGGTTGGGTATCGTTTATAGAGTCTCGAGTTATGAAGTTTACTGTGAATGTCTTGAGTGGTTTGCCAGGTGGATTACACCTTAGCTGATAAGGGTTGGATGCAATATGAAAATTCTTGGATTGTTCACCTTTGCTCGTAGGAGCAGTGGTCGATAATGGCGTGTCAGGGAGTCAAGGGTTTATTCAAGGTTTTGGGCACATCTTATGAATTTGGAATTGGTTGAAATTCGCGATCAATGTGTTTTGAGTACTTCATTCCGCAAGTTTGGTGGTGTTCTCAGTCAAAGAAAAGGGGTGGGTTCATCAAATGGATGAATATCACTCATGGAATATGGGTTCTAAAGTCTAGATCAGGTGGGTTCCCGACCTCGGGAAGCACATTGATAGAGTTGATTCAGTGATTGTAGCCTTGAGAGTCCCCGACTCTGTGGATCTCACTGGAAGTTCGGTCCTATAGCTAGGAAGTTGTGGAATATGTTGACGTTGTATGTATTTGTCTACAGTGGTTATCTAGCTTAGGATCGTATTGGGAGCCGCCTTGTTTTCGGATGAAAGGTTCAATAGCAGTGAATGGTCGGGAGTCCTGATCCCCAGTAGTATCAGCAAAGTAAGTCAGGGTCGGAAGGGTTCTGTATGGTTCGGATTGTAAAGGAATGTCCTAATAACTCTGTTCCGGGATAGTTTTTCTTGCTTAAGATTCAGTCGAGGTATTGGATTTCCGAAATTTTACGAGATTTGTGATGGTTTATTCAGTGGTGAAAGTTAGCAAGGCAAGGATAGTATGGGAAGGCAGCCGCCTGAATGAGTCGACTTTTAGTTCGAATCGGGTTCTGGAGAGGACCATCTGAGTGGCATGAGGTGGAGATGTGGGAACTACCCTGGGTTAGTTACGGCAACTTACTTCGAGGACGAAGTCTAACTTAAATGGGGGAGAATTGGAACATCTCGATTTTCAAGTATTTACCTTTTAGTCCCTTGTATGGGAATTGTTTGCATTTTTGACCCTTGAGTATGAGGAAGGTTGCTAGAATGGCCCTTAGTGGCAATATGGTAATTCTGATCTGGATTATGCGTTGAGCGTATGTTGTGTACGCTAGGCATACTTGGACGCGTCGTTGTACTCTGGGCGTACACCTCGTACGCGGGGCATACATGAGAAAAATGCAACCCTAATTTTTAGGGTTTGGTTCATATATAAACCCCATTATAGCCTCATTTCTCATTCCTTTCACCAGCCTCCATCCTCTCAAAACGTTTTTGCAAACCCTAATCTACCTTGTGAGCATTTTAGAGCTTGTGTATGTGTGTGTATGTGTGTTTTGTGCCTTTAAAGAATAAGGAAGGAAGTAGATACCATCTTGGAGGAGTGAAGCACCTTAGATCCGGAATCACACCATCTTTTGGCATCACTTGGAGGTATAAAGTTCGTAACTTGGTGAAGCTATACTTAGATATTGTTTTGGGCTAGATCTTATGTTCTTTTCGTCCCATAAGCGTGGTATTGTGAGTAGGGGTTACTCTAATCCATTTGAGTTGTCCTTTCTGAGGTTTTGGAGCCTCTTGAGTCATAAAAATGTAATGTTGGACACTAGTTTCTTCTCATGCATGGCCTAAGTTGTCTTAATGGATTAAGAGGTTAGGACCTTTGGTGTTGGGCACTTAATGGCCATGCAAGACCATAAAGTTGGAAACTTTATGGTCAAGGACATAATTTTGGACTTGGATATGGAAAATGGACTTAAGAGATTAAGGATTAAGCTCTTACCGACTTGGGTTGGTAGCTAGCTGAGTACGCTGGGCGTACAAGGCGTACGTTGCGCTTACATGGTCAACATGCTCGTGCCTGGTAAACCAACGCGTACGCTAGGCGTACAGCTGAGTACGCTGGGTGTACTCAGTTGGGTTGACTCGGTTGACTTTTTAGAATTTTGACTTTTACCTAATTTTGACCAAGTTTGACCTATGGGTATTTTGGTTATTTTGGATTGTGTTTGAGAATTGGTCATTTGGATGGATAAGTGGTGGTTAGAGTTGATATTTGGATTCGGGACCTCGTCAACTATTGTTCAGATGGAGAGGTGAGTTTTCCTCACTGTACTTACGGGTCGAAGGCACCAAGGCCAGTCCATTGGATTGATTTCCTGGTTTACCGTATGTTGTTATGCTATAGTAATCTGTTAGATCTGTATCCTGGTATATATGATGTTGTTATGCTGTAGAGATCTGATAGATCTGTATCCTGGTATATAGGATGTTGTTATGTTGTAGTGAGCTATTAGATCGGTATCCTGGTATATAGGATGTTAGCATGCGGTAGTGATCTGTAGATCTGCATGTTTGTTTGTTGACTGGTTATATGTTTATCTGTTATGTATATGTCGACATGTTATGTTTGGTTGGCTTGAGGCAGTCCTGCTTTGTGCTGAAGGCCAAGACACCCGGGGCGGTCCGTGTAGACTATAGGCCCTGCGGGGAGGTCCAGTCACGCTGAAGGCTCGGAGAGCGGTCTGGATAGGCTGTAGGTCCTGCGAGGTGGTCCAGTCATGCCGAAGGCTCCGAGAGCAGTCCAGAAAGGCTGTAGGCCCTGCGAGGCGGTCCAATCAGACTGAAGGCTCGTTTATGCATGTTGTTATTTGTTATGTTTATGTGGTGGTACTTTGGGGGAACTCAGTAAGCGTTGGCTTACGGTTTTCGCTTATTGTTTCAGGTACTTATGATGACCACGGAAAGGTGAAGGCGTGACCATATACATCCTCCTGTTTTATAGCCTTATGATTTTGGGATACTCTGATATTGATAAACACTTTGGAAACAATGATTTTGTAAAATTTCATGATTATGGGTCGTTTTGAAAAGTTTAAAATTGTTGTGATTTTTGAGACGTTTCATTACCTCTGTTGGTGCTCTTCCAATCTTTACAACATTCAAGTCATTGGAAAAACCCTCCTCTTCCAAGCCGGTTTACGATTTCGGCCTTTCCTCATCCTCCTCGAAACAAGAAGAAGAAACACAAGTTGATGCCAATGCTCAAGGCATTCAAGGAAATGAAACCGAAACCAATCCTGCTGAGAATCCCTCTCCTTCCGAACCACTTGATGTCAATGATGGTGATGATAATGATAACAAGTCGGAGAGTTCTACCTCGGACACCAGCTCTTCGGATGAAAACATCGCATATCTGTTTTCCCTGTTAGAACTCCGAGACAATGTGGCTAGTGTTATCTCCAAAGTCGATTCACTTGACAAGACTGTTGCTCAACTCGACTCCAAGCTCGATCAGAAGGTCACCAAACTCGACTCCAAACTTGAACCCATTCTTAAATCTCTCTCTGTGATCAAAGAAGTTGGCCCCTCGGAACTCGACAGAGCAAATCAACTTGATCAGTTCATTTCTCTCCGATTCAAGCATACTTTGGAGGAAGTCGAATAGAAATACAACAAAAGCCTTGATCACCACATCTCCAGCACCACTACAATGCTCTTAATTCATGACGATATGATCAATGCAACCAATGAACTGATCAAACAAACCTATATTCGTCATGAAAAACAAATCCAAAGGTTGGAGAAGGAGATTAAGAAGAAGGATGAAATGAATTTGATAATGCAACATATCCTGATCAAGATACTCCGAGCATGTTGGAACATTGTTGATTTTCCAAACAACAAGTTTGATGAAATATCCATTTTGGGCTCCCTGTTTGATCACCTCAAAGCCCAACCCCCAATGTTGAAGCCGAGGATGCTCTCTCTAAACACATCAACATGAGTTTTTCAGAAAGTGTTCAAATGCCTAAGTGACTTTCATGAAAATTCAAGACTTGCATCGGATGTTGGGCCTTCTGACGTAAGAGGGGGGGGGGGGGAAGAACCAAGTGTCAGGGGTAGAACAATCCAATAGAAGCATGCCTCAGAATTCACTCTCTGAGATGAATCCGATGAAGAATATGTAGTAGTGTTCATTATGATGACATGTGCGGAATAAGAAAAGATCTAGTGAATCATCATGTAAACTCAAGAACACAAGGAGTAAATAAATCTTTGTAACATCATATTAGATCTAGAAAGGATATACAAATGGGTTTGTACACAATTTCTCTCTCTAGTCTAACACTCCAAATGGTTCCTTACATAATGGGAGTCACTCACTTCCTATTTATAGGAAAGATTCAACCCATTTACACATACAAGAAGGTAAGCCTAAAACACTACATCCAAGAGTGACTTTGCACCCTAACATTCTCCCCCTCAAAGTTAGGATTGGATGTCCCGGCTTCAGTCTCCAACGAGCTAGCACGATCAAGACCAAACTCCCCCTCGAAGTAACACCGGTCTTCAAACGTGCAAATGAATATCCGACAAACCCGCTTCGAATACCCATCATTCTCCCCCTTTTATAATCAAAAAATGATTATAAAACCCATTAAGGATGAGAAGCGCCCGAGGAATAAACTTCACAATACTCCCCCTTGATGTGTACTAAAAATGAATCACCAAAAATCTTGCACGGAAAAACAATCACGAAAAAGCCTCAAAAAATTTCCAATTTGTGAAAATTTTTGACTGTTTGGGTGAAAGTTGCAAGATTTTCCAAAATCCGAGTAAAAAGTGTCACTTTCTGAATTCTGCAGGGACCCGTTGCGCCAAAAACAGCCAAATATGCGAAACACTCCCCATTTGCGAAATTGGGTCGAAAGTGTAAATTCGCACAAACTGCAGGGACTAATCTTTTAAATTCTTCAATTTCTCAGATTTTTTTTATCCCAATTTCGAAGTTGGGTTATTTTTGCCAACATTTCGAAACATCAGGGACTCAATGCGAAAATTCAAGTTATATCATCACTTTTACTCCCATTTCGAATCTGGACCTTTTCTGCCATTTTGTTGAAAGTCCAGGGGTGCAAACTGAAACTCTTTTTGTTCTTCCCCAAATCACCGTGTTCCAGTCGAATAAGACTTTAAAGAAAAGTAGCGACTATCGATCATCGATGTTCAGTAATACCCATCGACCAAAATCGACATCTCGATTCCAAGTACAGACTTTCCGAAATCAAAATCACCCAAGTCGATCTCAATACTCAAGTCTTCGCTTTTCACAATCAGTCATCGAGATCAATACATCAACTCCAAAATTCGATTTTAACTGATCATATGAATCCCCGTTACGGTGTCGACATACTTAGTCTTCAAACATCAATTCCAAAAATCATCAATCTATTGACTCTTGACTCCAAATCAACTAAGCCAAATAGCGAACTCCATTGCGATCTACCCTTAGTGAAGTCATTCGACATCAACATGTTTACAGACCCATCGATTTTTCAATCTTCCAAGTCAATTCTTCCCCTTCGAAATCCAATCATCAACGTCAACCCAAACTTTTGACCACCAACTGCTTTCGTGACCATAGCATCAACTACAAATCGATTATCATCCTTCGATTCTTTGACTAGTGATGCCCAAGATCGAACTCATACTCCATAAAACTTCAACTCCGATTTTGACTTTCAAAGCGAAATAGAAACCAACACCAGTCGATATCAATCAACTTCATATCCAAATCAACAACCCTCAATATCGATATTAAACCATCGATTAATAGACTTTCGAAATCGATTTCTCATTAGGACCTTCAACCCGTTGAAATCAAGTCTAAATTGATATCAGGTATGAAAGAACGAGATCAACCAAACAAATGTTGACTCGAAAAAGTCAATTACAAGACGATTTAGTCAAATTGTTTGATTCATCAAACATATATTCGACTCCAATAACTTCTATCTATTCGAAATCAATCCTACCTAGTCGACTCAACATTGATATGGAACTCTCGATTCAAGAAATCACCAATCGACCTCGATAGACAATCGACATTAAATACGAGTGTACGACCAGTCAAACTCAAATTCATTGCCAATTAAACACAAGCTTTCAGTTAAAATCAAACTCAGAATCAATAATCATCTTTGAAATCAAGTTCAATTTCATGTTCGATTTAATCATAACACCTTCTTTTTTATTTCGATTCAGATGACGGAAATATGAGAATAAACGAACTGGTGAATTATATTTGGAACACAAATTGGGCTCAAATAATAATCAATGAACATTGTCAAGATTCAATTTGGGCTTGAATATAGGATTGATGAACAAAAAATGTTTCGAAAATGGATTAAGATGTATAATGGGCTCAATCAAGGATATGAACAGTAATTTTATTATTATTATTTTCCTGTTTGATCTAAAAAAAATAATTGGATCAATCAACAGGGTTGAAATGGATTTGATCCAATGAGGCAAATCGATCAAAAATGAAAAAAACGCAAAGTACGTATTGAAATCATGGATGTTTTGGAATCCATTTGAGAATTTGAGATACCTTTTCGAAGAATCGAGACCCATTTGCAACGAACGAATCAAATTTAGAAGATCTTGGCTCTTTTGTTGGAACGAGAAAATCACCAATTTGAACATTGTACCACCCACTATGCGTGATGTACAACTCGTTCTTCGTGTTCTTCAACGATCCAATAACAACTTCAAAAGAACCACCAACACTTTTAGGTTTTGACTTCAAATTCAATGCAACCTTTGGAGATTGTTGCTTTGGAACCCAAATTTGCTTCACGGATTTCGACTTCACAACATTTGACGATTTTTGTGAGTAAACCTGCTTGTTTTTGCGATTGATCTTCTTCTTCTTTTTCTTTCTCATATTTTTGCATCTTGAAGACTTGACTTCATGAACAAACCCACTTTCCACAACATCAACTTTGTGAGTTTGAATCAAATCTTTTGGAGTTTGATACTTGTGAATTTCTTGGATCATCGGCTTCCGATAAGGAATCATTCCTTCAAACGAATCACAAGAATACAAAATATCATTGGTTTGAACTCCAATTGAGCAAAAAACTTTTTCATCATGAGAATCAACTTGAATTTTCTTATCATGAACTTCAGGAACATCAAGAACATCATATTGAACTCCATTGTCTTGAACTTCAACAAACTTAAGAGCACGAAGATCATTTGGGTTTTCAATTAGAGAAATGTATTTCTTATTGAACAAATCTCTTTCTTCTCCTTCCTTTTGATTTCTACTACGAACTAATATGGACAATGCAATTTTATTCAACCATACAATCTTACAAAGTGGTTGAAAAAGCAAGCTTCCGTTATCATCCTTCAAATCTCCATAAGAAACCATATTACCCCATGAAATCAATTTTCTTAACACCAACCCATAAAATTGATCTTCATTAACTTTGTATTTGATATATTCAACGATCACAATCCAAGAATCATACGGCAAATCCACCATGATCACAAAAACTTGAAGATTTCTAGAGAGAGAAAGTGATTTTGAATGGGTTTCTAGAGAGAGAAAGTAAAAATCACTTGAATTCTAGTGAAGAAAATCGAATTATGAGTAGAATCAAAGATGAATTCTATTTCTAGAATCCAAAAACTCTCTAAACCACGAAGATCAAAGATCAAAAAATGAATCACCAAATCAAGATCGCCATCAAGGATCAATTCTTGATCCAATCAAGAACACCCGCTCTGATACCAATTGTAGTGGTGTTGATTATGATGACATGTGCGGAATAAGAAAAGATCTAGTGAATCATCATGTAAACTCAAGAACACAAGGAGTAAATAAATCTTTGTAAGCTCATATTAGATCTAGAAAGGATATACAAATGGGTTAGTACACAATTTCTCTCTCTAGTCTAACACTCCAAATGGTTCCTTACATAATGGGAGTCACTCACTTCCTATTTATAGGAAAGACTCAACCCATTTACACATACAAGAAGGTAAGCCTAAAACACTACATCCAAGAGTGACTTTTCACCCTAACAAAATACTTAATCAAGGTCGAATCCATGTAACCTCTTGAGAAAGATGATGAAGGAGATGAAAACATAATTTAGAATAGGGATGAGCATTAGAACCGCCAGAACCGGAACCAGACCGGGACCAAACCGGAACCAGAATTGGTAATAAGGTCCGGTTTCCGGTTCTCCATTTTTATGAATACTGGTCCCGGTTCTAAAAACCGGAACCTTTTTGATATTTTTTCCGTTTTTTAAAATGCGCATAACTCACTCATATGAAGTCGGAATTACCTGATTTTTTTTCAACATGTAATTTGGAGTTTTTATTTCATTTTTGACTATACAAACATACATTTTGGTTAGATATTGAATCATAAACATGCCCCGAAAGAAAGAATATCGATACTGCGTTTTTTTTATTTCAGCACTTTTTTTTTTGTTTTTTTGAATCTGTCCTCCTTTTTTAAATGCGCATAACTCATTCATATGACATCGGAACTACTTAATTTTTTTTCAGCATGAAATTTGGTGTTTGTACTTCATTTTAGACTATACAAACACATATTTTGGTTAGACATTGAATCAGTTATAGACCCCGGAAGACAGCATATCAATGTTGTGTATCTTCTGTTTAAGCATCTTGTTTTTGTTTTTTGGAATCTGTCCCACTTTTAAAATGCGCATAACTCACTCATATGAAGTCGGAATTACTTGATTATTTTTTCATCATGTAATTAGTGTTTTTAGTTCAATTTAGAATGTAAAAAGTCATATTTTGGTTATATATTGAATCATTTACAGGCTCCGGAAGATAACATATCATCTACAAAATTTTGACCGGTTTTACCGGGACCGGAGCCGGCGCTAGAAACGGCGGTCCGGTTCCCGGTTCTTAAAATATAGGAAAACCGGTTCCGATTCCGAACCCGTCCGGTTCTAAAGCTCATCACTAATTTAGAATGTTATTCTATGACTTCAAGCTACCAGGGAACAACCAATGAAGATTATCTCGGATGAAGAACAGAGGATATGGTTCGTTGTCTCTTGGCCCTCATCCTTGCCATATGTTCTCAAAAGAAGTCGTGAAATGGCGAAGATCAAAACAAAATTGACTGTTGACGCCTTCCGAGCTACACAATCCATGCTGCCATTATTCCCAGCTCCGAGAAAAGTTTCGATCAATGAAGGTTCTCCAACTTGGAAACTGGATGATATCCCTGAAGAGCCCATGATCAATCCTCCTCCAGAATACATCATCTATGAAACAGTACAACAAGTCATTGTTGAATTAAACGAGCCACCACAAAACAAAGGGAAGAAAATTGCTTCTGAGTCTAGCAGCCCAGTGAGGACGTTCAGAATGTCCGAGGGTTGGCCCCAAGAGCAGATAGATCAAGCAATGGAAGAAAGCATTAGGATTCAAGCATTGAAAGAAAATCTGAATCCAATGTTGGACATATCTCCCCTCTTCCCAGAGGGGATTATTCATGACATTGATATTGTCCCTTTCATGTACTTTGATCTTCCAACATAAGATTCCGACCAAATTGATCTTCCAATCTCTCCACACGGAAAATTCTACATCAAATTCTCTCCTCTTCATCCGAATGATGATCCACAAACTATCATCAGGACAGAGCGAGAGAGATTGAGCACGTCCTACTCCATTAACGCACGTCCTCAAAAAACATTGTGGTCTCGGAAGTGGATCACCAAGATCGTTGGTTTCAGAAACAAGGTTCAAAGTAAATTTGTTCTCGACTGCATGTTGTATAGATACTACATCTCTCGGAACAAAGAAGCAACCCTCACTATCATGGATGCTGAATTTCCATCTATCAATCCCAATGACATTATCACAGTCGTTGCTCACCTCCGAGATCGCCAATCTAATCATTCAAGAATCGGAGCTTACAATGTTGCCATGAACTTCTTGAAGGACTATGTTGCTGAATTTTACAGGTCCGACATTGAGTTTACACACTTATTCAAAACAGAAAATGTGTTGGCGAAAATAACTTATGAACTGCCTGAAGCTCAAATCTTGGCAGAAGGTCCCATAGAAGAACCTCAGCTCGGATACGTCTATCTTAAGAAGAAGACCAATCGAAATGAATTCTTTCGAGTTCTTGATAAACATCTCGTTCATTCAAACATCCTTCAAAAGTTCATCGCCAATGCTGCTAAAAGTGATGCTTGAAGAAGAAGTTCATTGAACATCTTAAATGGTATTTGGAAGTCTAAAGTTGGTTGCATAATGCTTACCTTTTTGTATCTGCAGAAGCCAACTAAGTTGACTGATTGCTAAGTTTACTTAGGGGGAGATTGTTAATGCATAAATAGTGAACCTCTAGCAATCCGAACCAAAAGCATATCCGAAGTCAACTCAAGTCCGAGATGTGAAGATGTTTCGAAGCTTATCCAATTCCAAAGTGAAGTAGTTTCCGAGATTAGTTTTTGATGTGATTGAGTCTGTACAAGCATTTAATGCTTTTTTTCTTTTGTTGATGGAACAATTCTTAGGACCAATTCAGTAAATAAGTGTCAGAATTATCAAACACTTTGTATTATCTAGTCCTTAGAATGTTTTCTCGGTTTGTACTATGTATCTCCTTTACTATTTAAGGAGTTGATGCTTCATATATTAAGAACCAAGAATAGAAGTAATCAAAATATTATCTTCAGTTCTTCACATCAATCTCTAACTCTCTTCCAAGTCAAATTTCTTTCACTTACATTCTACTTGTTCTAAAATTGTCTTTACTTTGATCTTACTCAATCTTACTTCATTTTTACTTACTTGTATACTTTGTTGAATATTATCTTCAAGTCTCGACTGGTTTACCAGACTTGACTGGACCAACTTATTAGAAGCAGACATTAATCTTAAAGGTTAATTCAAGGTTTGAGTTTTCAAACATTGTCCGCGCATTGAATCTTGTTCTCACAAAGTTATGTTGTCGTTCAATTGTGTTGAGTATAACCCATGAAAACCCATTATTATAGGTCAAAACCGTCATTATATGGTAGGGTATTTTTGGAAATATATATATCTTATTAAGATAACCATCAATAATAATACACCTATACTGATGTGCTTTTTCTTATAGAGTGATAAATATTTACTTATAGTCACTGTTAATAAATATTATCGCGGGTACTGTTGACTTTTAGAGACACAAATTTAATTAAGATGTCAGCATGAGCTATCTTTACTAACATGTTTAATGGTTTATCATTACTATTGTTTACATACACCGACAAATAAAAATTGAACATGTCACCAAAAATGATCTATACTAACGTATTATTTCTTTTATTATGATTATTGATAACTATTCCTAACATGTTTAGTTTTATATTGTGAATATTGTGTATATTTACTCATTCATTGGACAATTAAACGGTGGCCATAAAATACTTATAGTGATGTCTTTTTTCCTATAGAGTGATAAATTTGTACTTATAGTCACTATTTATAAATATTATCGTAGTCATCGAGATCACCTAGTTTTCAAAAACTGACTCCATATGCCAGTTTTGTACTAGTTTTAATAAAACATGTAGTTTATGTCAAAGGTATATTCATTCAGTGATTCAAACTCATTCAAGCCTCTGATTCAATCAACAACTACTAAATTGCCCCTTAGTGTGGTTTTACTTTAAAAATCGATCCACAAACACCGAACTACACACATACACACACGCATATATATATATATATATATATATATATATATATATTAACGCATCTATCATATTAAGAAAAATATTACTTAATTTTTTATGCCATCCAAATTAAATAGCTACATGCACAAGTATATTATGCATAAATCAGATTAATTATTACAAAATATATATATATATATATATATATATATATATATATATATATATATATATATATTGATAAAAACCAATTTTATAACAATTTGAAATTTCGCTAAAAGGAACAATTTTAAAACGAAATCTTAATCTAAACCCATATTATAATATACCAGGTTTTTGCAAATAACTATTTTCATAAGATCTTATTTGTGTTTAAATTTGTTTCCTAAACAATATTAAAATTATATAATCACATCACATACATTTAATAAAATTAAAAAAAAAATTAAAACATGTGCAAAATAATAAAATACATGTTTAATTTTATTTTTTTTGTATATTTAAAAAATCAGATTAATTAATCAAATATAATAAAGTTTTAAAGTTTAAAATATAATTAAGAGGTCAAATGAAAATGATATTTAGATGAGGGGTTTGTTTATCATTACGCATTTGAAGATTAAGAGGTCGATAAAAAACAAATGGTTGATATCAACCTCAAAAGAAGTAATATACAATATATTCTAATAATAATAAGTTTTTCAAATAGTTATTTTAAATAGTAAAAAAAATATTATAATTTGCCATTAAAATGCTCTAACATTTTCAAGCGTGTAGTTTTGACAAAATATTTAACAAGAAGTTCCTTTCGTTCAAAGTTGAAACACTCGAACTCAAACAAATACCAACAGCTCACAAGATTTGTTGGTATTATCCTCCAAACATTCCAAAACTATAACAGCTAAGATTCAATACTTTAACATTCATCCTATTTAGTAGTTGTGTTGTTTAATTTAGGTGTAGTTTGGCTTCTCATTTTATTAATCTTGATATTAAACCCAAATTAAATAAATATATCATGCATAACCACCCCAAAAACTTTTCTTGGCTCTAATACCATAATACTTATGACATAGACATAAATTTAAGACATAAATTTCATTTTAGAAAACAATTAGTTTTATGACATAAATATCATTTTTAGAAAACAAATAGTTTTGTTTTTAGATAACGCATTTGTTTGTAACGAATTTTAATACTAGCTTTTATGAGCCATCTAGCATCATGAATATGATTATTGTTTAAAATCGTACCTACATTAGTAGGTTTGTAAGAATCCTTGAGATTTTGCTCAAAATTATTTATAGATTCTTGGATTTGTTGTATTCTTAAAAGAATATCTCTATTAGGAATACAATTCATCAAGATTTTGTTAGACATGATTAAATAATTCAAGCATGAATTTGATTAATTTGATTATTAAAAACGAGTACTATTTTAACAAAAATTTCAAATCTTGTAGAATTAATAGTTAAAATAACTCGAAATTAAATTATCATGGAGAAATAAATTTAATAACAACAATAAAACAATTGAATAGAATATTTTAGATAGTACCTTCTTGAATTAAGCTTGAATTACAATCAATACATACATCTGGAGAAAGAATTATCTGAAAATCTAGAGACTTTGAACATCTACTAGTAGAAAAAGAGACTATTGGAGATTTTTTAGACATGGGATGAACATTTTTTTTAGAGTAAATATTTTCCTTGCCCCATTCTACTGAAATATGATGTCTATTTATATTCATCTTGAAGACTTCAAAGTCTTGAAATCTTGTAGTGAAATTTGTCGTATGATTCAATGGCCAATCAATTACTTGTAAGTGGTTGTCACTCATCTTTTGAAGAAATTGTCGTTTGTAATCAATAAATATCACATTTTGATAAAGCATGTCATCATAGAGCATCTTCTAAAGTTTTTTGTCTTCATATTATCATTGATGATAAGAATAAATAATTTTGATAATAAATTTGAAAATATTTGTTTATACACTATAAATACATATATAGTGTATACTCACACAGTTTATACACAATCGTATTTGAAAATAATAATTTTGATAAATAGAAGAAACGAAATACCCTACATTGAAGGTATTACACCAAATTTAATGATAAGAATTTCTTATTCTTCATAAGGATCATTAAAAGGGTCTTGAGCGTCTTGAAATAAATCATTCTTTATAGATTTTGGAGAATCGTCAGAAACTGATGGAGTTTGGCGAATTTCTTGAAGTAAGCTTTGAAGTTCTTGAGGAGAATAGGTAGCAGCATCTTTGATTCTTGCAATTAGATCCACATCACTTTGAGGAAGACTGTTGATAAAAGTGGCTTCAACCTCTGGTTTTTGAATATATATTTCTTGATAATGTTTAATTACTGCTTGTTCGTTGGCTTGAGAAATCTTCATTTTATCCCACCATTTTGAGCGAAATTGGCGATTAAGCCAGGGAGGAGAGGAATCCTTTGCTTCTTGATAATGAAAACTCCAAGACATTATCCATGGAACTTTGAATATCATAGTGAATTGTAGCATATATTCAAATTCTAGAATTTGTTGAATAAACAATTCCTTAAATTTGAGATATCCATCGTAAATTTCTTTTGGTAACAATTTGGAAGAATTTCCATATATTTGTACCAATTGATAAACCATCTTGGATATTCACAATTGAAGTTCAAATCAAAGAAGATAAACCATGAGTGTGAATAATTCCGAATAAAGAACGCCTTAGTCCAGGCATCTTGATAATCATAGTAAGAAAATCTGGGATAAGCAGGATAACTTATAAGAGGTTTTTCAGAGTGAAGGTTTGGAACCCAACTTTCTGGAGAAATGATTTAGATGATATGAGCTTTGCTAAAATCAACTTTCAGGATAACTTATAAGTGGTTTACATATAATTCCTAAATCTTTGAAAAAATCATGGATATAATTTAAGCATCCTAAAAATCTTTGAAGTTGCCTTTTATCTTTAATTTAATCGGGAAATTTAGTAGAAAGTTGCAAGCTGCTTGTAATAGGTCTAATAGTGTTTTTGACAATATCATGTCCTAAAAAACGAATTTCATTTTTAAATAAATGCATTTTTGCTGCAGAGACAGCTAAACCATTTTGACAAATTAAATCATGAAATTGATTTAAATGTTTGAAATGTTGATCAATTGATCTTGAAAAAATTAGGACATCGTCAATATAAGCAATAGCAAAACTACTTATAGGAGTTATGATATCATTCATAATATTTTGGAATTCAGAATGGGCATTTTTTAATCCAAAAGGCATTACATTCCATTCAAAATGCCCGAAGGAAACATTAAATCAGTTTTGTATCTATCTTCCTCATGAAGTTGTATTTGCCAAAATCCTAATTTCATATCAAACTTTGAAAATATGTTTGAATCATAAAGTTTTTTTTAGCAAATTTCGTTTATTAGGAATAGGATAACGAATCCATTCTAAAACTTTGTTTAAAGGTTTATAATTTATAACTAACCTTGGTGATCCTCTTTCTAATTCTGCGGCATTCATAACATAAAATGCTGAACAAGACCATGGTGATTTAGAAGGTCTTATGAGTTTTTTATTTATTAAATCTTGAATTTCATTTTTACAATGACTTTCTAGTTCGCTATTCATGTGAATGACTCTAGATTTTGAAGGAATAACATTTTCATCAAAAAAATTTATATACGGTAATTTTACAATATGTTGTTTTCTATTCCAAAAGGCATTAGGAATATTAGAACATACATTTTTTTCAAATTTTAATTTTAAACCTATTATTTTATTTTGAATATTATTATCATTTAATTGATTAGTTATTCGAACATTATTTATTTCGTTAATAAGATATTTGGCTTGTTGTGTTTTATAATTAAGGACATTAATCGTTGAATATTGAGGAGGTTCACAAAATTTAAATATAATTTCTTTTCCAAAAACATTGGTTCTTATACCATCATCATGAACCATAAACGGATATAGTTTTGTAATGAAATGTGTTCCTAGAATTAAAGGAGAAGAGAGATCTTTTACTAAAATTAGGTGAGTTTTATAACAGTAATCTTGGTTATTACAAATATGAACATCAGAAACATTATAATTTACAATTAATTTTGTACCTCCGGCACCAGTAAGTCTAGATGCAGTTTTTTCATAGAATTGTGTAGGAAAAATTCCTTCTTGAATACAATTCATATCAGCACCACTATCAATTAAAGCAGTTAGGTTGATTTTAAAATTATCCTTGACTAAAGTAATTTGAGTGTTCCATTTTTGAGAAACTTGATTATTTATAATTTTACCAATAGTTACATTTTTAATTTTATTTTCTTCTTCGTTATTAATTTCTATATTTTTTTTTAAAAGTAGAAGGTTTTTCTTTTTGTAAAATTAAAATTTTATTTTTTATTTCTTTTATTTCTTGTTTTACTATTTTTAATTCTTCTTGAAGTTCTTGCATAGAAATTGGCTTTGCTTCAGTAAATCTTTCATATATATATTTTTTAAATTAAAATTTTCATTATTAGCAGGAGTTATGTTATTAGTTTTATTAAGCATCTGCTTTATTAATAATTCTTGGATATTTTTATCTTTTATAGAATCAAGAGAGTTTAAAAGATCTTTATCATCTTGTGAAAGAACGTTAATTGAACTACTAGTAATTACATTGATTAAATTATTACAATGACATTTACCAATAATTCGCAAATATCAGAATCTTCTGAACTTGAAGTAGTATTTTCGAGAATATTTAAATCATTTGTTTGAAAATCAGAAATACTTTCATCGGAATCTGAATCAGTATTTAAAATATTTTTTCTTATTTGTTCTTTTAAAGCATCAGAAACATTTAACTCATTTATTTTTGTCTTAGCATAACAATTATTAGTTGTATGACCATTACACCCAAATTTATGACAAATAATAATATCTTTTGATTTTCTTTTAGATTTTTTATAATTTGGTTTATAAGGTTTTTTAGATTTTGAAGCATAATCTTGGCCTTTTTTATAATTTTCTGGTAGATTATATTTTCTTTTCCTGAAATATTTTGAAGATCTTTTCTTATATACTTTAGATTTGGAAGTAGACGGACCATTCAAGGGCTGATAACCATATTGTTGGCAAAAATTTCCCAATTCATTTTTACTGTTAATTCTATCTTTTTTGAGTTTTTCTTTAAACCTAAGATCAGCACAAACTGCTAATCCCTCTTTATTAATGTAGTTTATTAAATCTCCATAAGTTAAATTTTGATAAGGGATGGTATTATTAAAATTTTCTCTTAATTTTTGTCTAACTCTTTCTGCAAAGAGTTTTGGAAGGCCATCAATAAAACGTTCTTTCCAATAAGACTCTTTACAATCAAGTCTCGAAAAAACTTTAACAAGATAATTATCTTTATACCATCTAAAATCAGTAAGTTTTCTACAATGTAAATTCATTAAAATTTCTGAAGTTTTTTCTTGAAAAGTAGTAGGATCTCCTACAAAGTTTTTGATAATAGAAAAAAATTAAAGTGTTAACCATATCATCTTCAAACGTTTGTATTTGTTGATTATTTTCTTGCTTTATAATAGTTTTCTTAGCAGATAAAATATAATCTTTTTCTTCTTGTGAAATATAGAAATCCCACCATCCTTTAAGACTTTCAGTAAAACCAGAAGTAATAATATTAACAATTTGAAGTTGAGTATTATTATGAGCTTTATAAGCATTAGCAGCCATAGTCATTTCTTGTACAATATTCATAATTTGATGTTCAGAATGGCCATCAATATTCCATTCATAAACAGAATTACCATCATATTGAGAACGATCAAATTGAAAAGTTCGTTCTTCAAGTTCAACATCTGGAAGAGAGGGTCTATTCCAATAATTTCTTATGGTTGGTTTTGGATTCTTTCCGAAAGTGCTTCGCTTTGATTGATGAATTTTATTAAGATTTGAAAAGTCATTAGTGAGTTGACTAATATCATCATTTGAATTAATAAATTGTTGAGCAAGAGTTTCAAAAAAAAAATTCACTATTTTCATATTCATCATTTGTAAGAGTATTAATATTGTTAGTGTTTGAGATATGAAGTTTTGAAAGTCTTTTTTATAATTCGTTAATTAAATCCGTATTTCCTAGATTAAAATTACCATCGATTTTGCAAGGAACAAAACTTATATTACTAGTGCATGCCATATCTTGCTTATTAACATTCTTATCTTTAAAAAAAAATTCTACAATTTTAACTAAATACTCGGTAATACTAGATAAGGTTTCGTTTGCATAATTATTTTGGTAAATAATTTTTTGAAGACCCTTTTCAATAGTTAATTGATTTGGGGCTTGAACTAAAGGAGTCGCAATAAACATATCGTTAATAATAATTTCTCCTTTTGGTGGAAAATTAGCAATAATTTCTTTATTAGAAATAATATCTTTATATTTTTTCTCAAAAATGGGAGTGATAGAATCATTTTTAAATGGGTAATTTATGTTATGTTTCGGGGCATAAATTAATTCAAACCATTGAAAAAAAGGAGAATGAATTTTATTTGATAAAACATAATCTTCCCAAAGGCCTAAATGGAGAAATCTTAAGTAGTATGAAAAATTTTCTTCTTGCCAAGCTCTTTTTTTATTATTGTAATATTTATAATACTCAATATTTTTTAAGCAATCAAAGTCAACTTGATATTCTAAATTCGAGAAATTCATTTTAAGAGGTTGTTTTTGTTAGGATTGAAGAAATATGTTTTATTGACTTTAAATTATGACTTCGTGATTTTTTGTATTTTTTTATTCCTATCTTTACCCTAGAAATTTTTTCTATTTGTTTATTATATTTATTAGTATATGGAAGTATTTTGTTTAAATTATAATCTTCATGAGTTATAATTTCTTCTAAATTTTGTATGGTTTTGCATATATTAGAATTTATCTTCCAATGTATTTTTAACATATTAGCCCAAAGCTTATTATTTTTTGAACAATTAATTTGTACTTTAGAACTCATATTTGTTGTTTAAAATTTTGAAGTTCATCAATAAAATCTGATTTAGTAGGACTAGGAAGACTATTTTCACTATTTTGATCATCTTGATATAATGGTTTGGGAATAGAATTAGTATAGTCAACAGTTTTTAGTTTTAAAGATCTTGACTTTGATAACGAAGATTTTGAAGAGCTTGTTTCTGGGATAAAAGAAGTTGATAATCTGGATGATAAAATATTTAAGGAAGAAAAATTTATATCTACTGAACCATCATTATATTCTATAATATTTGAGATTTGTTTGGAAGAGTCTAGTGGTTTTGGATCGATAACATTTTGTAAGTTCCAATTACATGATTGAGTTATATCAGACCATTTTAATCTTTTTGGTGTGTGAACTTTGGTATGGTTAGTATTTGCTTCAAAAATAATTGTTTCATTTTTAGGACTTGATAAACGTGTTTTCGGTTCAAGTGTAGTTGTCATAGTTTTGTAACAAACACGATAAATTATTGATAAAGGCTTTGTATCATCTTTAAATTCTAAATTTTTTGTTTCTATAGTTAACACTAAAGTATCTAAAATATTTTTATCAAATAATCCTACAGAAAAATTTGGATAACAATTGAAATAAATAGGTCCGTTAGCAATATTTGTTTCAGCCATAGCTAAAATAGAATTTTGAAAATCTTTGTCTCTTGTCTCTTAAAATAAGGAGAACAGGGGCATCTATTCCAAGTCTAAATAGAGGTTTGATAGCAATTTGGACTAAACCGACATGTAAAAATTTATATTTCATTCTATGCTCTAGAATAGATCGTGATGATAACAAATGTAAATTTTGTTGGTTTTGACCAATAGACAAAGTTTGTTCTGTCATTTTAATAGAATAACCTTGAAAATAGTCAAAAGTTCATATTCTATATATTGTATTAACATTAGTTTTAGGTATTGTCCAATTATTCAAACTTTGTTATATGCTATTAACGGTTTCTTCAATAGAATTTAATTGATTATCATAATCTTGTTCATTGTCGATATTTTTACCAGGAATATATTTTTGGATAGTATGCCTGAAAATTTACTCATATTTAATTAATTTTGCTTTAAAATTCTATAAGAAAACTTACTTGTTTTAATATCGATGAACAGAGGCTGTTGGAAAATGTTTTTTTTATGTGACCATCACTGAAATAAGACGAACTGTTTTGATGTTATCTAACAAATATTATCAGTTATTTCAGGTTGTATCAATACGTAATCAAAACGGTATATACGAAAACACGTGAATGACAAAAACGCAAAGACGTAAATTCACAACTCAACAAGTCTCAAACCGCATGAAGATAAGAATCTCAAGACTCAAGTCATGCAACTCAAACCACTTGCAAAACCGAATACAAAGATCAAAAACGAATCAAACCAAAGCAAGATGATTCACGAACCCGACTCGACTCGCATACCCGCGGATATCATGGATCAAATCCAAAATTCAGAACCAAAACCATTCAGGTCCCGCGACCAGCCCGCGGCCCGCATGACAAACCGTACAAAACTGATCAGGTCCAGCGACCGACCCGCGGCCCGCACCCATACCCGCGTAGATCGAGATTTTCACTTCAGCTATTCAGAACGCAAGACGCGACATACCCACGGCCCGCACCCATACCCGTGACCCGCGCCCATACCCGCGTACATCGAATTTTTACTTCAGCTATTCAGATCGCAAGAAGCAGCCATGCACGCGACCGACCCGCGGCCCGCGCGCACACCCGCGTAAAACTCATCCATGCAAGAAATACCCACGAATATATATTATATATATGTATATTGTGTGTATATGTATATATATATATATATACATATATATATACATGTATCGTATATATACATATGAAGGAAGAAACAAGAAAACACAAAAGCAAAAGTCTCCATCACATGTGTTTCTTCTTTCTTTCTAAACTCACAGCTTCATCATCACTTCCAGCATACATACCACCTAGAAATTACTTTTGAATATATATACATGCACATGCATAGTGTATATGTGTATGTGCTGTGAGGAAAGAAAGCAAAGACAGCACAAAAGAAGAAAACCCACTTGCATGCTTCCAACTTCTTTCCAGCTTTCACTCCTCAACAATGTTTACTTTCCCTTAAACAAATGAGAGTTGCCTGGAGTATTTGTGCAAGAAGAGAGGTGTAGAGAGAAAAACACCAAAGTGTGAATAAAATCACCAAAGTGTGGGAGTGTTGTGGGTAAATACACCAAAAAGAGAGAGAGAGAGAGAGAGAGAGAGAGAGAGAGAGAGCATACGTGAGTATGTGTGTGTGTGGATGTATGTGAGTGTATTGTGTGTGTTAGAGAGTGTTTAAAGAGTTTTCATTGTAATATTCTGTAACTCTTTCACTCCAAAAGAAGAAAGCCAAAGCCAAGACCAACAAGCTTCAAGAACAACCTCTTCTTCAAGAACAACTCAAGAACACAAACACTATTCATCATCTTCCTCACATTCAACCCATCAAACAAAGCCTATACCACCTTTGTTTACTACACCAATCACCACCAAACACCTCTCTCACATCAAAACAACCAATACCAACTTTCAAAACAACCGATACCAACATCAAAACATCCAATACCAACACCCAAAACATCCGATACCAACACCCAAAACAACCCATACCAACACCCAAATCAACCAATACCCATACCCAAATCAACCAAGACAACATACCTACCTTACCAACAACAACCTTTCAAAACAACCAGAAATACCTTAAATACAATTACATAAAAACCAGTGTATTTGTCTTACTGTATAAACAATTGAGTAACAGAATTTTGAATAAATTTTATGTTACTTATACCTGATTGAACATTGAACAAATAGAGACACAGTCTATTAAGATCCAGTCCAACCCTAAGCCGTTCAGTCATTTATTTGACAAACGTACTTTATAGACCAGTCGTTCCACAAGTCCAGTTCAAAACCCACCTACTATATCTATATTTATATATTTTATTACAGCTTTATGTCATTTAAATACTGCCATTTATTTCATTTATAGCTTTCAGTCATTTATAGCTTTCCAGTATTTATTTATTCCGCACTTCTTATCTTTCCGCATCTAATCTCATTAAATATATATATCTATCACCCAGTAACTGGTAACTAAGCCTTTTATTCGTGGTAATCAGATCGTATATTTTTAACAATTGGTATCAGAGCTTGTGTGATTTACCTTGAAATTTTTGTCGAAAACTTTTGGTTAGCGTTTATAAACCTTCCATAAGCTTTTCTTTAAAAATTTCATTTTAATATCACTTGTTCAAAATCCTTTCAAAAAAAAAAATGTCTTCTGCTAATTACTCCAACATTAACTCTGTTTCTATTGCTAACAGCTTGGGATCTGGTTCACGGGCACCCATACTTATTCCTGAAGAGTATAATTCGTGGGTTGGCCGTATGAATCTTCATCTAAACTCCATAAATGAAAATGTCTGGAATTGTGTAGAAGGAACATATGTTACTCCAGAAAATATGGCTACTCTTGCTACAAATCAAGCCACTCTTGCTGAAACCGAAAAAAAGCTGCAACTCCAAGCCAAAAAGGAACTTGTGTCTGGAATTCCCCACAGTATTCTAAGTCAAATGGATGACATAATGCTGTTGACTGCAAATCAAATCTGCGAGAATTTAAAAAATCGTTTTTGTGGAAATCAAAGAATTATTGGAAACAAAAGAACATCTGTTTTAAATGAATTCGATAATTTCAAGATGCTTTCATCAGAAACCATTCATGATGCTCATGATAGGTTTAATTTTATCATGGTAAAAATGAACAATTTGGGCATCAAAAAGACACAACACGAGATAAATCTCAAGTTTCTAAACAATCTTTACGAAAGCTGGAAGATGGTTAAACTCATCATTCAGGGAAATCCAGCCATTCATACTGAAACTCTATACAATTTGTATGGAGAACTTCAATCGTATGAATCCTCGATTGACCCACCAACCACTACAGCTTTTGGAGGACCACTTGCTCTCGTTTCCACATCTTCTCAAAACCAAACACCTTTTAATGAACAAAACTTCAATCATTTTAATCAGACATCTTTTCAAAACCAACCCTTTTTGAACAATTCTTTTGATCAATCTGATTTAAATGATGAAGCAGACTACCAACAACTGTGTGCTTTGGTAGCAAACACAAACCTCCAGAGATTTATTCCAAATCACGGTCAATCGAATTTTAAACCAAATTTTCAAAACCGACCATCATTTGGACAAAATAATTCTGGATTTCAACCAAGACCTCAACCTGTTCAAAACAACTCAGGTTTTCAACCAAGACCTTATTTTGGACAAAATTTTCAAAGACCTTCCTTCCAAAACAATTCAAACCAAGGTTTTCAAAACCAGGGATTTCAAAACAATCCCAACTCAAGTCATCATAACAATAACCAAAACAACAGTTTTCAAAACCAAAACAGAGGATTCCAAAATCAAGGTTACACTAATCAAAACAATGGCTTTCAAAACAACCAAAATTTTGGATTCCAACAGAACCCTTCCCAATCTTCCCAACAAATCCAAACTCAAGCTCCTGAAAGACTTCCGATTAAAAGTCAAAAGGATGACAGTGATGAAGAAGTGATCATTTGTCACAACTGCAAAGGAACTAATCACTATGCCAGAGAATGCCGAGCCAAAAACAAAACCAAAGTCAAAGACTCAGCATACTACGCTCAAAAAGCCGATGAATTAAAGAAACAGGAAAATCAAGATAAGCAAAGAGCATTGATGGCAATCCATGAACCAAACGTGGAATACTGGCCAACTTCTGAAGACGAAGTTGACAATGAACCAACACAATCAAACTTCTGTTTCGTAGTTGGTGTTGATAGACCTTCAAGAGCTCCAAACGTCATACAACAGGTATTTAATGTTGGAGAACCCAATGATGATACATGGTATATTGATAGTGGCTGCTCCAAGCATATGACAGGAAACCGAAACTACCTGCGTGACTTCAAACCCACCCAAACAAATCAAGATGTTACCTTCGGCAACAACATGACGGCAAAAATCAAAGGTTATGGAAACATAGCAAATGGTAACTTCACCATAAACAAAGTTGCCTATGTCGATGACCTGAAACACAACCTCATAAGTGTTTCTCAACTGTGTGATAACAATCTTGAAGTCCTATTCACCAAACAAAGAAGCTTGATCATGGACGCCAAAACCAAAGAAATCATTGTTGATTCTTACCGTGCCGGAAATATGTATCCACTTGACATGGATCTTATCTATGGTAAACCCGATATATGTCTGCTATCAAAAGCCCCAGCAGATATCAGTTGGTTATGGCACCGCCGCCTTTCCCATCTAAACTTTGGGTACATCAACAAACTAATCGGCGATGATCTTGTTAGAGGACTGCCACTTCTGAAGCTTGATAATGAAACTCTGTGTGCCGCATGTGAAAAAGGAAAACTTTCCAAATCAACTCACAAAAGCATCTCAGAATCTAGTGTATCCGAACCACTAGAATTGTTGCACATAGACCTTTGTGGCCCTGCCAAAACCCAAACCATACAAGGGAAGAAGTATATTCTTGTTGTCATTGATGGTTTCTCGCGCTTTACGTGGGTCTTTTTCTTAAGACTAAAATCAGAAGCACCTGAAGAAATGATCAACTTCATCAAACAAATCGAACTGAAGCTCAAACGACCTGTTCGAAGAATCCGAAGTGATAATGGTTTAGAGTTCAAAAACAAGACTCTAGATTCATTTCTCAAAGACAAAGGAATTGAACATAACTTCTCAGCCCCATACACTCCACAACAGAACGGCATTGTCGAAAGAAGGAACATAACTCTATGTGAAGCTGCAAGATCAATGCTAATCTTCGCTGATCTGCCACAATACTTCTGGGCAGAAGCAATAGCCACAGCTTGCTACACTCAAAATCGTTCCTTAATCCATAAACATCTTCATAAAACACCATATGAAGTCATTAACAACCGAAAACCAAACATCAAAATTTTCCATATTTTTGGTTGTCGATGCTTCATAAAGAACAATAAAGATCACCTTTCAAAATTTGAGAGACGGGCTTCTTGTCATCATGTTTGGAAGAGGACGACGAACTCATTTTCCCTGCAAAAATTCTCGAGAAAGAAAGTCAGGAAGCGAATTATTTTCTCCTTTTATAAATTCTATTTCGAAATCAAAGTTACCTAAGAGGGCTTGCCACCGAGCAAACATTTGCTTGGAAATAATATTTTTCACATCTTTTTCTAAAATAGTTTTTGCAGATTGACAATCTATTCTTAATAAAAAACTTTTCATAAATAAATCATCTTCAAATTTTTTTAATACATAAAACAATGCTTAAAATTTCTTTTTTGACAGTTGAATAATTTTTTTGTGTATCATTCCATGCACCAGAGTAATATCGAACCAATTGTTCCTCTTTTGAGTTAACAAATTTTTGTTTTAGAATTCCTCCGAATCCAATATCACTAGCATCGGTTTCAACTATGATATTGGCATTGGGATGAGGTAAATTTAAACATGGCAAAGTAGGAACCTTTTGTTTTATATATTTAGTTATATCTGTATGTTTTTGAGTCCATGGTTCAGGATTATCTTTAAATCTATTATAAAGTGGTTTACATATAATTCCTAAATCTTTGAAAAAATCATGGATATAATTTAAGCATCTTAAAAATCTTTGAAGTTGCCTTTTATCTTTAATTTCATCAGGAAATTTAGTAGAAAATTGCAAGCTTCTTGTAATAGGTCTAATAGTGTTTTTGACAATATGATGTCCTAAAAAACGAATTTCATTTTTAAATAAATGCATTTTTGCTGCAGAGACAGCTAAACCATTTTGATAAATTAAATCATGAAATTGATTTAAATGTTTGAAATGTTGATCAATTGATCTTGAAAAAATTAGGACATCGTCAATATAATCAATAGCAAAACTACTTATAGAAGTTATGATATCATTCATAATATTTTGGAATTCAGAAGGGGCATTTTCTATTCCAAAAGGCATTAGGAATATTAGAATAGACATTTTTTTCAAATTTTAATTTTAAACCTATTATTTTATTTTGAATATTAATATCATTTAATGGATTAGTTATTCGAACATTATTTAATTTCGTTAACAAGATATTTGGCTTGTTGTGTTTTATAATTAAGGACATTAATCGTTGAATATTGAGGAGGTTCACAAAATTTAAATATAATTTCTTTTCCAAAAACATTGGTTCTTATACCATCATCATGAACCATAAACGTATATAGTTTTGTAATGAAATGTGTTCCTAGAATTAAAGGAGAAGAGAGATCTTTTACTAAAATTAGGTGAGTTTTATAACAGTAATCTTGGTTATTACAAATATGAACATCAGAAACTTTATAATTTACAATTAATTTTGTACCTCCGGCAGCAGTAAGTCTAGATGCAGTTTTTTCATAGAATTGTGTAGGAAAAATTCCTTCTTGAATACAATTCATATAAGCACCACTATCAATTAAAGCAGTTAGGTTGATTTTAAAATTATCCTTGACTAAAGTAATTTGAGTGTTCCATTTTTGAGAAACTTGATTATTTATAATTTTACCAATAGTTACATTTTCAATTTTATTTTCTTCTTCGTTATTAATTTCTATATTTTTGTTTTTAAAAGTAGAAGGTTTTTCTTTTTCTAAAATTAAAATTTTATTTTTTATTTCTTTTATTTCTTGTTTTACTATTTTTAATTTTTCTTGAAGTTCTTGCATAGAAATTGGCTTTGCTTCAGTAAATCTTTCATATATATTTTTTAAATTAAAATTTTCATTATTAGCAGGAGTTATGTTATTAGTTTTATTAAGCATCTGCTTTATTAATAATTCTTAGATATTTTTATCTTTTATAGAATCAAGAGAGTTTAAAAGATCTTTATCATCTTGTGAAAGAACGTTAATAGAACTACTAGTAATTACATTGATTAAATTATTACAATGACATTACCAATACATTCGCAAATATCAGAATCTTCTGAACTTGAAGTAGTATTTTCGAGAATATTTAAATCATTTGTTTGAAAATCAGAAATACTTTCATCGGAATCTGAATCAGTATTTAAAATAATTTTTCTTATTTGTTCTTTTAAAGCATCAGAAACATTTAACTCATTTATTTTTGTCTTAGCATAACAATTATTAGGTGTATGACCATTACGCCCACATTTATGACAAATAATAATATCTTTTGATTTTCTTTTAGATTTTTTATAATTTGGTTTATAAGGTTTTTTAGATTTTGAAGCATAATCTTGGCCTTTTTTATAATTTTCTGGTAGATTATATTTTCTTTTCCTGAAATATTTTGAAGATCTTTTCTTATATACTTTAGATTTGGAAGTAGACGGACCATTCAAGGGCTGATAACCATATTGTTAGCAAAAATTTCTTAATTCATTTTTACTGTTAATTCTATCTTTTTTGAGTTTTTCTTTAAACCTAAGATCAGCACAAACTGCTAATCCCTCTTTATTAATGTAGTTTATTAAATCTCCATAAGTTAAATTTTGATAAGGGATGTTATTATTAAAATTTTCTCTTAATTTTTGTCTAACTCTTTCTGCAAAGAGTTTTGGAAGGCCAGCAATAAAACGTTCTTTCCAATAAGACTCTTTACAATCAGGTCTCGAAAAAACTTTAACAAGATAATTATCTTTATACCATCTAAAATCAGTAAGTTTTCTGCAATGTAAATTCATTAAAATTTCTGAAGTTTTTTCTTGAAAAGTAGTAGGATCTCCTACAAAGTTTTTGATAATAGAAAAAATTAAAGTGTTAACCATATCATCTTCAAACGTTTGTATTTGTTGATAATTTTCTTGCTTTATAATAGTTTTCTTAGCAGATAAAATATAATCTTTTTCTTCTTGTGAAATATAGAAATCCCACCATCATTTAAGACTTCCAGTAAAACCAGAAGTAATAATATTAACAATTTGAAGTTGAGTATTATTATGAGCTTTATAAGCATTAGCAGCCATAGTCATTTCTTGTACAATATTCATAATTTGATGTTCAGAATGGCCATCAATATTTCATTCATAAACAGAATACCATCATATTGAGAACGATGAAATTGAAAAGTTCGTTCTTCGAGTTGAACATCTGGAAGAGAGGGTCTATTCCAATAATTTCTTATGGTTGGTTTTGGATTCTTTCCGAAAGTGCTTCGCTTTGATTGATGAATTTTATTAAGATTTGAAAAGTCATTAGTGAGTTTACTAATATCATCATTTGAATTAATAAATTGTTGAGCAAGAGTTTCAAATTTTTTTTCACTATTAATATCACTATTTTCATATTCATCATTTGTAAGAGTATTAATATTGTTAGTGTTTGAGATATGAAGTTTTGAAAGTCTTTTTTCTAATTCGTTAATTAAATCCGTATTTCCTAGATTAAAATTACCATCGATTTGACAAGGAACAAAACTTATATTACTAGTGCTTGCCATATCTTGCTTATTAACATTCTTATCTTTAAAAAAAAATTCTACAATTTTAACTAAATACTCGGTAATACTAGATAAGGTTTCGTTTGCATAATTATTTTGGTAAATAATTTTTTGAAGACCCTTTTCAATAGTTAATTGATTTGGGGCTTAAACTAAAGGAGTCGCAATAAACATATCGTTAATAATAATTTCTCCTTTTGGTGGAAAATTAGCAATAATTTCTTTATTAGAAATAATATCTTTATATTTTTTTTCTCTAAAATGGGAGTGATAGAATCATTTTTAAATGGGTAATTTATGTTATGTTTCGGGGCATAAATTAATTCAAACCATTGAAAAAAAGGAGAATGAATTTTATTTGATAAAACATAATCTTCCCAAAGGCCTAAATGGAGAAATCTTAAGTAGTATGAAAAATTTTCTTCGTGCCAAGCTCTTTTTTTATTATTGTAATATTTATAATACTCAATATTTTTTAAGCAATCAAAGTCAACTTGATATTCTAAATTCGAGAAATTCATTTTAACAGGTTGTTTTTGTTAGGATTGAAGAAATATGTTTTATTGACTCTAAATTATGACTTCGTGATTTTTTGTATTTTTTTATTCCTATCTTTAGCCTAAAATTTTTTTCTATTTGTTTATTATATTTATTAGTATATGGAAGTATTTTGTATAAATTATAATCTTCATGAGTTCTAGTTTCTTCTAAATGTTGAATGGTTTTGCATATATTAGAATTTATCTTCCAATGTCTTTTTAACATATTAGCCCAAAGCTTATTATTTTTTGAACAATTAATTTGTACTTTAGAACTCATATTTGTTGATTGAAATTTTGAAGTTCATCAATAAAATCTGATTTAGTAGGACTAGGAAGACTATTTTCACTATTTTGATCATCTTGATATAATGGTTTGGGAATAGAATTAGTATAGTCAACAGTTTTTAGTTTTAAAGATCTTGACTTTGATAACGAAGATTTTGAAGAGCTTGTTTCTGGGATAAAAGAAGTTGATAATCTGGATGATAAAATATTTAAGGAAGAAAAATTTATATCTACTGAACCATCATTATATTCTATAATATTTGAGATTTGTTTGGAAGAGTCTAGTGGTTTTGGATCGATAACATTTTGTAAGTTCCAATTACATGATTGAGTTATATCAGACCATTTTAATCTTTTTGGTGTGTGAACTTTGGTATGGTTAGTATTTGCTTCAAAAATAATTGTTTCATTTTTAGGACTTGATAAACGTGTTTTCGGTTCAAGTGTAGTTGTCATAGTTTTGTAACAAACACGATAAATTATTGCTAAAGGCTTTGTATCATCTTTAAATTCTAAATTTTTTGTTTCTACAGTTAACACTAAAGTATCTAAAATATTTTTATCAAATAATCCTACAGAAAAATTTGGATAACAATTGAAATAAATAGGTCCGTTAGCAATATTTGTTTCAGCCATAGCTAAAATAGAATTTTGAAAATCTTTATGTCTCTTGTCTCTTAAAATAAGGAGAAGAGGGGCATGTATTCCAAGTCTAAATAGAGGCTTGATAGCAATTTGGACTAAACCGACATTTAAAAATTTATATTTCATTTTATGCTCTAGAATAGATCGTGATGATAACAAATGTAAATTTTGTTGGTTTTGACCGATAGACAAAGTTTGTTCTGTCATTTTAATAGAATAACCTTGAAAATAGTCAAAAGTTCCTATTCTATATATTGTATTAACATTAGTTTTAGGTATTGTCCAATTATTCAAACTTTGTTCTATGCTATTAACGGTTTCTTCAATAGAATTTATTTGATTATCATAATCTTGTTCATTGTCGATATTTTTACCAGGAATATATTTTTTGGATAGTATGCCTGAAAATTTACTCATATTTAATTAATTTTGCTTTAAAATTCTATAAGAAAACTTACTTGTTTTAATATCGATGAACAGAGGCGAATCGTCCCGACGATGATTGTGTTCCGGCACCGCGACTTACGTCCTTATCTGCGCGTTTTACGCTAATCCAACCAATCACAGGTCTTGTCTCTGAATCATACTTATTAAAACTTATAAATTTCTTAGAGAATATTAAACCCAAATTAAATAAATTTGAAATAAATATATCATGCATAACCACCCCAAAAACTTTTCTTGGCTCTGATACCATATTACTTATGACATAGACATAAATTTAAGACATAAATTTCATTTTAGAAAACAATTAGTTTTATGACATAAATATCATTTTTAGAAAACAAATAGTTTTGTTTTTAGATAACGTATTTGTTTGTAACGAATTTAAATACTAGCTCTTATGAGCCATCTAGCATCATGAATATGATTATTGTTTAAAATCGTACCTAGATTAGTAGGTTTGTAAGAATCCTTGAGATTTTGCTCAAAATTATTTATAGATTCTTGGATTTGTTGTATTCTTAAAAGAATATCTCTATTAGGAATACAATTCATCAAGATTTTGTTAGACATAAATAAATAATTCAAGCATGAATTTGATTAATTTGATTATTAAAAACGAGTACTATTTTAACAAAAATTTGAAATCTTGTAGAATTAATAGTTAGAATAACTCGAAATGAAATTATCATGGAGAAATAAATTTAATAACAACAATAAAACAATTGAATAGAATATTTTAGATAGTACCTTCTTGAATTAAGCTTGAATTACAATCAATAGATACATCTGGAGAAAGAATTATCTGAAAATCTAGAGACTTTGAACATCTACTAGTAGAAAAAGAGACTCTTGGAGATTTTTTAGACATGGGATGAACATTTTTTTTTAGAGTGAATATTTTTCTTGCCCCCTTCTACTGAAATATGATGTCTATTTATATTCATCTTGAAGTCTTCAAAGCCTTGAAATCTTGTAGTGAAATTTGCCGTATGATTCAATGGCCAATCAATTACTTGTAAGTGGTTGTCACTCATCTTTTGAAGAAATTGTCGTTTGTAATCAATAAATATCACCTTTTGATAAATCATGTCATCATAGACCATCTTCTAAAGTTTTTTGTCTTCATATTATCACTTAATTTTAGGACATGATATTGTCAAAAACACTATTAGACCTATTACAAGAAGCTTGCAATTTTCTACTAAATTTCCTGATGAAATTAAAGATAAAAGGCAACTTCAAAGTTTTATAGGATGCTTAAATTATATCCATGATTTTTTCAAAGATTTAGGAATTATATGTAAACCACTTTATAATAGATTAAAAGATAATCCTGAACCATCGACTCAAAAACATACAGATATAATTAAATATATAAAACAAAAGGTTCCTACTTTGCCATGTTTAAATTTACCTCATCCGAATGCCAATATCATAGTTGAAACCGATGCTAGTGATATTGGATTCGGAGGAATTCTAAAACAAAAATTTGTTAACTCAAAAGAGGAACAATTGGTTCGATATTACTCTGGTGCATGGAATGATACACAAAAAAATTATTCAACTGTCAAAAAATAAATTTTAAGCATTGTTTTATGTATTAAAAAATTTGAAGGTGATTTATTAATGAAAAGTTTTTTATTAAGAATAGATTGTCAATCTGCAAAAACTATTTTAGAAAAAGATGTGAAAAATATTATTTCCAAGCAAATTTTTGCTCGATGGCAAGCCCTCTTAGGTAACTTTGATTTCGAAATAGAATTTATAAAAGGAGAAAATAATTCGCTTCCTGACTTTCTTTCTCGAAATTTTTGCAGGGAAAATGAGTTCGTCGTCCTCTTCCAAACATGATGACAAGAAGCTCGTCTCTCAAAAGCTTGTTCCATTTCAAAATCAAAATCGTTTTTTTCCTTTAACTCCTACTTCTAAGAATTCACAACTTTATTCTAATATCCTTCAGTCAAAACTTGTTACTCCAAAAGTTACTTCAACAAACACTTTAAGCCCTTTTGTAAAACCTATCACTCCTCAAACTGAAAAATCTGTTACTCCTAGCCCTTCTACAAAAACTCCTTATTTTCTTAATCCAAATTTCTTAAGAGTTCAAATTCTTGAAGATTTTCAAATCCATAAGTTACATCAAGGTTTTCATATTCTCACAAATCATCTCTTTGGTCAAGGGAAAACCTTTTATGTTGATTCATATAAAACTCGAGAATATTATCAATCTATTTTGCAAGAATCTGGTTCGGTCAATTTTGTTCATCGTTCTAATTCAAAAGAAGAAAACATTGATTTTAGCAAAGCTCATATCATCAAAATCATTTCTCCAGAAAGTTGGGTTCCAAACCTTCACTCTGAAAAACCTCTTATAAGTTATCCTGCTTATCCCAGATTTTCTTACTATGATTATCAAGATGCCTGGACTAAGGCGTTCTTTATTCGGAATTATTCACACTCATGGTTTATCTTCTTTGATTTCAACTTCAATTGTGAATATCCAAGATGGTTTATCAATTGGTACAAATATATGGGAATTCCTCCAAATTGTTTACCAAAAGAAATTTACGATGGATATCTCAAATTTAAGGAATTGTTTATTCAACAAATTCCAGAATTTGAATATATGCTACAATTCACTATGATATTCAAAGTTCCATGGATAATGTCTTGAACTTTTCATTATCAAGAAGCAAAGGATTCCTCTCCTCCCTGGCTTAATCGCCAATTTCGCTCAAAATGGTGGGATAAAATGAAGATTTCTCAAGCCAACGAACAGGCAGTAATTAAACATTATCAAGAAATATATATTCAAAAACCAGAGGTTGAAGCCACTTTTATCAACAGTCTTCCTCAGAGTGATGTGGATCTAATTGCAAGAATTGAAGATGCTGCTACCTCTTCTCCTCAAGAACTTCAAAGCTTACTTCAAGAAATTCGCCAAACTCCATCAGTTTCTGACGATTCTACAAAATCTATAAAGAATGATTTATTTCAAGACGCTCAAGACCCTTTTAATGATCCTCGTGAAGAATAAGAAATTCTTAACATTAGATTTGGTGTAATACCTTCAATGTAGGGTATTTCGTTTCTTCTATTTATCAAAATTATTATTTTCAAATACGAGTTTGTATAAACTGTGTGAGTATAAACTATAAATGTATTTATAGTGTATAAACAAATATTTTCAAATTTATTATCAAAATTATTTATTCTTATCATCAATGATAATATGAAGACAAAAAACTTTAGAAGATGGTCTATGATGACATGATTTATCAAAAGGTGATATTTATTGATTACAAACGACAATTTCTTCAAAAGATGAGTGACAACCACTTACAAGTAATTGATTGGCCATTGAATCATACGGCAAATTTCACTACAAGATTTCAAGGCTTTGAAGACTTCAAGATGAATATAAATAGACATCATATTTCAGTAGAAGGGGGCAAGAAAAATATTCACTCTAAAAAAAAAATGTTCATCCCATGTCTAAAAAATCTCCAAGAGTCTCTTTTTCTACTAGTAGATGTTCAAAGTCTCTAGATTTTCAGATAATTCTTTCTCCAGATGTATCTATTGATTGTAATTCAAGCTTAATTCAAGAAGGTACTATCTAAAATATTCTATTCAATTGTTTTATTGTTGTTATTAAATTTATTTCTCCATGATAATTTCATTTCGAGTTATTCTAACTATTAATTCTACAAGATTTCAAATTTTTGTTAAAATAGTACTCGTTTTTAATAATCAAATTAATCAAATTCATGCTTGAATTATTTAATTATGTCTAACAAAATCTTGATGAATTGTATTCCTAATAGAGATATTCTTTTAAGAATACAACAAATCCAAGAATCTATAAATAATTTTGAGCAAAATCTCAAGGATTCTTACAAACCTACTAATCTAGGTACGATTTTAAACAATAATCATATTCATGATGCTAGATGGCTCATAAGAGCTAGTATTTAAATTCGTTACAAACAAATACGTTATCTAAAAACAAAACTATTTGTTTTCTAAAAATGATATTTATGTCATAAAACTAATTGTTTTCTAAAATGAAATTTATGTCTTAAATTTATGTCTATGTCATAAGTAATATGGTATCAGAGCCAAGAAAAGTTTTTGGGGTGGTTATGCATGATATATTTATTTCAAATTTATTTAATTTGGGTTTAATATTCTCTAAGAAATTTATAAGTTTTAATAAGTATGATTCAGAGACAAGACCTGTGATTGGTTGGATTAGCGTAAAACGCGCAGATAAGGACGTAAGTCGCGGTGCCGGAACACAATCATCGTCGGGACGATTCGCCTCTGTTCATCGATATTAAAACAAGTAAGTTTTCTTATAGAATTTTAAAGCAAAATTAATTAAATATGAGTAAATTTTCAGGCATACTATCCAAAAAATATATTCCTGGTAAAAATATCGACAATGAACAAGATTATGATAATCAAATAAATTCTATTGAAGAAACCGTTAATAGCATAGAACAAAGTTTGAATAATTGGACAATACCTAAAACTAATGTTAATACAATATATAGAATAGGAACTTTTGACTATTTTCAAGGTTATTCTATTAAAATGACAGAACAAACTTTGTCTATTGGTCAAAACCAACAAAATTTACATTTGTTATCATCACGATCTATTCTAGAGCATAGAATGAAATATAAATTTTTACATGTCGGTTTAGTCCAAATTGCTATCAAGCCTCTATTTAGACTTGAAATAGATGCCCCTGTTCTCCTTATTTTAAGAGACAAGAGACATAAAGATTTTCAAAATTCTATTTTAGCTATGGCTGAAACAAATATTGCTAACGGACCTATTTATTTCAATTGTTATCCAAATTTTTTTGTAGGATTATTTGATAAAAATATTTTAGATACTTTAGTGTTAACTGTAGAAACAAAAAATTTAGAATTTAAAGATGATACAAAGCCTTTAGCAATAATTTATCGTGTTTGTTACAAAACTATGACAACTACACTTGAACCGAAAACACGTTTATCAAGTCCTAAAAATGAAACAATTATTTTTGAAGCAAATACTAACCATACCAAAGTTCACACACCAAAAAGATTAAAATGGTCTGATATAACTCAATCATGTAATTGGAACTTACAAAATGTTATCGATCCAAAACCCCTAGACTCTTCAAAACAAATCTCAAATATTATAGAATATAATGATGGTTCAGTAGATATAAATTTATCTTCCTTAAATATTTCATCATCCAGATTATCAACTTCTTTTATCCCAGAAACAAGCTCTTCAAAATCTTCGTTATCAAAGTCAAGATCTTTAAAACTAAAAACTGTTGACTATACTAATTCTATTCCCAAACCATTATATCAAGATGATCAAAATAGTGAAAATAGTCTTCCTAGTCCTACTAAATCAGATTTTATTGATGAACTTCAAAATTTTAAACAACAAATATGAGTTCTAAAGTACAAATTAATTGTTCAAAAAATAATAAGCTTTGGGCTAATATGTTAAAAAGACATTGGAAGATAAATTCTAATATATGCAAAACCATTCAACATTTAGAAGAAACTAGAACTCATGAAGATTATAATTTATACAAAATACTTCCATATACTAATAAATATAATAAACAAATAGAAAAAATTTCTAGGCTAAAGATAGGAATAAAAAAATACGAAAAATCACGAAGTCATAATTTAGAGTCAATAAAACATATTTCTTCAATCCTAACAAAAACAACCTCTTAAAATGAATTTCTCGAATTTAGAATATCAAGTTGACTTTGATTGCTTAAAAAATATTGAGTATTATAAATATTACAATAAAAAAAAAGAGCTGGCATGAAGAAAATTTTTCATACTACATAAGATTTCTCCATTTAGGCCTTTGGGAAGATTATGTTTTATCAAATAAAATTCATTCTCCTTTTTTTCAATGGTTTGAATTAATTTATGCCCCTAAACATAAAATAAATTACCCATTTAAAAATGATTCTATCACTCCCATTTTAGAGAAAAAATATAAAGATATTATTTCTAATAAATAAATTATTGCTAATTTTCCACCAAAAGGAGAAATTATTATTAACGATATGTTTATTGCGACTCTTTTAGTTCAAGCCTCAAATCAATTAACTATTGAAAAGGGTCTTCAAAAAATTATTTACCAAAATAATTATGCAAACGAAACCTTATCTAGTATTACCGAGCATTTAGTTAAAATTGAAGAAATTTTTTTTAAAGATAAGAATGTTAATAAGCAAGATATGGCAAGCACTAGTAATATAAGTTTTTTTCCTTGTCAAATCGATGGTAATTTTAATCTAGGAAATACGGATTTAATTAACGAATTAGAAAAAAGACTTTCAAAACTTCATATCTCAAACACTAACAATATTAATACTCTTACAAATGATGAATCTGAAAATAGTGATATTAATAGTGAAAAAAATTTTGAAACTCTTGCTCAACAATTTATTAATTCAAATGATGATATTAGTAAACTCACTAATGACTTTTCAAATCTTAATAAAATTCATCAATCAAAGCGAAGCACTTTCGGAAAGAATCCAAAACCAACCATAAGAAATTATTGGAATAGACCCTCTCTTCCAGATGTTCAACTTGAAGAACGAACTTTTCAATTTCATCGTTCTCAATATGATGGTATTCTGTTTATGAATGAAATATTGATGGCCATTCTGAACATCAAATTATGAATATTGTACAAGAAATGACTATGGCTGCTAATGCTTATAAAGCTCATAATAATACTCAACTTCAAATTGTTAATATTATTACTTCTGGTTTTACTGGCAGTCTTAAAGGATGGTGGGATTTCTATATTTCAGAAGAAGAAAAAGATTATATTTTATCTGCTAAGAAAACTATTATAAAACAAGAAAATAATCAACAAATACAAACGTTTGAAGATGATATGGTTAACACTTTAATTTTTGCTATTATAAAAAACTTTGTAGGAGATCCTACTACTTTTCAAGAAAAAACTTCAGAAATTTTAATGAATTTACATTGCAGAAAACTTACTGATTTTAGATGGTATAAAGATAATTATCTTGTTAAAGTTTTTTCGAGACCTGATTGTAAAGAGTCTTATTGGAAAGAACGTTTTATTGCTGGCCTTCCAAAACTCTTTGCAGAAAGAGTTAGACAAAAATTAAGAGAAAATTTTAATAATACCATCCCTTATCAAAATTTAACTTATGGAGATTTAATAAACTACATTAATAAAGAGGGATTAGCAGTTTGTGTTGATCTTAGGTTTAAAGAAAAACTCAGAAAAGATAGAAATAACAGTAAAAATGAATTGGGAAATTTTTGCCAACAATATGGTTATCAGCCCTTGAATGGTCCGTCTACTTCAAAATCTAGAGTATATAAGAAAAGATCTTCAAAATATTTCAGGAAAAGAAAATATAATCTTCCAGAAAATTATAAAAAAAGGCCAAGATTATGCTTCAAAATCTAAAAAACCTTATAAACCAAATTAAAAAAAATCTAAAAGAAAATCAAAAGATATTATTATTTGTCATAAATGTGGGCGTAATGGTCATACAGCTAATAATTGTTATGCTAAGACAAAAATAAATGAGTTAAATGTTTCTGATGCTTTGTTGAAAAATGTTTTTATATGTGATCATCACTGAAATAAGACGAATTGGTTTTATATTATCTAACAAATATTATCAGTTATTTCAGGTTGCGTGGATTCGTGCTTAATTATGAAATAGAAAAATATGCAAAAGACGAAATACGCAAAGACGGAAAAATAGACGCAATATTTGGTCGTTTGAAGACAAAACAAATCAAGACTAAAATTGTCAAGAATTTAAACACCTCAAGGGTCAAAAATGGAAATTCAATTCACAATTGGATATATATATATATATATATATATATATATATATATATATATATATATATATATATATATAATATATATGTATATATATTATATTGTATATATATATATATATATGTATGTATATTGTATATATTGTATATATATATATATATATATATATATATATATATGAATCATGCATATATATATATATATATATATATATATATATATATATATATATATATATATATATTGGAAAGAAATCTTCACAAAAGCAAAAGTACCAAACATCATGTGTGCTTCCAACCTTTACAATCAATCACTTCATTACTTTTCCTTAAACAAACAAGAGTTGCTTGATTCCTTTGCATATATATAGATGCATGTTTACATGAGTTTTAGTGTGTGTTTTGTGTTTCCTTGTAATATATCTGCTATTACTCTCTCATCTCCAGAAGAATAAACACATAGCCAACCTCAAAATACTCTCCAAACACCCTCCAAATACCCTCCTTAAACCTCCTCCAAAAACCCTTTCAAATCACCACAACCATCATCACCTTGCTGATTTTCGACTTCAGAATTTGCAAGTTAAGAAAAAATTCACCGAGCACAACTCAACAAGATAATATGGGAGAGATTTGCAACGCAAATTATTCAGGACCTTACCTACATCCAGGAATTTTCCTCGATTTTTTTGACCACTGCAAACCCCAGAGAGACGCGAGAGAGAATTGGCTATCCAGAGAGATTTACTACGAAAATCTATATTCATAACCACCCAAAGCTCTTTCAACATCACCCTCTTTGTTACCTTATACCACCAAAACTACAACCTTATTCCACCTTCTACCACCCTCCAAATACCCACTTCAATCTCATCAAATCACCTTAAAAAACCTCATACCCACATACAAAAAACATTACCCGTGTATTTTGTATCGTTTTGTAAACAATTCATTATTTTTGTCTTAGCATAACAATTATTGGCTGTATGACCATTACGCCCACATCTATATATATATATATATATATATATATATATATATATATATATATATATATATATATATATATATATATATATATATATATATATACATGAATATTCATGTATATATATATATATATATATATATATATATATATATATATATATATATATATATATATATTTATTGGAAAGAAATCTTCACAAAAGCAAAAGTACCAAACATCATGTGTGCTTCCAACCTTTACAATCAATCACTTCATTACTTTTCCTTAAACAAACAAGAGTTGCTTGATTCCTTTGCATATATATAGATGCATGTTTACATGAGTTTTAGTGTGTGTATTGTGTTTCCTTGTAATATATCTCCTATTACTCTCTCATCTCCAGAAGAATAAACACATAGCCAACCTCAAAATACTCTCCAAACACCCTCCAAATACCCTCCTTAAACCTCCTCCAAAAACCCTTTCAAATCACCACAACCATCATCACCTTGCTGATTTTCGACTTCAGAATTTGCAAGTTAAGAAAAAATTCACCGAGCACAACTCAACAAGATAATACGGGAGAGATTTGCAACGCAAATTATTCAGGACCTTACCTACATCCAGGAATTTTCCTCGATTTTTTTGACCACTGCAAACCCCAGAGAGACGCGAGAGAGAATTGGCTATCCAGAGAGATTTACTACGAAAATCTATATTCATAACCACCCAAAGCTCTTTCAACATCACCCTCTTTGTTACCTTATACCACCAAAACTACAACCTTATTCCACCTTCTACCACCCTCCAAATACCCACTTCAATCTCATCAAATCACCTTAAAAAACCCCATACCCACATACAAAAAACATTACCCGTGTATTTTGTATCGTTTTGTAAACAATTCATTGTTACATAAAAAGAACTTATTGTTACTTACCGGATTGAACTTTGAACAAATAGAGACACAGTCTATTAAGATCCAGTCCAATTCTAAACCAGTTCAGTCAATTTATTGACGAACCGACTTTATATATATTTATATATTTATATATTTTATTACAGCTTTACGTCATTTAAATACTGTCATTTATTTCATTTATATCTTTCAGTCATTTATAGCTTTCCAGTTTATATTTATTCCGCACTTCTTATTTTTTTTCGCATCTTATCTCCTTAAATATATATATCTGTCACCCAGTAACTGGTATCCGAGCCTTTATTCGTGGTAATCAGATCGTATATTTTCAACAATTGGTATCAGAGCTTGTGTGATTTACCTTGAAATTTTTGTCGAAAACTTTTGGTTAAGCGTTTATAAACCTTCCATAAGCTTTTCTTTAAAAATTTCATTTTAATATCACTTGTTCAAAATCCTAAAAAAAAAATTATTAAAAAAATTAAAAAAAAATTTTAAAAAAAAAATCTTAAACAAAAAAAATTCAGAGCTTGTGTGATTTACCTTGAAATTTTTGTCGAAAACTTTTGGTTAGCGTTTATAAACCTTCCATAAGCTATTCTTTAAAAATTTCATTTTAATATCACTTGTTCAAAGTCCTTAAACAAAATTATTAAAAAAAATTTTAAAAAAAAAATTTTTTAAAAAAAAATCTTAAACAAAAAAATTCAGAGCTTGTGTGATTTACTTTGAAATTTTTGTCGAAAACTTTTGGTTAGCATTTATAAACCTTCCATAAGTTTTTCTTTAAAAATTTCATTTTAATATCACTTGTTCAAAATCCTTTCAAAAACAAAAATTTTATTATGTCTTCTGCTAATTATTCCAACATGAACTCTGTTTCTATTGCTAACAGCTTGGGATCTGGTTCACGGGCACCCATACTTATTCCTGAAGAGTATAATTCGTGGGTTGGCCGTATGAATCTTCATCTTAACACCATAAGTGAAGATGTCTGGAATTGTGTAGAAGGAACATATGTTACTCCAGAAAATATGGCTACTCTTGCTACAAATCAAGCCACTCTTGCTGAAACCGAAAAAAGGCTGCAACTCCAAGCCAAAAAGGAACTTGTGTCTGGAATTCCCCACAGTATTCTAAGTCAAATGGATGACATAATACTGTTGACTGCAAATCAAATCTGGGAAAATTTAAAAAATCGTTTTTGTGGAAATCAAAGAATTATTGGAAACAAAAGAACATCTGTTTTAAATGAATTCGATAATTTCAAGATGCTTTCATCAGAAACCATCCATGATGCTCATGATAGGTTCAATTTTATCATGGTAAAAATGAACAATTTGGGCATCAAAAAGACACAACACGAGATAAATCTCAAGTTTCTAAACAATCTTTACGAAAGCTGGAAGATGGTTAAACTCATCATTCAGGGAAATCCAGCCATTCATACTGAAACTTTATACAATTTGTATGGAGAACTTCAATCGTATGAATCCTCGATTGACCCACCAACCACTACAGCTTTTGGAGGACCACTTGCTCTCGTTTCCACATCTTCTCAAAACCAAACACCTTTTAATGAACAAAACTTCAATCATTTTAATCAGACATCTTTTCAAAACCAACCCTTTTTGAACAATTCTTTTGATCAATCTGATTTAAATGATGAAGCAGACTACCAACAACTGTGTGCTTTGGTAGCAAACACAAACCTCCAGAGATTTATTCCAAATCACGGTCAATCGAATTTTAAACCAAATTTTCAAAACCGACCATCATTTGGACAAAATAATTCTGGATTTCAACCAAGACCTCAACCTGTTCAAAACAACTCAGGTTTTCAACCAAGACCTTATTTTGGACAAAATTTTCAAAGACCTTCCTTCCAAAACAATTCAAACCAAGGTTTTCAAAACCAGGGATTTCAAAACAATCCCAACTCAAGTCATCATAACAATAACCAAAACAACATTTTTCAAAACCAAAACAGAGGATTCCAAAATCAAGGTTACACTAATCAAAACAATGGCTTTCAAAACAACCAAAATTTTGGATTCCAACAGAACCCTTCCCAATCTTCCCAACAAATCCAAACTCAAGCTCCTGAAAGACTTCCGATTAAAAGTCAAAAGGATGACAGTGATGAAGAAGTGATCATTTGTCACAACTGCAAAGGAACTAATCACTATGCCAGAGAATGCCGAGCCAAAAACAAAACCAAAGTCAAAGACTCAGCATACTATGCTCAAAAAGCCGATGAATTAAAGAAACAGGAAAATCAAGATAAGCAAAGAGCATTGATGGCAATCCATGAACCAAACGTGGAATACTGGCCAACTTCTGAAGACGAAGCTGACAATGAACCAACACAATCAAACTTCTGTTTCGTAGTTGGTGTCGATAGACCTTCAAGAGCTCCAAACGTCATAGAACAGGTATGGTCTATGATCTCTGAACTTGGTCTTTCGAAATCAATTTTTGAGTCCCATATAACCAAGATTGAGAAAAGTCTAGAAGCTGATCTCAAAAAATATCATGACACAATGATCAATTCCGATATCTGCAAATCTGAGTTACAAACCTTGCAACTCAAATTTGGAGAATCAACAAGGACAAAGAACAAATTGGAAAGAGACGTTGAAAGAAAATCAGAAGATTATAATCACGTCTTGGAACAATTAAATCAAACCCTAATTCAGAAAAAGGATTTGGAACAAAAAAATCAGTCAGTCGTTTCCTCTGAAACAAAAGATGTTTTAGAAAAGGAAATCCTTCAGTTGAAACAAAACTTTCAAGAATCAACTGAAAAATACAAAACTTTAAATGAAAAACTGACTGATTCTTTAAACCAAACCAATTTTCTTGAATCTGAAAACAAAAGATTGATATGGAATATGAATTCTATCAAAATTGCTAGAAAACTAAGTGATGATGTTTTCACCAAAGCAAACACCTTAGGAACTGGCAAAATTGATACGAATTACAGACCAGGAATTGGAAGAGAATCCTTTGAAAATGAACTAGCTAAACAAGAAAACATGACAATTTGTGAAAACTCTGAATCCACTCTTCCAGATCTTTTCACATCTGCTAATGAGGAAGATTCAGATGACGAAACAGTTATCAACTGTAGCCCAGATGACACTGCTTTCACTGTTTCCAAAAAGTCTATCAAAAGAGTTGTAAAATCTGAAACAAACTCTGCTAGTTCTTCAACAAACCAAATCAAACATACCAATGAAGCAACCATAACCCCACTTAACAAACCAAAGGCTTTTGAAAACAAACCAAAGAAACCTGTTAAACCATACGTCATACCTCAAAAACAGGTTTCCAAACAAAAACCAAAACCTTTTCAAAAACCTTTTGAAAACCGCTTTCAAGAGATCACCTTTAAAAATTCAATGAACTTTCAAAAACGACCAAATCAGAAAGTTTCAAAACATCATCTTCAAAAAGCCTTTCATAACCGCCAATTATATCCCAGATATGAAGAGAACTTTTCAAAAAAAATTTCACATCTAGGATATCATTCACCAAATCACAGATTTTATCAACCAACGAATTTTCAGAAACAAATCACTTTTTGGGAAAATTTGATAAATAAAATCAAACCTCAACCATTCCATCCTTATAAACCAAACTCTTATAGCAATATGAAGTCAAATGCTACAAGAAGTTCGGTAAACAAAAAACCCAAAATAAAAACAACTAACAAACCAGGACCCATTCAGATTTGGGTACCTAAATCTTCTGTCTAAATTGCAGGTATCTAATGCTGGAGAACCCAAGGATGATACATGGTATATTGATAGTGGCTGCTCCAAGCATATGACAGGAAACCGAAACTACCTTCGTGACTTCAAACCCACCCAAACCAATCAAGACGTTACCTTCGGCAACAACATGACGGCAAAAATCAAGGGTTATGGAAACATAACAAATGGTAACTTCACCATAAAGAAAGTTGCATATGTCGATGACCTGAAACACAACCTCATCAGTGTTTCTCAACTGTGTGATAACAATCTTGAAGTCCTATTCACCAAACAAAGAAGCTTGATCATGGACGCCAAAACCAAAGAAATCATTGTTGATTCTTACCGTGCCGGAAATATGTATCCACTTGACATGGATCTTATCTATGGTAAACCCGATATATGTCTGCTATCAAAAGCCCCAACAGATATCAGTTGGTTATGGCACCGCCGCCTTTCCCATCTAAACTTTGGGTACATCAACAAACTGAGCGGCGATGATCTTGTTAGAGGACTGCCACTTCTGAAGCTTGATAATGAAACTCTGTGTGCCGCATGTGAAAAAGGAAAACTTTCCAAATCAACTCACAAAAGCATCTCAGAATCTAGTGTATCCGAACCATTAGAATTGTTGCACATAGACCTTTGTGGCCCTGCCAAAACCCAAACCATACAAGGGAAGAAGTATATTCTTGTTGTCGTTGATGGTTTCTCGCGCTTTACTTGGGTCTTTTTCTTAAGACTAAAATCAGAAGCACCTGAAGAGATGATCAACTTCATCAAACAAATCGAACTGAAGCTCAAACGACCTGTTCGAAGAATCCGAAGTGATAATGGTTTAGAGTTCAAAAACAAGACTCTAGATTCATTTCTCAAAGACAAAGGAATTGAACATAACTTCTCAGCCCCATACACTCCACAACAGAACGGCGTTGTCGAAAGAAGGAACAGAACTCTATGTGAAGCTGCAAGATCAATGCTTATCTTCGCTGATCTGCCACAATACTTCTGGGCAGAAGCAATAGCCACAGCTTGCTACACTCAAAATCGTTCCTTAATCCATAAACATCTTCATAAAACACTATATGAAGTCATTAACAACCGAAAACCAAAAATCAAATTTTTCCATATTTTTGGTTGTCGATGCTTCATAAAGAACAATAAAGACCACCTCTCAAAATTTGAATCAAGGTCGGACGAAGGAATTTTCCTTGGTTACTCATTTTCTTCAGCTGCTTATCGAGTACTGAACAAACGTACCAGAGTAATTGAAGAAAGTACCAATGTTCATTTCGATGAATTTTATGTCAGGAAATTGGATCGTGAACATTTTGGTTCAAAAATGATCGATAATATTTTTCAAAATCCAATTCAACAAACACCTTCTCCTGACAGAGATATTGAAATCAATCTTGATTTACTTTTTGAACAACCCAAAACCGCTTACAATTCTGAACTTCTAACTACTTCTATTGATTCTACAGGAACAACCACTGAAGGAACTCCACAAATAAACCGAAATGATGCAGATCAATTCGAGGGGGAACCACCTACACATACTTCTTCATTGGAACAAACACCAAATCCTCCTTTAAATACCCCATCCCCAAATATCCAAAACAATCCCGATGCATCATTTATGAGGGAACCTTCAAACCTATTCCAAGATGAAACTCCCGGAGAAGAACAATGGGATACTGAAATTCCAATTATTATAGCGGAAGAGAATCGCTTAATAAAATGGACCATAAACCACCCAACTGACCAAATCATCGGAGATCCAAACTCAGGCATCCAAACTAGAGCCGCAACTTCTAATGATTGTTTATTTGGAGCCTTCTTATCCATGACTGAACCCAAAACTATACATTCTGCTCTCAAAGATCCAGACTGGGTAAAAGCTATGCAAGAAGAGCTAGAAGAATTTGAAAGAAATGACGTATGGAATCTTGTCCCTACCCCACCCGATGTTTCTGTTATAGGTTCAAGATGGGTATTCAGAAACAAAACTGACGATCAAGGAATCGTTTGTCGAAACAAGGCACGTCTCGTAGTCAAAGGATATTCACAACAAGAAGGAATCGACTACGATGAAACATATGCTCCAGTTGCCAGAATTGAAGCAATTCACATCTTTCTTGCATATGATGCACATAAGAACTTCAAAGTATTCCAAATGGATGTTAAATGTGCATTCCTACATGGAGAGTTAGATCGCGATGTATACATCCAACAACCACCAGGTTTCGAAGATCCCAAATTTCCTGATCACAGCTTCAAATTGCAGAAAGCTGTCTATGGCTTGAAACAAGCACCCCGAGCCTGGTATGCCACATTGACAACCTTTCTCGAAGAATCAGGTTTTAAAAGAGGTTCAATCGATCAAACCCTCTTTCGTAAAATCTATAATAAACATCTTTTAATCGTACAAATATATGTTGATGACATTATTTTCGGTTCTACTGATGAATCTTTGAGTATTAAGTTTGCAGATCTAATGAAGAGCAAATTTGAAATGAGCATGATTGGGGAGATGACTACTTTTCTCGGACTTCAAATCAAACAGTCAACTGATGGCATTTTCATCAACCAAGAGAATTATGTCAAAAACCTACTCACTTGCTTTTCAATGGACAAATCCAATACCGCAAAAACCCCAATGGCTTTTGGATACAAAATCGATGCAGACTTAAATGGCAAACCTGTTGATCAGAAAAGATATCGTGGAATGATCGGATCACTCTTATACCTCACTGCCAGCAGACCTGACATCATGTTTTCTACATGTGTCTGTGCCAGATACCAAGCAAATCCTATGGAATCCCATGTAGTTGCTGTGAAACGCATCTTCAAATACCTAAAAGGCACTCCCAAACTTGGCCTTTGGTATCCAGCTAAATCCGATTTTCAGCTGAACGCTTTCACCGACTCAGACTATGGAGGATGCAAGTTAGATAGAAAGAGTACATCTGGTACCTGTCAATTCCTAGGAGGTAGACTAGTGAGTTGGACTTCAAAGAAACAGACTTGTGTATCCACATCAACAGCAGAAGCTGAATACGTCGCTGCCGCCAGCTGTTGTTCGCAAGTCATATGGATGCAAACTCAACTGCGAGACTATGGCTTCAAAATTTCACAAATTCCCATATTTTGTGACTCAACCAGTGCAATTGCCATTTCTCACAATCCCGTTCACCATTCCATGACAAAGCACATCGACATTCGATATCATTTCATCAAAGACAACATTCAAAAGGGTCATATCGAATTGCACTTCATCAACACCGAAGATCAAATTGCCGATGTCTTCACTAAGGCTCTCGATGAAACAAAGTTTCAATACTTCCTAGGCCGTCTAGGAATGTTAAATCCAGATAACATCTATCCTTAAACTTTTACTTTTTGTTTGTACAAAAGTGTGTTTACTTTCATTCAAAAGGAAAATTCAAAAACAATTGAAAATTGCTCTCCTTTTAAAAATTACCAAAAACATTCAAATAACCAATATTTCCAAAAACATTCAGAAAAACAAATTTTCAAAAAAATTAATAAAAGGCTTGCCATAATAAGCTTTTATAGAACCTTGTGATTAATCTTCTCTTGACTTAATTTTCAGATGCTTATGCTCAATGAAGATTTTAAGTCATATTGATTCTCAATTGGAGTGAAGGTTCAAATATCCTACTTTTCATAATGTATATAACTTTATTTCCTTCGATTTTATTTCATTATTGACGATTTTAAACAATCAAGGGACATAAGGTTAGGAGGTTCAGATGAAAACAAAAACTCATGTGAGAATTTGTGCCTCGTCGATCTAAATCATTGTGGAAATCATTTCTTGTGAGCTTAGGTGTGTCACTATTGCTTATAAGGTATACCCAATTATACCTTGTCACGGTCTCATTTTTTCTTAGATATCAAAATGACCAGGGACGATACATTCATTTCTTACATACTAGACAAACTGTCTTTTATGCCACCTATCCCTACCTAGATAAAAGCCAACCAAAAATGAAGACTTGCGATCCCATGATCCATCAAGCAAACAACGACATATCCTTACAAGAAAACCAAAGGAGAAACAAATATCTATCAACATCTAATCCTCAAAGACAAATCAACAAGAAAACAAATGGATTCAATAAAGATATACCAAAGAAAACAAAAAAATTATTCTATATTTGGTATTTTCAAACAAACTTTCAACCAAATGGTTATTTCAAAACAAAAATCATAAAATCCCGCGATTTGTTTTAACCATTTTTCACAAAAGAAGATATCTCAATCACTCAAGTCAAATACTCTTAAAAAGGTCTCAAATGTAGCAAATTCTCAATGCTAAAACAAAATATCTTTTTACAATAAATCGATATTAATCAACAAACAGGATATTATCAAAGAAGAAGCTGCAACAACAATGGATTTCCCGGGATACTGTAGCCTTCATCACTGAAGAATCTTAGTTGCAAACTGCACTATGAAAATTGCTAAACCCCTCTACATGTATTTCCCGACGGAGAGAGAGTGAACTTTAATGGCATGAATGAAGAAACCCGCTGAGTAATGCCGAAACCAGTCTTATGTGATTGATTATCTAATAATGAGACTAAGTGACTTTACAGGAAAAGCATAGCTGAACACCTCCAATATGAGTGTGAGTCGTCAGAGAGAGATATCACTCATTTTTAGTGATCATTAACTTGTTCTGCTGCCAGAACAACCAAACACCCAAGTGAAGTGTGAGTTATACCTATGAGCGTTCATCTGAATCGACCTGTTAGACCACTTGTCGTCATTAATAATGCTATAAAATCTAAGGAAATTTCTTTAGATACATATATGACTACCCTTTGATAACCGAACCCGAGACTTTGATTCGGAAAAAAATTTCTGAAAATCTTTTACATAAGATATGTTAAACCAAGTCACAAACTTTCAAAACGATTACAATGGTTTTATATATATCCTCTCATTGACAAAACTTTTATCCCAAATCTTCAAGATTAAAACTGTTAATGTGATTATATCTATCCTTATTTCATCAATGATCACATAGGGGGAAATTGTTGAAAAATGTTTTTATATTTGTCATAAATGTGGGCGTAATGGTCATACAGCTGAAAAATGATCACATAATGTGATTATATCAAAATATATTATTATTTGTCATAAATGTGGGCGTAATGGTCATACAGCTAATAATTGTTATGCTAAGACAAAAATAAATGAGTTAAATGTTTCTGATGCTTTAAAAGAACAAATAAGAAAAATTATTTTAAATACTGATTCAGATTCCGATGAAAGTATTTCTGATTTTCAAACAAATGATTTAAATATTCTCGAAAATACTACTTCAAGTTCAGAAGATTATGATATTTGCGAATGTATTGGTAAATGTCATTGTAATAATTTAATCAATGTAATTACTAGTAGTTCTATTAACGTTCTTTCACAAGATGATAAAGATCTTTTAAACTCTCTTGATTCTATAAAAGATAAAAATATCCAAGAATTATTAATAAAGCAGATGCTTAATAAAACTAATAACATAACTCCTGCTAATAATGAAAATTTTAATTTAAAAATATATATATGAAAGATTTACTAAAGCAAAGCCAATTTGTATGCAAGAACTTCAAGAAGAATTAAAAATAGTAAAACAAGAAATAAAAGAAATAAAAAATAAAATTTTAATTTTAGAAAAAAGAAAAACCTTCTACTTTTAAAAACAAAAATATAGAAATTAATAACGAAGAAGTAAATAAAATTAAAAATGTAACTATTGTTAAAATTATAAATAATCAAGTTTCTCAAAAATGGAACACTCAAATTACTTTAGTCAAGGATAATTTTAAAATCAACCTAACTGCTTTAATTGATAGTGGTGCTGATATGAATTGTATTCAAGAAGGAATTTTTCCTACACAATTCTATGAAAAAACTGCATCTAGACTTTCTGGTGCCAGAGGTACAAAATTAATTGTAAATTATAAAGTTTTTGATGTTCATATTTGTAATAACCAAGATTACTGTTATAAAATTCACCTAATTTTAGTAAAAGATCTCTCTTCTCCTTTGATTCTAGGAACACCTTTCATTACAAAACTATATCCTTTTATGGTTCATGATGATGGTATAAGAACCAATGTTTTTGGAAAAGAAATTATATTTAAATTTTGTGAACCTCCTCTATATTCAACGATTAATGTCCTTAATTATAAAACACAACAAGCCAAATATCTTATTAACGAAATAAATAATGTTCGAATAACTAACCAATTAAATGATAATAATATTCAAAATAAAATAATAGGTTTAAAATTAAAATTTGAAAAAAAATGTCTGTTTTAATATTCCTAATGCCTTTTGGAAAAGAAAACAACATATTGTAAAATTACCGTATATAAAATTTTTTGATGAAAAGGATATTCCTTCAAAATCTAGAGCCATTCACATGAATAGCGAACTAGAAAGTCATTGTAAAAATGAAATTCAAGATTTAATAAATAAAAAACTCATAAGACCTTCTAAATCATCATGGTCTTGTTCAGCATTTTATGTTATGAATGCCGCAGAATTAGAAAGAGGATCACCAAGGTTAGTTATAAATTATAAACCTTTAAACAATGTTTTAGAATGGATTCGTTATCTTATTCCTAATAAACGAAATTTGCTAAAAAAAACTTTATGGTTCAAACATATTTTCAAAGTTTGATATGAAATCAGGATTTTGGCAAATACAACTTCATGAGGAAGATAAATACAAAACTGGTTTTAATGTTCCCTTCGGGCATTTTGAATGGAATGTAATGCCTTTTGGATTAAAAAATGCCCCTTCTGAATTCCAAAATATTATGAATGATATCATAACTCATATAAGTAGTTTTGCTATTGCTTATATTAACGATGTCCTAATTTTTTCAAGATCAATTGATCAACATTTCAAACATTTAAATCAATTTCATGATTTAATTTATCAAAATGGTTTAGCTGTCTCTGCAGCAAAAATGCATTTATTTAAAAATGAAATTCGTTTTTTAGGACATGATATTGTCAAAAACACTATTAGACCTATTACAAGAAGCTTACAATTTTCTACTAAATTTTCTGATGAAATTAAAGATAAAAGGCAACTTCAAAGATTTTTAGGATGCTTAAATTATATCCATGATTTTTTCAAAGATTTAGGAATTATATGTAAACCACTTTATAATAAATTAAAAGATAATCCTGAACCATGGACTCAAAAACATACAGATATAATTAAATATATAAAACAAAAGGTTCCTACTTTGCCATGTTTAAATTTACCTCATCCCAATGCCAATATCATAGTTGAAACCGATGCTAGTGATATTGGATTCAGAGGAATTGTAAAACAAAAATTTGTTAACTCAAAAGAGGAACAATTGGTTCGATATTACTCTGGTGCATGGAATGATACACAAAAAAATTATTCAACTGTCAAAAAAAAAATTTAAGCATTGTTTTATGTATTAAAAAATTTGAAGATGATTTATTTATGAAAAGTTTTTTATTAAGAATAGATTGTCAATCTGCAAAAACTATTTTAGAAAAAGATGTGAAAAATATTATTTCCAAGCAAATTTTTGCTCGATGGCAAGCCCTCTTAGGTAACTTTGATTTCGAAATAGAATTTATAAAAGGAAAAAATAATTCGCTTCCTGACTTTCTTTCTCGAGAATTTTTGCAGGGAAAATGAGTTCGTCATCCTCTTCCAAACATGATGACAAGAAGCCCATCTCTCAAAAGCTTGTCCCATTTCAAAATCAAAATCGTTTTTCTCCTTTAACTCCTACTTCTAAGAATTCACAACTTTATTCTAATATCCTTCAGTCAAAACTTTTTACTCCAAAAGTTACTTCAACAAACACGATAAGCACTTTTGTAAAACCTATCACTCCTCAAACTCAAAAATCTGTTACTCCTAGCCCTTCTACAAAAACTCCTTATGTTCTTAATCCAAATTTCTTAAGAGTTCAAATTCTTGAAGATTTTCAAATCCATAAGTTAGATCAAGGTTCTCATATTCTCACAAATCATCTCTTTGGTCAAGGGAAAACCTTTTATGTTGATTCATATAAAACTCGAGAATATTATCAAGCTATTTTGCAAGAATCTAGTTCGGTCAATTTTGTTCATCGTTCTAATTCAAAAGAAGGAAACATTGATTTTAGCAAAGCTCATATCATCAAAATCCTTTCTCCAGAAAGTTGGGTTCCAAACCTTCACTCTGAAAAACCTCTTATAAGTTATCTTGCTTATCCCAGATTTTCTTACTATGATTATCAAGATGCCTGGACTAAGGCGTTCTTTATTCCGAATTATTCACACTCATGGTTTATCTTCTTTGATTTGAACTTCAATTGTAAATATCCAAGATGGTTTATCAATTGGTACAAATATATGGGAATTCCTCCAAATTGTTTACCAAAAGAAATTTACGATGGATATCTCAAATTTAAGGAATTGTTTATTCAACAAATTCCAGAATTTGAATATATGCTACAATTCACTATAATATTCAAAGTTCCATGGATAATGTCTTGAAATTTTCATTATCAAGAAGCAAAGGATTCCTCTCCTCCCTGGCTTAATTGCCAATTTCGCTCAAAATGGTGGGATAAAATGAAGATTTCTCAAGTGAACGAACAAGCAGTAATTAAACATTATCAAGAAATATATATTCGAAAACCAGAGGTTGAAGCCACTTTTATCAACAGTCTTCCTCAAAGTGATGTGGATCTAATTACAAGAATTAAAGATGCTGCTACCTCTTCTCCTCAAGAACTTCAAAGCTTACTTCAAGAAATTCGCCAAACTCCATCAGTTTCTGACGATTCTCCAAAATCTATAAAGAATGATTTATTTCAAGACGCTCAAGACCCTTTTAATGATCCTTATGAAGAATAAGAAATTCTTATCATTAAATTTGGTGTAATACCTTCAATGTAGGGCATTTCGTTTCTTCTATTTATCAAAATTATTATTTTCAAATACGAGTGTGTATAAACTGTGTGAGTATACACTATATATGTATTTGTAGTGTATAAACAAATATTTTCAAATTTATTATCAAAATTATTTATTCTTATCATCAATGATAATATGAAGACAAAAAACTTTAGAAGATGCTCTATGATGACATGCTTTATCAAAAGGTGATATTTATTGATTACAAACGACAATTTCTTCAAAAGATGAGTGACAACCACTTACAAGTAATTGATTGGCCATTGAATCATACGGCAAATTTCACTACAAGATTTCAAGGCTTTGAAGACTTCAAGATGAATATAAATAGACATCATATTTCAGTAGAAGGGGGCAAGAAAAATATTCACTCTAAAAAAAAAATGTTCATCCCATGTCTAAAAAATCTCCAAGAGTCTCTTTTTCTACTAGTAGATGTTCAAAGTCTCTAGATTTTCAGATAATTCTTTCTCCAGATGTATCTATTGATTGTAATTCAAGCTTAATTCAAGAAGGTACTATCTAAAATATTCTATTCAATTGTTTTATTGTTGTTATTAAATTTATTTCTCCATGATAATTTCATTTCGAGTTATTCTAACTATTAATTCTACAAGATTTCAAATTTTTGTTAAAATAGTACTCGTTTTTAATAATCAAATTAATCAAATTCATGCTTGAATTATTTAATTATGTCTAACAAAATCTTGATGAATTGTATTCCTAATAGAGATATTCTTTTAAGAATACAACAAATCCAAGAATCTATAAATAATTTTGAGCAAAATCTCAAGGATTCTTACAAACCTACTAATCTAGGTACGATTTTAAACAATAATCATATTCATGATGCTAGATGGCTCATAAGAGCTAGTATTTAAATTCGTTACAAACAAATACGTTATCTAAAAACAAAACTATTTGTTTTCTAAAAATGATATTTATGTCATAAAACTAATTGTTTTCTAAAATGAAATTTATGTCTTAAATTTATGTCTATGTCATAAGTATTATGGTATCAGAGCCAAGAAACGTTTTTGGGGTGGTTATGCATGATATATTTATTTCAAATTTATTTAATTTGGGTTTAATATTCTCTAAGAAATTTATAAGTTTTAATAAGTATGATTCAGAGACAAGACCAGTGATTGGTTGGATTAGCGTAAAACACGCAGATAAGGACGTAAGTCGCGGTGCCGGACCACAATCATCGCCGGGACGATTCGCCTCTGTTCATCGATATTAAAACAAGTAAGTTTTCTTATAGAATTTTAAAGCAAAATTAATTAAATATGAGTAAATTTTCAGGCATACTATCCAAAAAATATATTCCTGGTAAAAATATCGACAATGAACAAGATTATGATAATCAAATAAATTCTATTGAAGAAACCGTTAATAGCATAGAACAAAGTTTGAATAATTGGACAATACCTAAAACTAATGTTAATACAATATATAGAATAGGAACTTTTGACTATTTTCAAGGTTATTCTATTAAAATGACAGAACAAACTTTGTCTATTGGTCAAAACCAACAAAATTTACATTTGTTATCATCACGATCTATTCTAGAGCATAGAATGAAATATAAATTTTTACATGTCGGTTTAGTCCAAATTGCTATCAAGCCTCTATTTAGACTTGGAATAGATGCCCCTGTTCTCCTTCTTTTAAGAGACAAGAGACATAAAGATTTTCAAAATTCTATTTTAGCTATGGCTGAAACAAATATTGCTAACGGACCTATTTATTTCAATTGTTATCCAAATTTTTCTGTAGGATTATTTGATAAAAATATTTTAGATACTTTAGTGT